>NC_046295.1:21446901-21766901 GCF_004115265.2 Rhinolophus ferrumequinum | reverse complement strand
CTCCTAGCTAGCTAGAGGAAAAATTCATCAATTTTTCTAGCTAGAGGAATTAAATATTCAAATCTTCCTAACCCGCCCTCATGAATTAACAGAATTAAAGACGCTTGATTAAGAACAATTTATTTTTAAGGCAAAGAAGCTTTTGGAATGTAGTTTCCAATGAAGAAAAAGCAAAAAACCTACCTGTCCTCTTATTGTCCCCTTTCTTCCTAGAAAAAGATACAAATGCACCTTGATTTACTATGGTAATTAAATCCCGAGAAAACCATCATAAGTTGAAAATATTAAGGCAAGAATGCATTTAATGCACCTAACCTACCAAACATTGTAACAGCATAGCGTACTTTAAACCCACTTAGATCATAATATCCAAAACACATGGCAACACAGTGCACTGTAGAGTATCAGTTGTTTACCCTCATGATCATATGCCTGACTGCTACTCTGTATCACAAGAGAATATCATATTGCATATCACTGGACCGGGAAAAGATCAAAATTCAGAATTTATAAGTTCACTTTCTGTTGAGTGCATATCATTTTAACATCATCATAAACTCAAAAAATCAAGTCAAACCATCAACTTAAGTCATGGACCATCTGCACTTTCATTGTCCTGGCAACCTCCTTTTCAGAATAGTTCTGGCTTTTAACAATAATGGTCTACTTCTTTCAAAGTTAACTGATAACATTGATTCCTCCCAAGGTTTCTATCCAGATAAAGTCAAAAGGGATGGGTTGAGTCTCAAGAAAGATATGCTAAGCACCACAGTCATTAATGACTGAGATTCCAATTCATTTATCCAAAATAGTACGATGACTTTTTACTCAAAACTCTTCTAAAACCAGATTTGTGAATTTTTTTCTCCACCCACCAATCATTTTTCGGATTTCCTGGTCACCAACTCAGTATCCTGCAAGACAACTCAATTCCATTCTGACACTAACTACCAGAGTTGGCACAGACACCGCAGGTTAAGGGCTCAGTCCCACCACATTGCCCCCACTTCAGATGCCAGTCATAAGTCCCAGGTCACCATGCATATCTCCGACCAAAAACTAAAAATCAGATATTTCCTCAACCCCCTCCTCAGATTCAGATTATTTGCTAGAAAGGCTCACAGTGTTTATGAAAGCACTTGACTTACTTAATATTACTGGTTTATTATAAAGGATACAGCTTAAGAAGAGCCCAATGGAAGAGATGCATTGGGCAAGATATAGGGGGAGG
Organism: Rhinolophus ferrumequinum; assembly: GCF_004115265.2. NCBI lineage: Eukaryota > Metazoa > Chordata > Mammalia > Chiroptera > Rhinolophidae > Rhinolophus > Rhinolophus ferrumequinum. Next base: position 21,765,670 of record NC_046295.1, on the reverse strand, counting down.
GACATTGAGTCTCCACACCTTCTTCCAGTACCTTGTGTTCACCAGCCTAGAAGTTCTCCAAACTCAGTGACTTAGGATTTTTTTATGGAGGCTTTATTACATAGGTGTGATTAATGAAATCATTGGCCACTGGTGATTGAATTCAACCTCCAGCCCCTCTCTCTTCCCTTTAGGTCCTGAGGATGGGAGTGCAAGTTCCAAACTTCTAATCACATGGTTGGTTCCTCTGGCAACCAGCCTCCACCCCAGAGCTATCTAACGGCTCACCAAGGTCACCTGCTTAGCATAAACTCAGATATTGTTGAAAGGGGCTTGTTACGAATAACAAAAGATATTCTGCTAGCCCCTATTACTCAGGAAATTCCAAGGCTTTTAGAAGCTCTGTGCTGGGGAACCAGGGAGAAAAACGGAATATATTTTTCTTATTGTTTGGCAAGTAACTTCTAAAGTGAAACCTACTTATTATAACTCTTCTTTTACTTAAAAAAAAAAAAAAAGTGAAATAAATAGTGTTAAAGAAGAGACAACAGGCCCCAAATGGAGTTATTTATGTTCAGCCCCACATCGGCACACCAAGACTTAGTACCTAACCTAACACATTTCAGTCTCTCCTAGGAATGGAACCTTTAACAGTCCATCTGGAATTATCTATCTGATCAGCACCAGGGAGGTAATCTGCTGGATAGACCCCTGTCTTCCCCTAAAGAACTGTGACCTTGCCTGAAATAATTCCCTTGCTCTTTGATAACTTCCTTCTCTTGCTCCCTTTCTGCCTTTCATTTTCTACTGCTCCTCAGAGTTTGTTTCTGTTTGTTAGATGGGTTGCTGCTGGATTCATGAATTGTTGAATAAAGCCAATAAGATCTTTCAAATTTACTCAGTTGAACTTTGTAACAATAGTAATATTCTTTAGGAAATTGCCAATACACAAATTGATACCTATTCCCCTTTCTTTATCTCCCAAGTTGATAAAATCACAAACAGACCTTTAAGAAAGTCAGTGCAGGAAGCATTACATGATCCGTAAAAAAATAATTTTAGAGGAGGAAAATTTATTTTCCCTCTGTCCCTGTGCGTTCTTAGCTGAAACCTCTGTAATAAAAGACAGATTAACATGAGAAAAACAAAGAGAAGTTTATTAACATGTATACCTCATGTACACAGGGGAGCTACCGAGGGAAAAGTAACTCAAAGAAGTGGCTTGAGAATTCAGGATTAAATACCATGTTAATAAGAAAGGAGGCCTCTTAGGGGGAGCATAAGTGATTTTAGGAAAAATGAATGGGCCCTTATGTTACTGGAACCCCCTACCTGGGCGCACTGGCCCAAAGAAATGACAAATAGGAGTTTGCAATATAGAAAGAAAAAAGTAGTTTAACACCGAATTGGCAAATTCAAAGATGGAGAGTTTATCCTCCCACCCCGACTCTCCAATGGTGTATAGGTTACAGATTATACAGGGCAAAATCTCAAGACACCATGTGTTAGGGGTTTGGGGTCATACTGGGTGCTGATTGGTTGGAGGTGAGGTAAGGGTAATGTCAATGTAATAAAGCAACATCTAAACCTGTAGAGAACTTTAATGAGTTTATTTGAGCCAAAGTGACGACAATTGCCAGGAGGCAAAATCTCAATGAATTGAGAAAATGCTCCAAAGAATAGCAGTTGTGCAGCTTATTTTATACATTAGAATCAAAGGAGGAGACTGGAAGAGGGTTACCTGAAATCCATTGGTGGTAGATTAAGGGGGTGGGAGAAAGCAAAATGGGGAAATCTCTGGGATTGGATAAAAAGTAAAATGGAGAGACACATACTTCTTTTACACTGGTGGGTACAGGGTAGTTAATGATTAACATTTTATAGCACACAGAGTCGATATTCAGGTAATAAGAAAGCAAGGAGGGGTTCTGTGGTCTTATGCTCAGGTGCTGTGTGGGTTGTGCCCTGAGGGGTCTTGAAAAAGGGATTAGGCTGACATTCCAAGGGTATGTTAGCTTAGATGCACAAATACAATCAGCAGGCTCACTTAAGTTAAAGATTGACCTTTGTCAAGGAAGCTACAGACCAAGGATGTGACTTCCTGCAATGACCCACTTTTAGTTAGGAATCTTTATGTTCAGACCATCCTATGTGGTCAATTTTGATCTCTGAGTTTGCCATGCTGGCCTCCCCTGGACTTGTCACGTTTAGCATGCAGCCTCTTTTTCATCCACAGTAATACATCATTTCTTCAGGTCTTGAGGACAGTTCTGAAGTCTTTTCCAGGGAACCTCTGTCTCTCTGTCTGGTCTCATGGGAAAGCAGCCAGGGAGTCGTTCCACCTTAGAGATCAGGAGCTAAAATATAACTTACGTCAAGATGTTCTCTTTAGCCTGACTGAGGTCCCAAGCCTGTGACCATTAGTCAGGTCTGACTACTGCCTGGGGGATGGCTGATTATCCAGAGGGAAGGCTGAGTCTCTGAAATGTATGTAGAGAAAGAGAAGGATATGATTTCTAGAGCTAGGATTGAAAACCAAATTCAGTCAAAGTCTTAAGGACCCTTGGTTTCACTTAGAAGATTAGGGAAAGGTTTGAAGTTGTGACAAAGATTGGGTATTGTGTACCCTGTTAGTCTCTTCTCACGTAATAGAGTCAATCTTCCGTTTGATGAAACTCCACGGGGGAATTTGGAGAAAGCCCTTCCCTACATTTGCTGTTTTTCAAGTACCTACAGATCAAAATAATCAATATACCATAGCAGCATATTTTGGGGTGGCATATTCTCCAACCCCTTATGATAATAGATGTTTAAAAATAATTTGTAAAATAACTAAAAGAGAATCTAAAATGAGGAGAAAAGTTTGCAAAATTCAGATTAATTTTTCATATAATCCAAAAAAGTTAGGAGAAAAGAAAAATAATAATAGCTAGAATAAAATAAATTTAAACAACAATGAATCAATAAGCAGAGTTAAAAGTAGAAAAGTTGGAGAGAGAAGAAACTCTTGAAAAAGAATATAAATCAGCAAGAATTTTTATAGTAGTAAAAATAAAAGGAAAGCATGTAGAACTAAAATATTAAAAGTAAATCTCCAGAAAGGTGTTTTCCACCATAGGAAAAAAACATAAGTGAATATTTCTAACGGGTCCTCTTTGTTCATTTTCCAAATCCTGAGATCCATGGTGGGGAAAAGAATCAAGGGGCAGAGAGTTGGTTCCTTTCTCCTCTCCATACCTGGGCCTGGCTACTCGAGTATTCTTTATAAAACTCGCGAACTGAGAAACAAACTTTTCAGCAGACAGTAACAAGTGAACATGGTTACCGGTGAGCCTTGTACATAACCAGGAGCACAAAACCAGCAACCAAATTAGTTTTTAAATCAAATCTCCAGCCTTTATTTTAATGGAGTTATTTATTGTTAGCTTTGTATGTTCTTTGACTATAGAAGAATTTTCTTCATATTTTTCAGAGTAAACACTACACTTAGAACTATAGCAGATATTTAAATGACTAGAACAGATGAATTGTATTTGCATATTATTTCTATATTGCTGAAAGAGTGTTGTAAATGAATTCAGCACCATGGTGTTAGGGGAGTAGGAAAAGAAACTCTGGAACCAATAGATTATTATCAAGGTAAAGGCACATATTCCCCAGGTGGCAAATTCTACCTAGTCTAGCTTTTATTATCCTTAGGATAGTGTTCTATTTATTTCATGAGTACAGAAGTTTTAATTGGATATGTCATGTTTCAAAGACAAAAGAAATGCTTAATTCACTCTAACAAACTTGTGAGTCACTGTTTATACCAAGAGGATTTCTACTCTACAGAGAATAATATTCTTTTCTTTTTCCTTTGTTGATAAATCAAAGTTTTACACTGACCTACAGCAGTCAAGCATAGTTTAAAGCACAGACGTCCCAGTCTAACACAGATAGGTGTCCTTTTAGGTTTACGTATTCTTTTTTGCCCCCTTTTTCATTCTTTGAGAAATACAGTATCCCAAAAATAATGCAGTAAGAAAATGTTAGTTAAATTTGTCACAGTAATTTATCTGATAACAAAAATGTATTTATGGGTTTTAATGTATTGTAATTTTAATAATATTAACTGAAAATTTATTTTTTTCCCTTTAAAATTGATATGTTGTTTGTACATTTTTGCTTAGCTGGAAGATTTCGTAGTCAAATACATGGCCAGTGTAGGAATAATTTCTAGAAACAACTTCACCCATTACCTGGGTATCTATTTGTTATAAAGTCAGTTTTCCTGGAAATATGATTTTTATGGTTTACTCTGCCAAATGCATGATCTTTTACTTGAAGAAAAGGTGGTGGTGGGGGATGTTACAGTTTCAAGTACACCCTAACTCTGTTACTGTTTGCTTTGTTCGGCAATCACTCTGATCCTTCTGGCAGGGAACAAGATCCAGAGAACAAAACTAGTAGTCACTTGTGTAGATAAAAAGGCAATGAATTCTGCTTTTAAGGCAAAGGGGGAATAGTCTACAAAAGAATGAAAATAGGAATAAAAGTACAGCATTGTTAACCTGCAGATCTGTTTTACCTTTGAAAATCTTACACTGCAAAAAAAAAAAAAAAAGGTGACACTAAAAAGATACATAATTGTGTGACCGAAAATCTTCAAAAAGGTCACCATTCAGTTACTGGCCAAATATTTGACAATAAAATAGACTCGATTATTTATAATTGAGAAACCATAGAACCCTTCTCCTTAAAATGACAGGACAGTGTTTCGGCAGTATATGAAGTACCATAATATATTATTTATTCTCTACCAGAACAAGTCTTTAGATACGGTGAAGATGATGGGGTCAAGAAGAGTACTCCAGAGAAGAATGGGAAAGAAATGTCGGAGCAGACATTACAGAAGGTAGTCTAATCTTTAAGATATTGAGCTGAGCAAGTTAAATCTGAATTCTAACATTAAGGATTAGATTTTAAAACGAGGGCGCATGAACTTAAACCTTGTGTGAATCCTTAATTTAAATTCATAATTCAAAATCATTGGCTTGCCAAAAGGGGGTAAAAAAAAATCAATATTAGTGAAATAAATGGGGAAACACTTGAGCTTCTGTTGACATAGATTAAAAATATTTGCAAAGATGAAATGAAGAGAATGACAACAATAGAATTTATAAAAATTTACACTATGTGTGTTTATTAGTTATAACTTAGCAATTTAACTTTAAAACGGGACATATGAGACTCTCTATGTTATACTTCAACAAAGATAAAGATTTATAATATTTGAACTAAAAAAACCCACAGTTTTAGCTTCACCACAGTAAAATGATAATATGTTTATAATTTTCATTTTAAACTTGAAAATATACATAACTCATCTCATTTTGGATAACAGTTTATACCTAGATGATTTAGTACAGTTATCCCTGTTTTAATAGAACCATCCATGTAAACCCTGCAGTCATTTTGTATCATGCCTATCATTAATAGTAAAATGTTATTTAAAAAATCTTAACATATTTATAATTTTATACATAATTTTTATTTGTATGTATAAATACATTGTTATCAAGTTCAATTAAATGGGCTTGGTTGCTTTTTAGCAGTTTTTGCTGTTATTATAAAGAAAATGTTCTTTAAATGGGTGTTTTTCTTACAGCTGATTGTCATATAGCTACAGTGAATACTTAGATAAAGCTGGAATTGTACAAATATATAAACAAAAATATTAAAGTGGATACTTAACGTTTCTTACATCTGTGAATTGGCTTGTAGGAAATCTAGTGATTTACAGCAGATGATGAGATTTCTTATACTTCTAACACTTGCCATGTGGTCAGGTAACAAAGGCTGTCATCTCATTATTACTGAATGACCACTTTCAGGTTAACATAATAGTAGAGAACAAGAAATGCTCACATTTATTTATCCTAAGGTAAAATGAGTGATTGAGATAATGTATACACTACCAACTAGAATGTCATACGCTTTCTACTAGCTTATCTTCTTTGTTTCCGAACAATATTTTTGTTTGCCAGATTTTGTATAACTTTTATCTGTATGGATGTATAATACTATGCTACTATTTACTACCCTGGAGTACAAACCCTAAAGAAATCCATGATTTCATTCCAACTGCCTTAAATGACTACTGTCATAGTGGATCCAGAAATCCATTTTAAGTCCTAAAAACCCAACAGGATTATTTTCATTGGACCATATGTTAAATTAGCATACTAATTTGTTGCAATTTTTTTATATTTACCTAATCGAACTGTATGAGTCCTGATTTAACCCCTTTTGGTTGAGTTTCCTTATTTTAAAAGGATGTGCGTACGTTATGGGAGTCAGGAAGGATTCTGCTGGAATGTTTCACCCTGAAATGGAGTTGAAATCAATTAAAGCCCAACAAACTCAGGAAGTGTTTTGTTTTGCTTTTTACATACTTATTCTTTTTTTTTTTCTTTTCTTTATTTTCTTAAAGAGTTTCAGGTAGAAAAACCTCCTTCAGGAAGGGAACCTTCGCATAATCACCTTAGCATATTTCACTTTAGCACTTCTGAATTAAGTGTGGTAGACAGGAAGAATGCATGCAAACATTTGTTCACTAAATTTCCCTCTGTCCCCCTATTTCTGAGTTGCCTAGCAAGACTTGGTTTGCCCTTTTTCTCAGCGACCTGTGACTTGCCTCGTTCCACTTTTAAATTCCAGCCCCCCAACCCCTCCAACAGACACACCTTTCTCCTTTGTCCAAAATGACCTATATACCTCACTTTGCTTCACTGTTTTGGAATTTTCATGCTCATGTGAATTCCTCATGAGCTTGTATTAAAATTTGATTTTCTCTTGTTAATCTCTGTCTGTTAATTTAATTATTAGCCCAGCCAGAAAGACTTAGAAGGTAGGAGGAAAATAGTTTTTTACGCCCCCACAACATATATGAAACTCATTCCAAATGGTTTTAAAAGATAGTAACAACATGAAAACAATATTTGTTTGTAGTAGAAATGGAACATAAGTAGCTTATTTTCAAATAATATATTAACATTACAGACTGTTATTGGATGAATTGTGTCCCGCCCCCAAATTCTTATGTCCAAGTCCTAATTCCTAGTATCTCAGAATATGACTGAATTTGGGGAAGGGGGTTATTTAAAGTGTCGATTAGGTTAAAAGGAGGTTATTAGGGTTAAAGCTACATCGTTTGTGGTGCTTTTGTAATGGCAGCCCTAGAAAAGTACATAATACACGCGCTTCACAAAGTCAAGTGTTTTGTTTTGAAAGGAGCTGTCTTTTTGGTAAAATTTTTGAAGTTTCAGTACTAGAGGAAAAGTATGGACATGAGCTGATTTGCAGCACACACACCAAATGCCTTTAACAGTTCCCCGGATTTTCATTCTCAAATATATGTTGAAAGTTTCCTTTCTGTTTTTGGAGGTTTAATATCGGTTTAACAACAATTTTTGAGTATATCTAGAATAACACTTTAATATGTGCTATGGAGTTTCCATTTTAAAGTCTTTGGAAGCAGTGTCTGTGTTTTGTGATTTGTCCTCCATTTTAAACTTAAATGCAAAATGCAAGTTCTTATGATTAAACATAGATCCACATTAAGCAGTTAACACACTTTAAATGGAACAGACATTTTTCCCACTGGTATATAAAATTTTCATGAGTTGTACCCAGACTTAAATGGATTTTAGTCAAAAAAAAAGATGATGCTCATCTCCAGAACTGCGATCTCAAATTTAAGATGTTTATTTGTTACATGTGTAGCATGTTGTATTTTAATCAAAAGTATAAAGACTTAATGATTAATTCAACAATATTTATTATAAATAATTATATTTCAGCTCAAGTAATTTTATCAAATAGCTGTTATGATATATAATAATAGAGATGATGATGATAAACTGTTTAGAATTTACCATCTGTCAGGAATTGTGTTTTGTGATGGTATTTAATACTTATAACTGGCAAGACAGGTGTTACTATTCCCATTTCACAGATGAGAAATCTAAAGATAAAACTGGTTAAACGTTTACTAGGTAAAGCAACCAGAGGTGGAAGTGAGATCCAGACCAGACTCAAAATTAAATTTCCCCTAGACCACACTGCTTCTTATTAATATTTTTACACCACCACTGTCAAAATCAGTTTTTTAAAGATATAATAACTTAACTTATTTGCACAAAATACATTTTTAAAAATAAAGGCTATTCTACTCATTCCTCCTGGAATCTAACATGCTAAAATATTTTAAAATATATCTATGAAAAGTATACTGTTGGGGGCATTGACTAACGACCAATGAGAAAAACTGAAAGAATTGTAAAAAGTGATATTTCTTATTTGTTTGTGGTGTTTTTTACTATCTGGAGAATAAAATTTAGAGAAAGAATGATTTGGAAGAAATAAAAAAGTTTCAGCCAGAGTTCATATATTCTTGAACACTGAATTTTTTTGTTACATTGTCCAGCTCTCTGATAATGTATTTCCATTGAGAAAGAACAATAGAATTGTTTTTCTCAGAAAAATACAAATGTCTATAACAGTCTGGTACAAACTTTTTTATATACCTCTACTCCATGTCAACAGTAACTTGTATATTTTTGGAATATTATTTTAAATCAATGGTTATCAATACTTGAAAAATGTTTTCCCCTTTGAAGAATTTTATTTTAAAAGTAAATTGAGTCCACATAGTTTCTCAGTCATGTAGGTTTCTTGCTTAACTGTGGTTCTTTCTTGACTCCAGTTCTTTGCTAATTTTCTGTGTATATCTGGTAACTCTTCTTCCCCACGCGGCTTTTGGAATAGTGGGAGTGGCTCTACATCCTGAATTTGAATCCCAGTTCAAACCAGAAATGTTTACTTCTCTGCGTTACTAAAGTTTTGAGAGCCTCCAGAGTTTTCCCTCTCTGGGAAAATAATTATTGGCTCTACTTACCTCACATGTTTTTGAGATGATCAAAAGAGGTTATGTTGATAAAACTATTTTATAAATGGTAAAATGTACTTTGCAAACAGTAGTGATTATTTATTTTTCAAGATTTAAATTAAAATCAGTTCTTCCTTGAAATTTTTGTACTTATAGCTTAGAATTAATGGCTCTCTCTTTTTTGCCCTGACTTATCGCACTTAGATGTGAGGGTGAAAAAGGGCCACATACTAAAGCTAACAAGCTCAGGGGAAGCCAGCTTTGTGCGCCCTACACACTCAGAAAGTAACCGCACAGGATGGTCTGAACATAAAGATGCCCAAATAAAAGCAGGTCATGGTGGGTAATCAAGTCCTTGGCCTGTAGCTTCCTTGACAACGGTCAATCTTTACCTTAAGTGAGCCTGTCTGTTGTCTTTGTGCATCTAACATACCTTTGGAATGTCAGTGTAATTTCCATTTCCAAACCCCTCAGGCAAAACCAAGTCACCAGAGCAACAGGAGACCACAGAACCCCTCACTGTTATGTTGTTCCCCGCATACCATCCCTAAGTGCTGTAAAAATTAATGATGAACTATCCTGTAACCAATGTAAAAGAAGTATTTGTCTTTCGGGTTTATTTTTTATCTAATCCCAGAGATTTTTTTTCCCCTTTTTGCTTCCTCTCACTTTCCTAATCTACCTCTAGTGGATTTCATGTAACCCTCCTTACATCTCTTCCTTTGATTCTACTGTATAAAATAAGCTGTAAAACTTCTATTCTTCGAAGTGTCTTCTTAGTCCGTTGAGATTTTGCTTTCCGACTGTTGTTGTCCGTTTGGCTCAAATAAACTCATAAAATCAGATTTGGACTTTTTTTATGGCAACAGAGCTTATCCTTTATTAGATTTATTTATGCAAGTGTCTTTCTTTCCAAATAGTTTTTGAAAATTTTTAAGGTCAGGAATATTGTATGTTATCATTTCTCAGTCTCACAACATGAACATTGCTTAAAAAAATTAATTCATATGCAACCTTGAAATAATTATAATTTATAGTTGCTAAGACTGTTTTTGGTAAAATGTTCCTTTATTGTGTAAACTAAGGACCTCATGATTACTAAAATTACATTTTTCTAACTTAAAAATAAGCAGCATCCATAAATTATTTTGAATTTAGGTCATCAGTTTTTCATATGATTTTTAAATGTTATTTTAATAAAGTTTCTCTATGTACCTATTTTTTAACTTTTTATATAAAGTGTTTTCCTCTGAAAATTTTTTTCACAATGGGCAAATTACATATGTAGCCAAAGCACTTACGAGCTCAGAAAAACTGCAGTTTATTAGCATACTTATTTCTGTTTCACTATGTATAGAATTTTAAATTCTTTTACAGTCTGTCCTTTATTCTACAGATGTATTAGTACATTTTATATTTTGTTTATCTATACTATCTTAGAATTATTGAGAAATGAAACTTTAGATTTATTATGTCTTTGTGTTTAATGTAATTTCATTTTCATAAATTAGAAATGATAATAAAGTACAGTGGATTATGGTTTGGAACTTTTAAAAGAATAAATAAAATTCTTCTGTTTAGGTCATTGAATTGGAAAATCGGCTAAAATCTTTTGAGAAAAGGTCGAGACAATTAAAAGAAGGAAATAAAGAATTGACAAAAGAAAATGGTTTTCTGAAATCCCTCTTAAAACAGCAGCAAGAAGATGCAGAGACCAGAGAAAAACAGCTAGAACAGCTACAAAAGCGGAGTCAAGATTTAGAAAAAGACAAAGCTGATCTTGAAGTAAAAATCAGTGAGCTGAAGAAAGAAGTCACTTCCCTAAGGAACCAAGTGGCAGAAGTGAATGGGTTGAGAAATGAAAATGAAGAGCTGAGAAATGCAATGGAGAAATTGAAGCATTCAGCAAACAAGGCTAACTCTGAGATGGCCACCACGAAAGTGAGATCTGGACAACATGGTTGTAAGACAACCACTACCAAGGTTAAATTTAATGCCGCCAAGAAAAAGTGCCCTGTGGGTCGTTACCACACTATTCTCAATCACTCCATCAAGGTCATGAGCAATCTGTTTGAGAACCTCAGCAAGGACAAGGACGGCTGGGAGGATGTGAGTGAAAGCAGGTACGGCTCTCATTAAACTTAGCTCTGTGGTGGCGACACTGTGCATATGTAAAGCCCCAGCAAATGGAGATTGAATTTCAACTACTGTCGATTTGGTATTCAGAAAAAATACTGTCAGATCCTTTGAAATATCTTGGGAGGTCTTGTTCTGAGCTTATTGACTGAAATTTGCATGCAAAATTAGCCACAACTGCATGAGTATTTGAATAGGTGCCAGGAAACCCAAAAGAAGGCAATGCTTGATTTCTTCCAGTGATGCTATTTTCATGCAGTCATGAGGCTTGAAATTGACAGTTTGGCAGGTTGATTTAATTTGCTGGCCCTTTGCATATTCACCACTGACAGCTAAGGATTCCCAGGCAAGCCTACTAAGTCTGTTTAGTTATCTTGTGACACGCCAACCTGGGAGGAGAAACATTTTTCCCCCTTAATTTAGTTAGATAAATTTTGAATGACCCATTTCAGCTTGTTACCAGATGTCTACAAGCTGTTTAACATCCTTTAAATTAAGAACCATCTTCACTAATTATTTCATGTATGCGTTATGCAAAGTCATTGTACTAACTTTAATTGAATGGTGGTTAAAATTTAGTTCCTTCAAGTTAAAGCTCTACAGATTCCTAGTCTTAAGTTACGTAACCCCTAGTGAATAGCAACAGGAGAATACTAAAAATCTATAATATTTCCCTTACCCTTGGCTCAGGAAGCACATCAGTAACCACAAAGGCAAATGGATAATAGAACACCTCTTTTTATAAATAGATACAAGGGAAGTTTAATGTTGCCAGAATTGCTAACACACAAATTGCACAATTTTCCATAATTTTGGCTTGTTTTATAATGGCATATATTTCCTTTATTTTTCCTAATTTTTGTTTTACGTCTCCAACAGTGGCCTGTTTTAGATTTAGGATTGGGGATGCACAAAAAGTATAACTTTCCTCCCACCTTCTAAGTTCTTTAATCTGGTCTAATAATCAAATTAATAGAGACAGATGAACAGGAGAAAGTGTCCCATATTTATTACTACGGATGTACATGCTGGGCATATTTTAAGATATGAGAACCGAAATTCATTAGGCAGTTAAGGTTTATATGCCTCTCTGGACAAAGGAGAAGTGGGACAGAAGTCTGGGATTGGGAAGGAAGTAGGAAATTCACAGGTAAGAGAAAGAGAAAACATGGTAAACAAATCTTGCTGGGCCTTCCAGAAACGGTGGGTCAGAGGGAAACAGGCTTTGCTAGGTTTCTTCCTGTCCATCACATATGTATTAATTCATATAAGGTGCTTATGCTAGGGTTCCCTTCCAGAAGCAGGTTTTTCTATCTGAATTCCTTTAGGCAGAAAAGGGTAGAGTCAAAAGTTCTTTCTGAATCTTTCGTTTCTTAATAACCAGTTTAAAAATCAACATCGCAAAAGACACATTTTGGGGTGGTAAAACTTTGGTTGCCCTCAAGATGTCTTTGGATAGTTTTCTAAATCATATAGAAGTGAAACTTATTTTAAAATGTGGTTCTCAAACTTGTTTGCATATTACAATCACTTGGGGTGTCTTATAAAAATTCCAAAGCTCAGGCCATACCCCAGAACAATGGAATCTTAACGTCTGGAGTGGGATCCAAGCTTCAGTATTTTTGAAGCTCTCCGGCTTATTCCAATATGCGGACAAGTTTGGGAACCACTGTTTTAAATTTTTACTTGTTCAAGCCCTTTGTCATCAGGCAGGTAAAAAACTCAAAAACAAATTTATGACGATTAGGAAGAAGGACCAGATCTTCATTCCCATTCTTTGTTACTTCTCTGGTTTTCTTTCCAGTTCTCAAAAGCAATCAGAGATAATATACTAGATAGCTTAAAACCCACTAAGCATTTATCTGTATTTTCAAGGAAATTCTAGCTTCAGCTACTAATTATAATCTCAGCCAATTGGTACTACCACACTTCATAATACAGTGATGCAGTTTACTCATGTATGAGTATGTATGCATGAATAAACACGTGAAAGTGAACTAATACACTCAGTTCTAATTTCATCATATTAATGCATGTGCAAAAGGTCACATATTTTGGGAGATGGATCACATACTATCTCTTCAACACAGGGTTGTCATTAAAATTATTTAGCAGTGAAACTCAGTTTTAAACTATGAGGATTAAATATTATATTTCTTGCCTGACAGAATAGTCTCAGGAATCACTCAGGTGCAAAGAATTCTCAAATGATTACAAATCCCACAGTGGAGCTTCAGGACTTCAAAACATTCTATTTCTTTTACCTTTTCGTAGTCTGAAATATAAGAAATTTACTTGGATTCTGAGAAAAATAGAGCTTTGTTTTTTCTATATAAATATACTATATTATATAATTAATATTTGATTATTAAAATTTATTTATAATTTAATAGTATTACAAGAGCATGCTATCAAATAACAAAGATAATACAATTTAGTAACGAGTTTGAAGTCCTTTATTCAGGGGACAGCAATCCATGGGGTAGGGATGTACAGAATCTAAGAAGCAGTGAAGCAGGCTTCCCGAGGGAATTTAGACAAGAGAGAATTTTGTAGAGCATTAAAGAGGCAATGCAGAAGTAGGGCATGATTGGCCTAGTAAGTCTAGCGGTCCTATTTTCTAGGGTAAAGTAAGGTAGATAAAGCTGAGTTAGAGGGTTGTGATTGAGTTAGGTTAGGTTTCCTTGACAGTGAGATGTGGGACAGAAAAACTAATTTTCCTTCTACCTTTCTAAGTTGTTCTGGCTGGATTAATAAACTGAGACAGATTAATAAAAGAAAATGGCCAAATTATTGTGTATGTATACACAGGGGGGTTCTATGTGAATATGGGGGTTGTGGTTTGGGACTTCAAACGGTAGAAAGAAAATTCACATGGAGATAGGAAAGCAAATCATGGGTAAATAAGTGTTTGCTGGGCCATCTTTAACAAGGGGACACAGAGAGGACCCTGATCAAAACGCCTTGCTAGGTTCCTCCCTGTGTATCACATATCACACACCAATTTATATTAACTATAATTATCTGTGATGATATTCCCTTTCCTGGAGGAAGTCCTGTATCTAAATTCTTTCAGGCAGTAAGGGGGAAGGTCAAAGATTTTTCCGAGTCTTTTTTTTTTCCTTGAAAATAATCAGCTAAATCCCAAAAGGCATATTTTGGGTTGGCAAACTCTGCTTCCCCTCAGAGACTTTTCCTATAAGTGTAGCTGATTTAGGCTTAGATTTTTTTGACATGGGCTGGGCCATTGGGGTGGTCCACATTTTGTGGTTCCCTATATACAAATTACCTTTATCAATGCCCATGAAGAGTTGTTATTAATACCTTGAAGAAGAAAAACAGAATTTCAGCAAAGCATGTTTATCTAATTTGTGGATAACATGACAGTGAAAGGTATGAAAACTACTTTACAGATCTCAATAGACTGGGACAATAGTTATACAAAAGACTGCAGGTTCTTTACTTGGCTATAAAATGCCAATTGTTCAACTATATAATGGGAAAAATATGAGACTTTGCAGTAGTGCACATAAAAATATTTTAGGAGGCTTTGTTAAATCCTGTATGAGTCTATAGTACAATATACATGCCAGAAAAGTTTACCTAATTTTAGTCTCCATCTACCAGTTCTACTAAGTATGTCTCATAGTACACTGGAATATGAAATTGAATTCTGGGCACAATAATGCTCCATCAAAATAAGCTGAAGCACATTCAGAGTGACCAGGGTGTTGAAACATCTCAAAAGGATACGTATTAGGCATATTTGAACAAGCTAGGAAAGTTTTTCTTAGAGAGGTCTCAGGTATCATATAACTATATTTAAACAGAAGGTCATGCATGTGGAAAAAGGATTGGTCTTACCTGTATTTTCTCCTCAACCTCCGCACTTCCAATCTTCCTTTCTTGGTTTATGTTTTAACACACTACTAACACACTACATATTTTACCTATTCTTTGTTTTTGTTACCTATCCCCCCACCCCTCTAGGATGAAAGCCACATGAGGGCCGGGATTATTATCAACTATATTCACTTACTGCTTTATTCCTGGTGCCCAGAAAGTGCCTGGCATATAGTTGGTGCTTAACAAGTATTTTATTGAATGATGACTGGTCATTAGCAATGGAACTGGGCTCAGTGGTTGAAAGCCTCAGAGATTCAAATGTTGTCCCAGACTAAGGGGAAGCTTTCTGTTAGGAATGTTAAAGCTTTCTGTCGTGGCTCAGAAAGTAACGAATACTCCAATCCTGGGAGGGTTAAAACTTGTGCTTCTTGAGTTAACACTTAGTAGAAATACTGGAGAAGTGACGCTAGTAGGCAGTTGATACTAAATAATCTAATTTCTCGAGATTTTATAATTCTGTAAAATATATTTAGACTAATTTTCTCTCTTAACATCGAGAACCAGTAAATGCTCAAATTAAACTTATAGCTGTATATGCAATATGTGCTATCATATTATTTGGTCTTGAACTTCAAAGAGATATATTTACTGCTTTTCCTCTTGGGTTTTATGTACCCCCTCACACACACCTTTTTCCAAATGCAGTGATTCTGAAACACAGACCTCTCGAAATTTGGGAACAATTATTGTAGAAACATCTCAGAAAATAAGTCCTCCAGAAGATGGAAGAGACCAGAAAGAGAGTGATCAAACAGAAGACAGCCAAATGCAAGGAAAAGAAATAGTGCAGGTGTCAAGAAATGCAGATGGCAAGACCCCAAAGGTAAATGACACAGTTTTGCTTAATTAAAAGCTATGTTTTCAATTTTATCTTATGCTTCATAGCTTAAACCAAATTTTGTAGCCTGTGATTTAATTTATATGCTTAAAAATTAGCTTTTCTTTGACGTATGCAGTGAAAATACGCAATTTTTTAATAGTTTTAAAGTCCAATTTGTTACAATCTTTTTATAGATAAAATGGAAATAGATAGTATTCTCCTAAATATAAATCTTAAAGAATTTATATCTGAGCCAAAAATAAAGGTGATAGTAAGTAAGCTTATTATTGTTTTCAGGTATATGAAATATACCAAGTGTAGAAACTTCTGTTTTTTATTAGCTGTTGTGATGATAAAGTTATTTAGTTTGACTAAATCTACAAATAGCTGATATTTACCTAATTTCTCAATGTATATTAAACCTTAAAAAATTAATGTTCCTAAACAATTTATTCAATAATTATTACTATCAATATATCATGACACCAAAATGTTTACCTATTCAGCGTAAATCGGTGAAAAACAGAGAAATGAACATTTTATTTTGTTCTAAAAAATCATCTTTTAATTAACCTATAGGGTTCTTTTAAAATCAAATCCAGAAGTGTTTATTATTTGAGATCTGGCAAGAACTTTGGAAGAAAAAGTTGAAAGATGACAGAAGTCTATTTTAATTACCACTAGAATAAATTTCAGATGATTGTACTCTAAGTGCCTGCTGATTCATTGATTGATAAATAGATTTTATAGAAATCTCCTATTTTTCCACATATTTTTGGCTGGGAATTTTGTTTAGTTGCAGTCATTTATGTGCAGTATAATGAGTTTATAAATAAAAGTAACTCATAATTCCATTCATATAATAAGAGTATATAATATAAACTACTTTGAATAGATCTATGCATTGTTCGCAGTCAGAAAATAAACGTTGAGCAAATTGTAGCAATTGTGTTTTGAAACTATTAGGACTTCAGAACTCACTAACCCCAAAGGTAACGATTATTTGAACTTTCACTTAATCCCTCATCTCCTTTTCCTTATAATTTCATCTCTTAAAATAATGGTTAATTTTTTCCTGTTTTTCAAATTTTATAGATTCTATACAGTATATCTTTTTTGTGTGTCTGGCTTCTTTTGTTCAATGTTATGTGGAGTTCATTCACTTTCATTGTATATAGTATTTCATTGTCTGAAATATACCTCATTTATTTATCCATTGCTACTGCTGAATTTTGGGTTGCTTCCATTTGGATTTCTTGCAAATAATGTTGCAATGAATGTTCTTGTACATGTCTTCTATTGCATACGTGTGGGCATTTTTGTAATGAAATACTAGGGGTAGAATTACTGCACCACGGATTATGTTTTTCTAAGATTTTAGTTGATAATGCTGTTTTCCAAGTGTTGTACCAATTTGCTGCACCTACCAGTAGACTGAAAATTTTTACTGTTCCTCATTGATACTTAGTGTATTAGTATATCTCATCTCACCCACTTTTTGTATATCATGAGGTATGTCATGTGGATTTAATTTATGGATTTGTGATTACTAATAAAGTGTTGCATATTTTCTTGTGATAGTGACCATTTAGAATTCTTTAGTATGTTTTCTCTTCAAGTCTCTGCCCATTTTATAATTGACTTGTCTGTATTTTTCTTATTCATCCATAGGAGTTCTCATATATAACCTTTTATTGGTTTCATCTGAGCCTTTGGTTGTTTATATACATTGTAGATATCTTGCCCAACTCCATACTGTACCTTTTCAAGGCTCTTAATGGAGTTTTTTGAGGAGCAGAACATCTTAATTCTAATGCAGTCACAGTAGAAAGATCAAACAATCCAATTAGAAAATGGGCAAACAACATGAACAAACATTTCACCAAAAAGGATGAATGGATGGCAAATAAGCATATATAAAGATGTCCAACACCATTAACCAGTAGATAAATGCAGATTCAGACTCTGATGAGATACACATCTATTAGAACAACTAAAATAAAAAATAGTGACAATACAAAATGCTGGCAAGGATATAGTGAATCTGGATCTCTCATACATTTCTGGTGGGAAACAGCAGTTTCCTAAAAAAAACCTAATCACGCACCTACAATACAACCCAGTTATCTCATTCTTGGACACTTATCCCACAAAAATGAAAATTTATTTGTATCCAGAAAACCTGTACATGAATGATCATAACAGCTTTATTTGTAATAGCTGAAAACTGGCAACAACCAAAATTTTCTTCATTAGCTGAATGGTTAAACAAACTGTGATACATCCATACCATGGAATACTATTCAGCAATAAAAAAGGTACAAATGTTAATACACACAATATTCTAGCTTTATGACCTCAAATTTGTCATCCTGAGTTGGGGCCTACGCTTTCTTTCATGTCTTCTGGTCTTCTGTGTTGGGGATTATCAGTTGTCCTATATTTTGTTGGCCACTTTGTTGTCACTTGTCTTTCTTGGTTCCTACTTTCGCTTCATTTTTGACCTCAGAATTTCCCTTAATATTTTGCCATGTTACAAAGACACTTTGTGCTCATTTTAAAGTGTGAGAATTTTTGTGAATTTCTAGTCAGTAATAATACTGGAAATATAAGTCCAGTTCTTTTTTAATTTAGGTCCAGTTAATTTAGTGACTAATATTTATAATTTGGTAGTTCTGTTTTGGATCTTTTTACACAGTACTCGGTAATAACACTTAAATATTAATTGAATCATAAAGCAATGAAACTTCTAAAATGTATATCATATATACTGGTTCTGAAGACAAATTTAAATGAGACATTTCAAAAATATTTTGAGAAATGAAACATAGTTTAAAGGAAAGTAATTACTTCAAAGGAAAACCTTTTCTTAGATAGGGTTTTCTGGTATTTGTGTTAATTTGTGTTTATTACTTTTTGGCCATGCTTTTATATTATCTTTGTACCCGTCAACGTAAAATATATGGCTCATTGTCAAAGTATCATTGGGTAAAATTTACTTCTTATTCCCCAATTTTACTATAATTATTTATTTGTTTATGAATTGGGATCTTTGAAAAACAATTATCTTTTTTAAAGAATTAGTTTTCTAGATTGATATTGTTCCTGTTTCTCAGCCAACAAATTTTTAAACAAGGCCACATATTTTATTGTTAGCATTTACAATATTTTGACACATATTCCTATTTAAAATTTTGCTTTGGGAAAGGTTTTTTAAATTTGTAGAACATTTTAGAAGAAAAGTCAACATAGCTTTATTATATTTAGCTTTAGTGTAATGGATGTCATGAGGAAAACATATAGTTTCAAGGAAACTTACTGTATTATCATCAACATTATTTTAACTTGATTTGTGAGAAGAGATTTATCCATCTACATACAACAGAAAACAGTATTTGAGAAAAGGATCTAGATTTCCAGAGAATCAGTTATTATTATAATATTTTATTTTTGTTGCTTTTACTATATTTACTCCCAAGTTTTTAAATAGTCCCTAAGTTAAATTTCTACTACTTTGGGGTTGATTTCGTATTTGTATCTTTTTCCCTCTAGGTTAACTTCAGTGCAAACATTATTTATGGTTTCTTGGTATCAATTATAGAATTTTGTCTAGATTTTTTTAACTGCTTCATAAATATGTTTTTAAGTAAAATTATATTATTTATTATGTTGATTCATTTGAAGTTCTTATTGAGTAATGATCTAATTTTTATGAAACCTCAAATTTAGGATTATTTTCATTGCAAGAAAGCCAAAAAAACAGTTTTTCAAAAAAAGAAAGGTGATATTCAAAAGAGTTCACATACAACAGTCCCTACCAGAGGTAAGAATGCATATGAAATTAACAATGTCTTTATAATTTAATGTGATTTTTAAATATTATGAACATTATTTTTATATAACAGTTATGTTTTCTCAGTTAACAGAGAAACAGAGAAAATGCATATGAAATTAACAATGTCTTTATAATTTAATGTGATTTTTAAATATTATAAACATTATTTTTATATAACAGTTATGTTTTCTCAGTTAACAGAGAAAAGTGGAAAAATATAACTGCCCAGAAATCAAGTAGCAGTATTATTTTTTTACGAGAACGGATTATATCATTGCAACAACAAAACAGTGTGCTTCAGAATGCCAAAAAAACAGCAGAATTGTCTGTTAAAGAATATAAAGAAGTCAATGAAAAGCTCCTTCATCAGCAACAAGTATCTGAGCAACGATTTCAGACAAATAGACAGACAATAAAGGTAAAGGGAACTTTAAAAATAACTTATACTAGACTATATTATAAACGTAAATATTTGGTTTTACATGTGTTGTTTGGATCATATTTGTGTTAGACGTGTCTATGTGAGTTTTAAAAAAATTTCCATGAGCTGCTAATATCATTAGTTTAATCCTTGCATTTCTTTAATAAGGTTGTATTAAGAAACAACCTATATCAGGGAGAGAACACCAAATCAAAAAGACAAGGATTTTACTAGTATTTCTTTTCCACGTAGTTTTCTTTTCATCTTAACATTTTTATATCATATTTATTTCAGTATATCTTAGATTTTAAAAGCAGACGCCATAAGTGCATTTAGTTTGCCCATTTGTCCATGTCTAAAACTTTGAATTATCATTGTGAATCACAGTATTAACTGGTAATTACCTCAGTTTCTATTTGCAAATACTAGTTTAAAATGTGAAGATTTTCATATAAATATTTATATTAATGTGTTCTTATAACTTTTTTATGCTTCTTTTATTCATATGAATTGAATTTTCTGCTATAATTATTAGACATATTATACCTTACTGCTGCTTATCATAATTTAAACTTAAAGCAAATGAAAACGAAAAGATTGTTCCTTATGTATCCATTCTTTTTTTTTCATGTTTTACTCCTCTTTATTATTACCAGTTGCCATATTCTCTAAAAGTTTATAACATAATTTCTATTTAACTAAACATAACTGTTCTTTTCTTTCTTAAGCCACAAATTATTCTTAAAAATTGTAAAAAGTCACAGTGCATTAACAAGTTTAATCAAATGGTTCTGCTGTTTCCAAAATGGACTTCTTTCCTCTTTTATTTATTTTTTTGCGGTCACTAATTTTTTATTTTAAGTTTTTTTAATAAACATTGAATTGTATACTTTAAATACGTGAAGGGTGTGGTATGTGAATTTATATCTGAGTAAACCTTTTAAAAAAATGTTGATTTTTAAATAGGAAAATATCAAGAGAATTAGTAGTAGATGAATGAATATTGCTGATAATACATTCATTCCTGACAGAATAATATAATAAAAATCATTCTCTAGTCAATTTAGTAAGGCCTACTGCCAACATCCATTGCCTGGATATACCACAGTTTATGTAACTATTCACCTATTAAACGACATATCGATTGTTTCCATGTTTTGGCAATTATGAATTAAGCTGCTATAAACATCTATGTGCAGGTTTTTGTGTGCACATGGGTTTTCAATGCCTTTGGATAAGTATCAAGTAGCACAGTTGCTGGATCATATGGTAAGAGTGTATTAGTTTTGTAAGAAACCACCAAACTGTCATCCAAAATCGCTGTACAATTTTGTATTCCTACCAGCAGTGATTGAGATTCCTATGTCTCCACATCCTCACCAGCATTTGTTGTGGTGAGTGTTCTGGATTGTGTCCATTCTAATAGGTGGACACAATTGTTGTTGTACCTTGTTGTATCTCATTGTTGTTGTTGTATCTCATTGTTGTTGTACCTTGAATAGCCCTGATGACTCATGATGTAGAGCATCTTTTTAATGAGTATTTGCCATCTGTTTATCTTCTTTGGTAAGGTGTGTGTTTGGATCTCTTTCTATTGGTTGCTTGTTTTTTTACTGCTGAGTTTTAAGAGGTCTTTCTATATTTGGCTAACAGTCCTTTATCAGATGTGTCTTTTGCAAATACTTTCTCCCAGTCTGTGGCAGAATGGGTCTTCTCATTCTCTCGACATTGTCTTTCAAAGAGCAGAAAAGGTTTTTAATCTTAATGAAGTCCAGCGTATCAATTAGTTTTTTCATGTGTCGTGCCTTTCGTGTCGTATCTAAAAAGTGATTGCTATATCTAAGGTCATTTAGAGGTTCTCTTATGTTATCTTCTAGGAGTTTTCTAGTTTTTCATTTTATACTTAGGTCTGTGATCCATTTCGAATTAACTTTTGTGCAGGGTGTAAGGTCTGCGTCTAGATTTATTTGTTTGTTGGTTTAACTAATCTGGGTCTTTTGCCTTTCCATATAAACTGTAGAAGCAGTTTGTCAATTTCTACATCCTGGGACTTTGGAATTTCAATGAATTTGTAGATCAAATTGGGAAGAAACATCTTTACAATATTGTGTCTTTCTGTCCATGAATATGGGCCGTCTCATCATTTATTTAGTTTTTTAATTCCTTTTATTAGTGACTTTTAGTTTTTCTCATATAGACCCTGTACATATTTTGTTAATATGTATTGAAGTATTCCTTTTTTTAGGGATGCTAATGTAAATGGTGTTTTGCTTTTAATTTCAAATTCCACTTACTCGTTGCAAGTGTTACCTTGTATCCTCCAACCATGCTATAATTACTTATTCGGTCCAGGAGGTATTTTGTTTGTTTGTTTGTCAGTTCTTTTGGGTTTTCTACAAAAACAATCTCACTATCAGAAAAAAAAGAGAGTTTTATTTCTTCCTTCCCAATCTGTAGGTATAGTTTTCCTTTCCTTGTCTTGTCCACTTAGCTAGGACTTCCAAGTATGTTGAAAAGCCATGGTGAGAAGAGATGTCTTACCTTGTTTGTGATCTTAGTGGAAAAGCTTCGAATTTCTTTCCATTAGGTGTGATGTTAGCTGTAGGGTTTTTATAGATACCCTTTATCAAGCTGAGGATGTCCCCCACTATTCCTAATAACCTAGAGATTTTATCTTGAATGAGTGTTGGATTTTGTCAAGTACTTTTCTGTATCTATTGATATAATTGTGTGAATTTTAGTTTATAACCTGTTAATGTGAAGGACTACATTAATTGATTTTCAAATGTTTTACTAGTCTTGCATTCCTGGGATAACACCCACTTGGTCATAGAATAGAATTATTTTTACACATTGTTGGATTTGATTTTCTAATATTTTTTGTGGAAGATTTTTACATCTATGTTCATGCGGGTGTTGGTCTATAGTTTTCTTGTATTATTTGTGTGATTTTGGTATTAGGGTAATTCTGGTGTCATAGAATGAGTTAGGAATTAACTCATTCCTTCTGCTTGTATCCTCTGAAAGTGATCGTAAGTAAAGGACTGGTATAATTTTAGTTTAGTAAAATTCATCAGTGAACAAAGGCCTGCTGCTTTTCATTTTAGAAGGCTATTAATTATTGATTCAATTTCTTTAATAGATATAGGTCTATTCAGATTGTCTATCTCTCCTTGTTGAGTTTTGGTACAGTATGTGTTTTAAGGAATTGATTTATTACATCTAGGTTATCAAATTTATGGCATAGAGTTTTTTATAGTATTCTTTTATTATCAATTTAATAGCCAAAGATCTGTAGTTATATCCCCTTTGTCATTTCTGATATTAATAATTTGTGTCTTCTGTCTTTTTTTTCCTGGTTATCCTGACTAGGGACTGATGAATTTTATTAATCTTCTCAAAGAACCTTCTTTTCGTTTCATTGATTTTCTCTATTGATTTCCTATTTTCAATTTCATTGATTTGTGCTGTAATTTTTATTCTCTTTTTCCCCTGCATACTTTAGATTTAATTTGCTCCTCTTTACTAGAGTCCTAGGGTGAAATCTTAAATAATTTATATTTTATATCTTTTTTTCCCTAACACATGCATAAATTTGAATGCTGTAAATTTCCCTCCAAACACTGCTTTCACTTTTTCCCACAGATTTTGATAAGTTGAGTTTTCTTTTTCATTTAGTTCAAACTAAATGTTTTTCAATTTCACTTGCGATTTCTCCTTTGACCCATGTGTTATTAAGAAGTATGTTATTTAATCTACATATTTTGGGATTTTTCTGATTACCTTACTGTTATTGATTTCTAGTTGAATTCCATTGTGATCTGAGAGCAGACATGACAGTATTTCTATCTTTAAATTTGCTAGCGTGTGCTTTACGACAAAGAATGTGGTCTCTCGGTGCTATTCCTTGTGAGTTTGAGAATAACGTATATTTTCCTGTTGTTAGGTAAAGAAGAATGTGGATTTTGCTGTTGTTAGATGAAAGCGTCTATAGATATTAGTTATAGACAGTTGATTTTGAGCTCCAGTTGGCTTAAACTATGTCCTCACTGCTTTTCTGTTCTAGGTTTGTCCATTTCTGATAGAAGGGTGTTCGTCTCCAACGATGATAGTGAAATTCATTGTTTTCCTTTGCAATTCTATTAATTTGTGCTTCCCAAAGTTTGATGCTCTGTTGTTAGTGTCATATACATAAGGATTGTTATGTCTTCTTGGAGAATTTACTCCTTTATAATTATGAAATGCCCTTACTTACCCCTGATAAATTTCCTTGCTTTGAAGTCTTCTGTCTGTAATTACTATAGCTAATCTTACTTTCTTTTGAATAGTGTTAGCATGATATATTTTCTTCATCAATTTACTTTTAATCTATATGTGTGTTTACTTTTCAAGTGAATTTCTTGTAGACAACATATATTTGGGTCTTACTTTTGGATCTATGTACTCTGACAACGTGTGTCTTTTATTGGTACATTTAAGGCATTTAGAACGTTTACTGATTATTCAAACTGATTATTGATATAGTTGGATTAACATCTATAATATTTTATTTCTGGAGATAGAACTGCAATCACTAATAGAGAATGTCCCTGCCCTTATGAAATTGGTATTGCATTTTAGGAGAGACTAATAGTAAACATGCAAAGAAATTAATGAGGTGATTTTAAATTATGAAAATTATTTTGGAGAAAATTAAATGGGGACACTGGGATAGAATTTATTAGGTAGCTGAGTTCCCCTTTAGTTTAGGTACTGATTCAACCTACAAGTAGACATTTAACAGTAGTATAGCTTGATACCATTCAAATTATGACAATGAGAAAATTAGATTAACTTTATAAACATACTATTATTTCCATGATTTAAAATAGTTTCTGAGGAATCTAAGCTCTTACTCCAGTAGCACTGTCACTTTTTTAATTACAATTTTATTTGTATGCCTATATACATCTGTCATCAATTTTACATATTATACTGTTTTGAACGAAGTTTGTACATAAAAAATCATTCTCATTGTTCGAGGTTTGTCATCATTGAGCATATTAAAAACCAAGAAATAAGTAATCAGAGTTCTAACGAAGTGTTTTCAAAATGTTTCAAAGGATGGTAACCCTTACAAATGTATAAGAAAATGACGAAAGCCCAGTAGAAAAATGTACAAAGGTAATGAATAGACAGTTTTTAAAAGAATAATTAGATGTAGCCTGTTTTCATAAATTCCATAAAAAGTAACTCAACATGATTATACTTAAATAATTGCAAAGCAAATCAGCAAGGAAACATTGTTATGTTGGGAGAGTAAAGAGCTTAATAATGCTCAGCATTGGTGGGTTTGTGGAAACAAGTACTCACACGGTCTGTTGGTGTGACAGCAGTTGAGACAACTTTTAGACACGTGATTTAGGAATATTGATTACAATTTTAACTACCTATATACTTTGGCCCAGGAATTTTATATTTCTACTATATTATTATCTAAATAAAATACTCCAGTTTGCTCACAGGAATCCATAACAATCACATAGTGTTGCTTATCATAATAATTTGGAAGGCAATGGTCAGCAGTACTTAGTTTATTATAATAGTTATGATATAACCATATAGTGGATTGTGAAAATATATAAATATATATATACTTTTGGAGTACATGGAAACATGTTTATAATTAATTCCATAACATTGGCTAGATTTAGATCTCTTGCATAAAAAAAAATCTGCATTGTGTAGTTATAAATATATGTTTACTTTTTGATACATTGCTAAATTTTCAGAAAATAAAAGATATCTCCAGGGATACACCACTCTCACTGCACCCAACAAAGAACAAATTATAAGCTAGGAGCAATAATCAGTAACAAGCAGAAGATACAGAGATGCACAGGTTGTAGTTGCTACTGCAACATTGTGGTCTGTGATCTGGATAACATGCTTTATGTCAGCAGTACTGAGGAGATGAACCAGGGTCAGCATCCACCCAGGACTGCCTCAGCTCCTGGCAGCAAGCATATGTATTTACTCTGGAGGAAAGTGTCTTCAATTTACCTACAAGATTCCCATGCCAATATTGAATTTACATTCAAGATCACCATGTACACACAGAAGCAAGCCAACATATGTGAGAGTTAACAGAAACAGGAAGTGAAAAAATATTATAAACTCCAAGAACTTCAGATACTGAAGCTGTGATAGTAAATACCAGTACATGAAATGTTAAAAGAAATAAATTACAGAATCACAAAAAATGAGCAAACAATAAGAGACTATCAGGAACGATGAGATTTAGAAGTGAAGATACAATTTTGAAGGATGAATTGGTTAGACTAGTTAATAGCAAGCTAGACATGGCTGAAGAGAGAATTAGTGAACTAAAAATAATCTGAATTATCCTAAAGTCATCACTGAAAGATGTGGAGATAACAAACATGAAATATAAAATAAATGAAAAAGACAAAGTGTATCAGTTCCAAACCAGTAGTGAAAATGGAATAGAATTTTTAAAAATGAACACCCACACAAAAAAACTAAACCAATTAAAAATCTGAAAGTAATCAATATTTCTGTCCTCACCCCAAGGTGATAGTCCTTCTATATTTTACCTTGTTGTTTTTTTTTTGAGGTAGCTAAGCTCTAATATTTTAGTCCCACTTTATTTTTTGTTGAAAATATCTATATATGAAAAATACATATCACTTTCATTCTATTTTTGTTGGAAAAAATATATACATACACATATGTATATATACTCTACAAATTCTATTTAGGGTTTTAGAATCTGCTTTTTTTTTCATGGAATGTGGTTCTTTTTTTGGAGTCTTAGTTTCTTCTTTTATATTTTTAATCCTTTTAAACATTCTTTACAATTATGTGTTCTTGAAATTCTAGTCTTCTTTTTTGTTACTTCTGCTTACTCTCAGCCAGGAGAGGATGCTTCTACTTCTGTTTACAATTTTGATTCTCGGCTCAGCTTTAGTAGAGTATGTTTATTCTGTGGTAGTTCATTGAAGCCTGTGTTTTGGGAACATTCACCCAGACTGCTCTATCTGCTTTTGCCTTCCATTAGTGATCTGTACTTATGCTAATTCTCAGGGTTAAGGGTTCCTGGTCCACTCTGACAGATTCATATTTGAAGCCCAAAGTAGATACAGTTACAGACATACACATCTTTAGCAGAGAGAATGAATAATATTTTACTCTACCATAATCCTAATCAGAGACCAACAACTTCCTTATTATCTTTCTGTCCTAACAGGCACTTTTTTTTTTTTTTTGTCTACCCTTTAACTGACATTACATCACTTAAAGGACCTACCATTTCTGCCTCTTTGGGCCCAAAGTCAAAGTTTCAGCTCCTGCTCCCACAAATCCTGAGTCTACTGGTTGGTAATTTCCACTCCGTGAGAGCTACCACAACTCTAGTCACACACTCACCGCTCGCTCCTCAGTCACCCTGTTATTCTAGCACTTGAGTATTTCCCTTTCTTTTTTTCCTCCAGCAATACACTTAAAATAATATTTACATTTTCCTATAATTTCTGTGTGTTGTGAAAGATTTTCAGCTTATATAGTCTACCAAATGACCAGTCTTTCGGTTTTTGTATATCGTTTTTCCCAAATCTTTAACTGTGTTACCTGTATTAACTGTATTACCTATATCCAGCATTGAACAAAATATTAAAAATGTGCTGAGTAAAGAGTGCAGTGGGTTATGTTTGAATAGTGTAAGTGTTTGCAGAATGATTTTGTTTTTTCTTGTTTAATCTTCATTAAGAACTTGTGATATAGTTATTCTCATTTAAAAAATAATTAAATTGAAATCCAAAGAGATTAATTAAGTTATCCATGTTTACTTCATTAGTACTTTATAGATCTATTGTTGAAATTGTGTTTTTCTGACTCTAAATATTGTGCCCTCTTCACTATGCTGTGCACTTTCAGATAATACATTATTAAGAATACACAATTACAGGAAGAAAGGAAAGTTATTTCAGTGTTCTAGAATCAAAAAAGTGTGTAGGTTACATGCCTTAAAAACTGTAATCGTTGTATTCTTCTTCGTTATTTACTTTTTAAAAATATATTTATTTTTTTACTCTTGCCCTTTTTATGAAAGATTTGAGGCAGTGAAGGTTTATTATCATAGATTATTTGAAAATAGAGAAATGCTCTATAAATATCCTTAGATGTTGGGTACTTGGTTCTGTATTTTTATATTCTAGTTCTAAGGAAAAAAATAAACTACCACTTGGTAGTAATAATTAAAAATAAATCTGCTTAAAACTTAACATATGAACCAAATGTGGAATTAGGCAATAAAAATATACAAAAGAGGAGTCATAGTGGCAAAACCTTATTTATCTGCTTTTAAGTCTTTTGAAACAAGGCTAATATATAAGGCTTTTTACTTACAACAGAAGTTCCCTGTGATAGACTCAAGCATTGTTAACAGGAGGTCACCATGGAAGACATAAGACATTTTCTTTTGGTTTTCTATCATGACAAGCTGACCATGTTCCAAACAAAACAGAACAAAATAAATTTCCCAAACCATATCTACTTCTAAAGTATTTCCTCTGAATCATCTTTGACTCATCCTCTTTATTTTTTGACTCTTCTCTACAAACTAATCCTATTGTTTTTTTCCTCTTTAACTTCCATTTCTAATGCTACCAGGTACGTATCACCTTTTCTTTGAGTACTGCAATATTCCGTACTTTCTTTGAGTACTGTAATATTCTAGATGGTTTCTCTAGTTTCTTCCTCATTTCTTCCCAAGTACTAGTACCAGAGTAATGTTGCTAGAATGTGGATTTCATCCAGTACTGTAGAAACCTACAATTGGTTTCCATATATGACCCTTTCAAGGCCAAACTACTCAGCACATTTTTCAAGATTTTTACATGATCTGCTCAACTAACCTATTGCTACAGTCCTCTGTTTCCCCACATGGAATCCTCATGTCATGATAAAGTGTTCTTTCTTCCATAAAACTGGTGTTAATTCAGTCTATGCTGGTGCATTCATTCTTTCAAATCTCATTTTATATGTTCTTAATAATAATAGAAATAATATTAGCAAATATTTTCGTGTACTTATATGCTAGATACTTCTCTAAGTGCTTTTATATGTATTAACTCATTAACCCAAATAATGAGTCAATGAGATAGACACTATAGCTGATCCTCTTATATATAAGCTGCATCTTATACACTGATGCAGAGAGAATAACATGCCCAAGGTCATAGAACTCATAAGGGGAAGAACGGGGGTTCAAGTCCAAGCAGTGTGATTCTAGAACCTGTGCTCTTAAGCACTATGCTCTACTACATTTCACAAAACAACGTCAGCTAACATTTACTCAATGACTAGTACACCTACTTTCTAGGCATTCTATTAATTTTTTCTATCGACTCTATATCAACCTTATAAGGATGATATTATCTGCATATTATATATAATACAATTCAGGCTTAAAGAATTGAAGAAGTGAATTGCCCAATATCAGGCTAAATTGGAGCTCCAGGATTATAATCTACATCTATCTCTGGATCCTAACTCCATGATCTTTCTACTTTTCTAAGCTGATTTTTTAATACAATTTTGCATTCAATAATTTTAAAGTTTAACATTTGTTAATTCTGTTGCATCTAGTAGGTAATTACTTCTTCAACGGCAAAAACCATATATTATACGTCTTTGACAACTTTCTATACGTCTTTGACAATTGAATCTTGCCTAATTGAGGGCATAGTACATTCTCAATAAGAGGAAAGTTGACTTACTGACTAGTTTTTACTATGACACTGACGTGATACTGCATATTTTTTATCAATATTAAAAAATTGTGTTCTACTTCAAGAACCGTCCTCTCTTCTTTATATCACTCTAAATCCAGCACGTCATGCAAAGTCTGCTAACATTTCCCAGCACCTTTTTGTTTTTCTACGTTTAGCATAAAATAAAGGAAGAATTGTGTTGTAACCCATTAAGTTTAAGGTAGTAATTTGACATATAAGTATGAAAGTATCCTACAAGCTTTTTTTTCCATCAAAGTTTATTGGGATGACAATCGTTAGTAAAGTTACATAGGTTTCAGGTGTAAATTCTGTAATACATCATCTATATATCACATTGTGTGTTCACCACCCAGAGTCAGTTCTCCTTCCATCACCATATATTTGATCCCTTTTACCCTCATGCTACAGGCTTTTGTGATTAGAAACTAGAGAATCAATTTGAGAGTTAGAAAATGGAAGAGCATATACACATAGGTCACAAATTAATGTTCATTCACGTTAAGGAACTAAAGGCATTGATGATTAAAAAGTTGACAAACCAACTGATAGATTAATAATGTCCTGAAAGTGTTGGAAGGTATGGTTTTGATATGAGTTAGTAATGTAGTCGTGTGGTGCTTTCAAGGAGAATGGCGCATACCATTTGTCAGAAATACTACTGGGCTCACATCACTTACTTATATTACCTTTCTGGTAACTATAGACATTTAATTTTCTGGACCCTCAATGCTTTCTAAAGGAAGAGGATACTCCTTTTATGCACCGCCCCCCCCCCAAAGCTGTTTCTATCTCTCTCTCTTTATATATATAAAACCCCCAGTGATTTGTGTTCACAGAATATTTTGTGAAATATTTCCAAAAGTTAAAGAAGAGATGCTTTACAAAATATGGCTTGGAGAACCCGACTTTCACCCTAGACCATTGCTGCCTAATAATAGCCTTTGATCTGCCTTTACCTTTACTTCTGCACTGGAAGTTCTTCAGGAACTCAAATATAATCTTTATACATACATGTCATAAATATACAGTGCTGTTTATTTTGTGATTAAACATCAGTATCTTCTCTGATATTGTGATGCATTTTTGATTCCCCTACCCTCTGAGTCAGACATCGCTAAATTCTGCAACAGCAGATTCTGTCCTCAGAAACTTTTTTTGGCAACAGCAATTTTAAACAAAGCAGGTTCATTGTCAGGTTTTGGGTTTTCGATTTTGCCTCATCTCTTGTCAAATTACATTAACCAGTTTATCTTGAATTTGTTTAATCAGCCCCCCTGCCCAAAAAAAAAGACCTTTGCCAAGTATCAGAATCTGGAATTCAAAACAATAGAGCATAACCCATTCAGCAAATGCCTTGGGTTTTTAGGTTACTCTAGCATATATACATTAAGCATGCTACGAAATCTAAAGAGTCTTTTTAGCAAACCCTATAATTCTAAACGGGCTGGATTATATGGGTCTCCATTAAAACATTTTCATCTATGTTGATCTATATGATTGCTATTGTCGTCTAAACTTGCATGTGTCTTTGGTTTATCTTTGTTTACATAACTCTTCTTCAAAAGATTGAAGGTGTTAAATTGTACTGGACCCATTTTTTTTTTCCTGTCAGGCAATGTAGAATTTTAAATAGCCTCATTTCCATCTCTGTGATCTGTGTTCACACCTCTAGTAATAACAAAGTAGAAAACTACTCTCTTATTGTACTTCGTTGCTAATCTCCAGAGTTTTCTTTTATTTTACCCCAATAGCTTGTGTAGTACACATTCCTTGTAGGGTATTCGGTTTATATATGTCAGATTCTCTAGGGCCATGGCTTTTGCCAGATGAAGCACTTTTGATTTTTGAGGCTGATGAAACACAGTGCTATTATTGATCTGTGCATGACATCGCCTGTCTCTCTCCTAGCAGAGTGTAGCAACATTTATCCAGGAATTTGTGAAATGTCACTCGGATCATGTTCGCAAGGTAAACTGTGCAAAAACCAGGATCTGAGCTGAGAATCCATGTGGAATTGGACGTGACTGTCTTATTCCTCCGTCCTATCTACTAGATGAACCAAGTGATATTTGTTAACAGAATGTCTGTGTTTTATATTAGACTTGGTAAGGGACTATTATCACTTAGAATACTATGGACTGTTTTCAGATTCACTTGTGATCTTACCACAGAAAATATTAAGAAAATGTGATCTGAATAACAGAAATTTATTTTCTGTTTCTAATGAACAGTGTTACAATATATTGCAGTCTTATATTCCTAGTAGTGTTTTCATTCTTTGCATCAATGTGTTGTTCTCAGGTAAGTATGTCTCGTGAAAATATCAACAGGCCTGGAAGTAACAAATTATAACATTTTTCTCACTGTGAGATGATTATATTTAAATATTCATATATTTTAGAGTTTGGTTTGCATTTGGATAGATATATGTGTTTATATTTGGCACAATTCAATTACCTTAATGCGCCTCACACACGTAAGGCACTCCAACAAAGGATCATCCAGTGACAAGTTAAACATGGTCCTTGTCCTATGTAAGATATTAATAGGGGAGTTGGACATGAGTATCACAGTACAAGGAAACTGTGATATATATATAGAATGGTGTGTGTGTGTGTGTGTGTGTGTGTGTGTGTGTATGTGTAATATACCATAGACTAGATGGAGAGAGACAGTCATTTATTGCTGTCATTATTTAGTATGCTTTTGAAGATGGCATTTGGCTTTAGATGTAAAATTTGGTTTTGAAAATTTTTGGTTTTGAAAGTTGTGTGGAACAAAGCCATTAGAAGATGGGAAGCTTTAACAGGCATCAAGGTGAATGCAGTTTGTTGAGAATAGTGAGCAATCTGGTGTAGTTGTGGTTCTCCAACCTAGCTATGTGCTGCCTCACTTGGGTAGCATTGAAAAATACCTGTGCCCAGACCTAATCCTAGGCCAATTAAATTAATATGTGGGGGTGGTCCTTGCACTTTGGTAGTGTTTAAAAGCTGAGTGGTTCTGGTGTACAGTGAGGACTGAGACTCAAATTTGGGAGGACAGAGATTAAATGTAAGCAACTACATAAGACGTTTAAATATCAAGGCAATAGATAAGTATCCAGACAATGCTAATAGAAGTAGAAAGACTTAGGAAAAAAATCAAGATATTTTGCAGTGATATTATGGAGTTTGATCACCAGTCATACATGGGAAGGTTAAAAAAAGTGAAGTATTTAAGATACCTGCCAGGATTATAATTAGCGATTAGAAAGATGATGATAAGAGTATATATTTTAAAATATAACATATATTGTGGGGGGAAACTACATATGAAAGCACACCAAGAAAGCTGAATAAAATATAGCAAATATCCTTATAAATGAATACCAGAACTTGCCAAAAAGAAAAAAAAAAGTAAATCCCTAAGGGCTAAAATAAATGACAGTTACCATTGTAACCAAGTGGTAATTTGTCACTGAAGTGAAGCTATCAAGTGGGCAGTAGGATATTTGAGTGTAGAATTTAGAGATGTTAAAATGTGAAAACGGAATGTCTTAAAATCACTGTATGTTTTTTTGAAATACATATATGTATTAAGAGTGTAAAGAAATGTAAGGGAATGATAAACATCAAAGGTATTCAGGGCAGTGATTATTTCTGGTGAGTCAGAGGAGAAAGGTACATGGCCTTCAGTTGTATTGGTAAAACATTGTCTTTGCTGAATAGTTGTTATATGGGCATTTACTATACTCTTCTTTCTACATCTATTGCATATTTGAAATATTTCATGAAAATGAAGAAACATATTGATGCCATCATTACCCCACAGAAGGAATGCTGGAGGTGGAACACTTCTTTGCAGCAAGGGTAGTTTGGGGGAGTATCTGATATACGGGCAGGAGAGGAGTCATTGAAGGAGACAGTAGGAGAATGCTATAATACAGGAACAGGGAGGGAAAGTTTTTAACAAGAAAAGAGAATAGTTGGTCCCCAGTGTCAGAGGCCATAGAAGAATTGAAAATAGGACAACTGAGGAAAGGTTGTTAGACTTTTCTTAAAAGACTTTATTAGCAGGACTCTTTTGATAGCAAATAACGGAAACTGAATTCAAACTAATATATATGTTTAGTAAAAGCTCATAAAGTCAAAGAATGAATTGAAGAGAATAGATTTGGGGAAAATAGTGATAATTGGAACCAGTCACTCAAATATCTTTCATGTTTCTCTTTATCTCACATCTCTTCCTCTCAGACTACCTTTCTCCATGGTCTAGATACTGGCCATGTAGTAACATCCTTACAGCTTGACCCCAGAGAAGAAAGGGATTTTTCTTTCTCATTTTTCAGTCTTCTCTTGATTTACATGGTTTATAAATTTCTGGGACTATAGGGGAAAATGCTTTGTTTATATATAATTTTTGGTTAGGATTTAGGTTCATTCTATTATATGCATATTTTTCATCTACGTGAATAATAGGCAGGACATGTGAAATTCATGCAGGATACAGGGCACTTTCTGTTGAGTAGGACTGATCTACACGTTGCAGTGCATCTTTGCGGTACTTCTAGTGTCCCTGGCTCTCACCCATTTCAGTGTAAATCATTGTGGCACTCAAAAGTGTCCCCATTAATTTCCAAAATACGTATCTAGGTAGTATGTACTCTTTGAGAATCACTGATCTAGGAGACAAGCAGAGAAACCCGCTCCTTTAATAACAATAAAACGAATTCCAGACTACCCTCTTTCTAAAGATCGATATGAATCATAGTACTTTGCATAACATAACTGACTAAGATAATTTACTACTGAATGACTACTCTGTTAGGTCAAGCCTTTCTACTTGAAAGAATAATGATAAACAGAAGATAATTCTAAATAAAAAATGAAGTGAAGGATGATGGAAGAAGTTCCTGTGTGAAATTTTTATGCTGGGGGGAAAAGAAAGAGCTTTTCCAAAAAACCTACGAGAAATATCTTGAAGAATATAGCCTAAGTCCAAGCTTTGTAAATCTCTCATTTATTCCTTTAAAAGAAATTTCTACTCTCTATGCCATGAAAGGTAATTTTTAAAGTAATTTTCACATATATTAATTTTTAATGACAAGAATTCCATTTTAAGTGGCATCAGTAACCTTTTATTTTACCAGATCCAAAGATCGCAAAAACCGTTTTTAAAGAGAGGTCTAGTTCTTTACTCTCTTGAACCTTATGAAACTTGCACAGGGAATAGAAACAAACATTATTAAGTTGTTTCCCTTGAGGATTTTAGTAGTGTATAATAACAAATTTAATAAACATCACATGAAGATTTAGTATTGCTGCTGTTAAATTTGTAATGAGTTGTATGATGTTTAAAAATTCCCCAACTGGCTTTTATTCAAGTAATTTGTTTACAGACCTTACATGTA
Organism: Rhinolophus ferrumequinum; assembly: GCF_004115265.2. Lineage (NCBI taxonomy): Eukaryota > Metazoa > Chordata > Mammalia > Chiroptera > Rhinolophidae > Rhinolophus > Rhinolophus ferrumequinum. Next base: position 21,730,458 of record NC_046295.1, on the reverse strand, counting down.
GTACACCTGAGGAAAGACGTAGAATTAACAATTGACCTTATCAGTACAATGTTTCCATTTCTAAGTATTAAGATGCTACTTATATTTAGTACATACTTAAAAATATATGTCATTTTATTATTTTGAATATTTAAAGTTGGAGCTAGAAATGATTACCTTTAGCCTTTGGATTTATAACCCAAAATTTGGTAATATTTTATATTAACATGATAATGTATTATTCCTATAAATCGATTCCAATATAATTTAAATAAATTTAATGTTCATATACATGCTTTTTAGAGGCTTATTAGTTGAAAATGCTTTATCTTATAAAAATATGAGGTACAGAATATATCATAGTCTATTATAAATTTTTAGACTGCAAAAATTATTTTAAGGAAAATTAATACCTTTCTTTTGAAGTATACATAAGAATTAAGTATTACGAGCAATTTTTAATTATCTGGACTCTCACTTCCATTTAGTAACAATATTATATGTGAGATAATTTCTGAGACCAGTACAAAGACCTTTTTGTGCAATAAAATATAGTACAATAAGAAGTAATATCATCCCACTAGGATGGAAAAACAATCAGATAAAAGTTTTGAAATCTGTTGCTTAGAAACATCAAGTTTAATTAGAGGAGAATGAGGTAGTCTTCATGAGACTTCTGCAGATCCTAGAGTTAGGTAGCCTTTGTTCCTGATAACTCAATCCCTATCTATGGCTTCACTTGACATGTTATGGCTGTTCTTTACTTAGATACAGATGTAGTATTGATATCACCCTGAAACACCAACTATTATTTTTGATGATTTTGGAATGTCTGTCTGTCTGTTTGTTTGTTTGTTTGTTTATTTTCCATTGTTTGAGTAGTTTAATTAGGGTGTATGCTTTTCCTCCTGTCCCCATAAAGCTTAAGTGATTGGGGGGGAAAATTGACAAAAAAGACAGAGGAAGAATACAATTAAAGAGGATATCTGTACACGATACATGTGAGGACTAGATATTTCTATATTGATTAGCTGAAGGAGAGTGAAAAAGAGAGGTTTTAGGAAGACATTGCTCAGTTTCTGCTTTGGGATATCAGATGACACTGCCATCCTCTCTCATTCCTGTTGGGGAAGAGAATCAGAATGGGAATGTGTTGTAACTTTTTATGATCATTAGTAAGAATGACTTATGTAGATCAAATGTCTAAGAGGGCTGAAACTGAACGGATAATATTATCATATGAACATTGAGAAATTCATATGGTAGTGATGATGATGAATTATTCTGGATGTACTTTTGATTCTGAATATCTGTCTCTGTATTTAGTATTTCGTATGTAAGTTTCAAGGGAATTTTTATTTTCATAAATAGAATAGACGATTTGAAATAACAATGAACCTGCATTTGAACTCTTCTTGCTATGAATATATCAAATATTGTTCTTCCATGAATACTTGAAAGTCAGTTGTATTAGTTAATTTTCCAAAATTCATATGTAATGCATTTTTACTAATTCTTTTTCCATAGTTGTGAGGACAGAAGTTTAAGTGATGTGGTTTGATTTAGTCCAGTTAAGTTAAATATTCATTAGTTTAATTATTCAGATTATTTTGAAACATGCTATATTGCTAATATCACATAGATTAATATTTACTATAAAAGCCTGTAATGTTAAAACCATTAAAACAAATTAAAAGATATTAAAACAAATTAAGATATTTTCAGTATCTGGGGCTGTTTTGACAATTTAAAGTGTTAGTAAATTGTTTTACACAATTTGATATTTGAAATAATAGTGTTGATTTTCATTTTGAGAAACATATTCAAAAATATTTACAAAATAATTATTTAATTGGGCATTACCTAGAACTTACATTTAAAAAGTGTAAGGGCATTGCATGAATTTTGCTCCTTGTAAATGTTACTGAGAGTAGCGTATCTCATATCCATATTTCTTTGACAGAATCTAATTTGAACGCATCAAGACAGATTGGCATTTTCAGTACCATAAAAAAAACCAGTTTGTTAATTGCAAACCATATTTAGTATGACCTTATAACAAAGTAGTACCTTAAGTGTCATGCTTTGTCTTTAATATGCACCCTGGAGCTGGGTTCATTTGTACTAGACAACTGCACTTCATGAATAGAGTTTTTTTCTTGATAGGCAATTAGCGGTAATTAGGCAGATTTACCTCAATAAGATGTCAACATGAGATTGTTTAAAAAAGTTGAATGTCAGTGACTTAAAAAGAAAGTTCTTCTGACACATAGGTATGGCATGTGAAACATGAAATGTTAATTTAACTTTTCTGCTTATTATTCATGCACAATATTATTTTGTCATTCAGACACTATACTGACAGAGTGTAAAGGGTGTTAAAATAGTGCTTCTAGAATAAAAAGAGGATTAATCTACCATTGGCCAATTAGCCAAAGGGTACTTACTGGTCTCTAAAGGCTACTGAAGTCTAACTACTAGCAAAAGCATCGGTGAAAAGTCCTCTATCTTACCTTCATTTGCTTGACATTTTGTGAAACATACTGTAGGCTTTTAATAACTGCATTTGTCAGAAAATGGCTTATAAATGAGTGATGTAGTAACTCAGTGTATTTTTCATAAGGTATTTTGTTACATAAATAATTTTATCTCTGCCTAAGATCTTTGTTCATTTTTTGGTCGGTGGTTTTTAATTTTTAATTCTTTCTCTTGAAGATCTCACGTATCATAACAAAGGAAAACTCATGCTTTAGATTTAAAACACGTGTTACTAACTTGAAAGAGTTATTAATCTGAACCATTTATCTTTGTAGATAAGTACTTGTATGGAAAATATTCTGCTAGTGACCTAGAAACCCATGTAATTTTCTTTGTAACTCGTATGATATTTTAATTAAATGTGCTTTTAGTTTTATACATGTACAACATAAAGAATTTTATTTCTTTTAGTTTTATTCCTTGTAAAAGAATAATATTCACAATGAAAGAATATTGATTCTATTCACAGGAGGGAAAAATATCATTAAGATCATGGTGACTTTTAGGAGGTTCTTGCCTGTAGAATTTACATAGATTTGTTCAACTAGAATTTTCTCTCTAGTCTTTTTTGCTTTAATTCTGGTAACAAAATTATGACGTTATCATTTTTTTAAATCACAACTATGAGATTTAAAAATCGTTGCCTTTACATAAGTGTGAACCAGAATAATCTGATTGTGAGGTATAAATGAACTTATTTATGTATTCAACATGAAATAACCTCATCCAATATTCTCAGTCCTATGCAGAATTCAATATTAAAGATTTGGGGGAAGTAATTGGAAACAGACTATTCCCACTTAATAATTGCTTTTCCGTACTTTGCCTGTCAAAGCCTTTGGGTTTCAAAAAGCGAAAGAAAAATAACAGACTCCACTATTGTTATAGATGGGAACTGACCCTCTCTTCTTACTCTGGTTACTGATTGACCTTTTCCAACATTTGACATCTAACCTTTGCCCCTGCATGGACTGGAAAGCATCCTTCTGCCACTAACTATTTCCTCCATAGACTTCCCAGAAACCTTACGCCTGTGACCCTGACATTCAACCTTACAATTAGCTGGATTTTCTAGAATTTCCAGGTGTCTACTTTTTCAGATCCCACTGCCCCAAATAAAAATGTTTTCCAAGTGTTTTAAGTGGTCCATTACTTTAAATTTCTAATCCAGTGGTGAAAACATATGAAGAAAACTGAAGAGTATCTTCAATACTATATTGTCGTTACTGTTCAGAAAAAAATGTTAGGCGGGAATCAGTCTTTTAATGGTGGGGGGGCGCTATACCACATCTTCCTTTCCCCTTGGAGCACTGCTCCTATACTAGTTGAATGCTCAAAAGCATTTTGATTACATGTGCCAGAACCAGCATCATCTCCGTAGAATAGGCAGATGTTGAATATTTTATACTTTGGAGACATCAAGATCAGAAAGTATCTAAAAATATATTCTTTGGGGGTGATTAGGGAAATTATTCTTCTAGATTTAATTTTTTTCTAAGGCCTTCATTTCTTTTCACAGAAGCCTTTTACTTCCTTTCACTCAGGCTGTAAAATAATTTCCATGGGTCCTGTTTTATTTTTTCTGATAATTTATTCTTGAACACTGACATGTTTACTGAGGCTCCCTGCTGGAGAAGCGATTCTCCATCTCCCTAGGACTGCCCTCGGTTTACTCACCAGTGTTGTGTGATACTTTCTCTAGAACAACAATTGGAAAGCAGGGTGGCTGTAGATCCAGCGGTGGCCTTTTATGTTCTACCTAGCTTCTAGGAAACCTTTGACAAAACAAATCAGGAAGAATACATGGAAGGAAACTGCTGGCTGTAGCCAGATTTACCAGATAGGATTTGAAGGCAGCAGCGGTTCCTTTACCTCCGTTTTATTTCTTCAGAGCACTTACTGCAGTTTATTATATATTTCTAGGTTATAGACTGGTAGCTACCAAAAGGCAAGGATTATAACTTTTTTATTTATCATTGAAAACGCAGAGTTAGTACAGTTCCTACTACATGGTATGCATTAAAAAGAATGAATGATATTGAGTCAGTTTCTGAATCTAGATATTTATTCTTTATCACGATCTTCCAGAAAATGTTAAGTTGGGGCCCAGAATAAAAGAAGTTCACGAATGAACTCCCATGTAAGAGAACAAGGGAGAGTATTTCAGGGAGGCTTATTTACCCTGTTTATGGGATTCCACAGTTACTACTGAGAGCAGCAAAAGGAAGTTTCTGGCTAGAGGATTTTTGCTTGGCAATTAAACTACAAAATGCAGATTTGGTAGAGGCAATTTCTATTTCTAACATAGAAAGTGGAACAATTTTTTAAAAAGCAATTGAAGAAATAAAATTAACACACAATTATGGATAAGGAATAGAAAATTAAACCAGAGTCAGAATATTATATAAACTATACATTGGGGTTTAGAAGGCTTGCTCAAGGTGGGGCAGGGTGGCAAAAAGAGAACAAGGTATAGCTTTAAGAAAGGGGTTGATTTTTTTAAATTGGGACTTATATTAGTTTTCCTTGCTACATAACAAATTACCACACATTTATCAACCTAGAAACAACCTACACACATTCATTACCTCACAGTTTCTGTGGGTCAGGAGGCTGGCACAGCTTAGTGGAGTCCTCTGCTCAGAGTATCACAAGGATGCAATCACTGTGTCAGCCAGACTGCCTTCCTTTCTGGAGCTCAGTCTTTTCTTCCCAGCTCATGTGTTTGTTGGCAAGATTCAGTTCCTTGGTAGGACTGAGGTCCCCATTTTCTTGCTCGCTGCTGGTCAAGGACCCTTCTCAGCTCCTGAGGCCTTCCTTAGATCCTTGACTTATAGCCCCCTCCATAGTCCTTTCCCAACATGGCAAGTTACTTTTTTCAAGACTTGCAGGAGAATCTCTCTGAACTCAGAGAGAGAGCCCCTGGCCTTCTTTTAAAGGGCTCACCTGATTAGGTCAGGACCAGAAAATCGTGCTTTTGATTAAATCAAAGTCATGTAACGAGGGGCCATTATTGGCATCTACAGAAATTCTTTTTGCTTATAACGTAATTGTAATAATGTAATTATGGGAGTGATATCCCATCAGATTCTTGGGTCCCATCCAAATACAAGGGGAAGTTATTATACAAGGACATAGGTCAGTGGGGGTAATCCAAGAATTCTTCCTCCCACTGTGCTCATTCCTGTAGAATGACTTCTCCAATATATCTTGTTTCTTCATGCAGTTCCGTAGAGGGTTCTTTCCTTTTCAGAGACGTATGCTTCTTCAATGTTATTTTTAAATAAATAATTAATAACTCGTGTCTAGTTTTAAACTTTTATAATGTTAAGTTCTATTTTATAATCTTTGGTTAGAATAATTGACTACACAAATCAATACAGATCTCAGTACTTATTCTCATTGAAGTCAACTTTTACATTGAAATATGCTTTTAAAAGAGTCTGGATGGATTGCACTGCTGAGATATAAAGAGTCAGTTCTACATCTGCCTTCAACAGGCTTGTGGCCTAGTAGGGATCCTAAATAAAAATCAAACAAATGATTCTCACTTAACACAAAGTAAGGTTTCAGTCATGAGAGAAATTATAGGACTTTCATCTATATTTGTATCTATAGAGATGAGATAGAGGTAGATATACAGGGCTTTTTATTAATCCAGTTCCTCAGACTTTAAGATACCTCTCAGACTATCTGGTAGCATTTACCACAAGATAAGAATGCTAGCAATAATGCTGTACATTTCAAAGGCACCAAGTGCTGCCATAGATTTTTAAGAAAATTCTGCCCGCAAAATCACCTTTGTTAAGTAAAGCAGCAGCATTTCTGTTTGTAAGTGAGGAAAGAAAGCGCAATGTTGGCTCAGCATTACTCAGCTAGTGAGCACAGACCCCAAACTAGAATCCAGAAATCAGGACTCTTCCATGTATTTTATTATCATTTATGATTTTAATATAGCATGACTTAAATATTTATTTTTAAATCTTTGATTATGGATGGAACTGTAATAATATAGAAATAGGAATCATGCTTCTGATTTTAAAAAATGACAATTTTACAAGTAAACTGAATTTATTGGTAGATTTTATAGCACAATGCTTTTCTAACAAGATCGGCACAGAAGTAGTCTCCCATGCCAAGCCAAGTGTAAACAAAGGAAGTTATTTATTTTTCTTGTCCCCTCTATAGCATTTTTCACATAAGAAATAGAATGCTTAAACTGAGAGAAGTCAGGAATAGAGCCATAAGTATTTGTCCAAAATTCTTAGGGGTAGTCAAAGGATTCTAAATTGATGGCCTGTGTCCTCTATTTTGACAGGTGCTCTGTAGCATGTTGAGCAATGTGTAACTAGTATTAGAAATACGTTTTAAAGATTGAAGATTTTAAGTATTGTTTAATCAAAATATGATTTATATTTTAATATATTATGAGTCATTTGATTCGCTGTCTCCGTAATTTCAGTATTTTTTTATTGAATAAATTTTATAGTGTTAAATTGAAGTTAAAGTCTACATACATTTCTTTTAAGGAAGTATATTTATTGGCTTGGTCTTTCCTCAACGAAGGATATATTTATAGCATCCAGATATAACCCTGTGAAAGAAATAGACAGAAATCAAATGTCATATGAGGGAAGCCACCAGGGCTGTTCAAGGGAAAAAATGAGCCTCATCAAAGTTGCCCGAGACCCACCTAGAATTGTAACCGTGAGTTATGTGGTACCAAATTAAAATCTCAAAAAGTCTTATGATTTAGATGCAGAGCATTACCTTTCAGGATTGATAAATGCTCCAGGGCATACGACCTAACTAAAAACTAATAATGTTACATTGCTAATAAAATTTTGTTTTAATTTATATAGTGATAAACCAATAGAAAGATTATAAATACCAGCTGAAATCAATATGTGTCTTTTTAGCACCATCTGTTCTATGAATAGAGACACTTGAATTTCTGAAACCTCTGTTTTGGTTCTTACTATACTGAAGACATTGTTCGCAGATACTATGGGGAATACATAGGTAAAGGCACAGTCCTCTCGCAAGGATTTACTAGGGTTCAAGGTTGAAGAACAGGCACACTGCTATGGGAGCTAAGAGAATGGAGAAGCTATTTTGTTGAAGAAAAAGTGTAAAGAACATAGTATTTTTTATAAAGGTGGAAATAATAACTTCTCTTTAAGCATGAGAGAGAATTCAGCAGAAAGAAATACCATCTATAGAGTCATTGACGTAGAAATTGCAGATGGGTTTGGGGAATGGCAGGCAAGCTTGACTTCAGGTGATGTCTGACTGAAACACAAATTGAAGGCAAATTCTTGCCTTAATATAACCAGCAACATCTGAGCTTTATTCTATATGGGTGAGGAAACTTGAAGGGAATAACAGGGCAGTATTGTTTTAGGAAGTTGTATAAAAGATGGCTTGAAAGTAGGGAAAGGTTGCGGGAAGGGAGGTTATTACAGTGTTCTCAGTGGGATAATGAGAGTCTTCATTAAGAAAGTGGCAGAAGGGAATGAAAGTGAAAAACATTACATAATTTATGGAACTTGACAATTGATTGGACATAGAGAAGCAATAAACAGGGAGAGAGATGGATTTAAGCTTGGATGATAACCTGGAGGATTTTCAGTTTTAAGGAAATTATGAATTTGCTTTTAGATATTAATTATTAGGAACCCCTGGGAAAATTCATGAATGAATATTCCTGAGATTCTGTAGAGCCGTGCTTTTAGATCATAAATTAAAATGTAGCCAATGAAATAGTCTTTTCACCAAAACATACTTTTTATTTCACTAAAACATAGTTTAACATAAAATATACCAAGCCCTAGTTTTGAATCCAATATGAATTATTCATATTTAAAAGTGTACAAATGCATATACAAATACATATGCAATTATAGATTTATTTGTATACTTTCTAGAAGTTGTGTTGAAATGCAGTGTTAATACTTAACTTATTATGCCCCATGTTTATATTACGGTACATGTTATCTATATCTTTTGCTGTTTCTAATTAGAATTCTTAACAAAGACAGATTTTTTCCCCCCCTTTGAGAGAGTTCAGTACCATTTTGTCTAATTGTTCCTTATGTTAAACTACCATATTATAAGCTTCTTTGGAATAATAAAATAGTAGTGCAGTTATCCTCTGAGCTGTTATGCCATTACAGCTTGGTGGCATTTTGCTGACTACAGATCGGTGTTAGAAGGGCTAACATTAAGACAGTTTTTTTTTTTTTACACTGTTTCATAAAAAAATTACCGGCATGTCATTTAGTAAAATGTTTATGTTATTAAAAATTCAAATGTAAGGAGTTTAGTGCAATCTACCTCAACATTACAAAGAGGACTTGTCAACTATCAATCAAGTGCATAAGACTGAGCAAATGTGTTTGCATGCTATTTATTTGAACTAAATCTCTAATAAGCCTCTTCTGCTAATTGGACTTAACATTTATGTTGCTAAATGAGAAGCATTTTGGCTGCTACATAGGGTGGTAAGACCTACCCAGTGGAATAAACAGCTAACATCTGTTACCCCATCCTGCTCCAGCTTGGCTTTTACCAGTTAAGTACATCAGCCCTGAAGTCAAGGTTATCAAATATGTGAATCTCTGGCTCACCCACATACATGTGAAGGCAAAGAAACAGCACATCATGAGGAAAGGCCAGCCAACCAAAAGCTATTGAGTACAGCTGGTCCATTTTATTTTAACCTTTATAAGCCCTACAACCTTAAGAAAAAACTAATATAGGGTATAATTTTTATAAAGTTTTTATAATAATTATTTTTATAATTAATTTCACTTGTTTTCTTTTGCATTTTTGTACCTGTAGAATTTTATGCTGAAAATTGTTAGATTAAATGTAATTATTTTTATAATACATTTATATTTATTTTCTTAAAAAAAAAAAAAAGAAGCTAAATTTGGATTTGACTGAGCTTCGGAAAGAAAAAGAAGATTTACTAAAGAAATTGGAGTCCTCATCTGAAATTACAAGTTTGGGAGAAGAAATTTCCCGGGTAACAGTTCCACGGATACAAGTTACATCATTTGGTCCTTCAAGGAGCATGGATTTGGAAATGAAGCAATTGCAGTGTAAACTAAAGGTGAATATACATTTTATTAAAGATGAAAACATATTAAGTTACTGAATCCTTAAAGACATGTTTATAGCAATACTAATTTAATCCTGTATTAAAGGTACATTATGGTATAAATAATCCAAAAATTAATACTATATTCAACCTCATCTTTCAATTTTATTTCAGCCTAGTAGATTCTTATCTAGTAACTCCTAATACTAGCCTCTGAAAAAAATGACAACACACCATGATATCCTAACTTAGGAGATGATGGACACTGGACATTGTCATTCTATTCCATTACTCAACTACTCTTTCCTCCCTCCACTGAACAGAATTCCTTTCAAACATGTAACATATCGACGTAAATAGAATATTTCCCTCTACACATTTGCTACTATTTCTATTTGGTTGTTGTTGGTTGGAGATGGAGAAGGTGGAATGAAGTGAGGGGAGGGAGAAGTACAGAGCAAAGGTGGGTTGGTTTAATAGATTTCAGCATCTTAAACCTGAGAGTGAGAGTAAAAAGCAGTGTTCCATGTGCTTATAAAGAATTGTATCTAAGTCCAGGTGAAACTGTCAACAAAGCACGGCTGACTTCTAGTTTACATAGAATTATCTTGTGAGAAACAGGTTTGTGAGTTTTCTTTGGAAAGTTAATTTTCATACTGCTTAAAACAATCTAATTTATCCCTCACATATTTATTTTCTTCAGTGGGGGTTGCTAACTGGAGGCTAAAAGGACAGTGTAAATGGGACTGTCACTACAATGAGAGGCACTAGAAAGAAATTTCTGGTAGGAAATGCACGGAGTATGTTAGGAATGGAATAACCGTGACTGTTAAGAGGGTATTAGAATATTGAATTATCAAATAGATTGTTTTTCTTTTTCCAATTCAAATATGATATGTGCACTCTCCAATTATAATATCGTTAAATGAATGTTTACTGATAGGATAAAGTTTAAAGTAAATGAATATATCATTGCTTGAAAATATTTGCTTTATTAATGATGCATGTACACACTGGCATTAATTTAGATGCGTGTTGAATACCATCTTCTTCAGACAGTGTTCACGTGCAGAACTTGCCTCAACCACTACATGTTATAAGTTTAAATACCTTACATAATAGAAATGATAGGAGTGTGAGAAAAATAGTGGCGTGGGCTTCGGCACATGTTTCTTCTCTTAAAATGTGTTCCTGTCTCTGAAAAAATGGAATAAAATGTATAAATAGAACACTTCAGTGTTTAGGTTTCTGTACAGAGGATTAAACCATTGAGATAGTCTTCAATCTTACCTACTTCAGATACTTTAATTCATAATTCTGTGATTCTTCTTATAATCAAGTCTTCATGATCCTAACATAACTTTATTTTTCACCAAAATAAAACAATGTTAGATCCAGTAATGTCTAATCTGACTTCTAAAATTGTTTTAATTGTTAATAGTTTTAAGTTGATTTATATTTTACTTTTTAAATTTTACTTACTACCAATGGTGTAACCTAATTTTGATAATAATAAACCCATATGAATATCTGCAAGTTACTTGCATTATGGTTTCCCATGGTGTAAGCTTTTACCCACACATAAATCTCTCTCTTTGGAGGAATGTGTGAGTCACAAAGGTGAGACTGAGAATGCCTAAAGCAATTGAGACCACGCTTGATGTAAGTTTGAAGTGACATTGTCCATTTCTAGCCAGGAATCCCAGAGCACTGACCAGGCTGCATAGGGACAAAAAGGATACATTTTTATTTTAATCTTGTTTCATATTTTAATATGGAACAATCCAACAAGACCAGGTACCTTTAAGTACATAATACTCTCTGCTACTACAAATATCTGTTTTGATGTTATGTTAGTTTGCTAGGGCTGCCATAACAAAATACCACAGACTGGGTGGCTTAAATAATAGAAATTAATTTTCTCATAGTTTCGGACTCCAGAAGTGCAAGATCAAGGTGTCAGCAGGTTTGGTTTATTCTGAGGCCTTTCTCCTTGGCTTGTGGATGGCCATCTTGCTGTGTCCTCACGTGGTTGTCTCTCAGTCTGTGTGGTCTGTGTACTAATCTCCTCTTCTTATAAGGACACCAGCCATATTGGAATAAGGCCTACTCATTTTACCTTAATTGCCTTTTTAGAGATCCTATCCAAATACAGTCACATTTTGAGGTTCTAAGGGTTAGGACTTCAACATATGAATTTTGAGGACACACAATTCAACCAATAACAGGTATCAAATTGCTGGTGTAATAATTTTCCAAGAAATAACTTATTTTTCAGTTGATGTTTGTATGCTTAAGAAAAACTGGTTAAATTTGAATCTATTAAAGGTTTACATACATTTTATTTTTTAGTTTATCCAATTAATATTAGACTTTTCTATGTAAATTCTTAGGTGTACTTCTCAGATGTATGTGGTTCATTCAGTAATTAGAGTGCTTATGTGCATTTTCAGGAGCATTTTTACCCATATTAGACATGTTTCCTCAAGGTACGCAACTTTATATAGGTAGGTAAAAATATATTTAGAGACATATAAATTCCTTCCAGTGAATGATATATACGTACATCAATTATTTATGTTTAGTTTAATCTGTAGTTCTTTATACAACCTGGATTGAATAGTACTCCAATTTATATTTGTGATTCTTTGACTTCCTAATTGTAGAAAGCATTCCTTTTGGTATATATACCATGTTCTCTTCCAGTTTCCCAGTAAGTTAATATGAAGAATAGCAGTTTTTAAACTACTGTTCCTTTATATATAGTCTATTTCCAGGCTGATTCTAAGTCCTTTACAGATATTAAGTCACTTAATCCTCATTGCAACCCTGTGAGATAAGTTCTATCATTATTTCTACTTTACATGGAGAAAACTGAGACAGAGAGAATAAGTTACTTGTCCAGGACCACACAGCTACTAAGTGATAGAGCCAAGATTAGAACTCAAGCCATCTGGCTCCAGAGTCTATGCTCTTACTCATTACACTATGAAAATTTAAAAATATATATTTAATAAACTTAGATGGGGAAGCTCTAACCAGGGCGGATTCTTACCATTGTGATCTTTTTGAAATATGTGTTTTACTCCAGATTTTAAGTCATGCTGCAGATATGTATTATATAGTAGGGAATGCAAAAGGGGCAGAGGATCTAAGTTTGGATCACTCTTTGTCCGCTAACTTCTTGTAGGACCTGACTGAGGAAATTACTTAACTTCTCCAAAAGTTTAAAGCAGGGACACCTTTCTATCTATTTCATAAAGATCTTTGAAGATCAAATGAAATAGCTATGAAATTTAGAGATTCTGGCAAAAGTATGTATCAAACTGGCATTATTTTATTTATTAGAATTCAGTAATTCCTCAGTTATCTGAAAGTCAGTTATAGCATTGGAGACACCTAAAAAACAGCTTTAAGTCTCAAAACAGAAAAGTATCAAACAATTATCTTAAAATCCACTTAATTTATTCCATTGAAGACATTGCCAGATTCCATTTACTGCCTGTTGTCTTTTACTTTAAATACAACTCTAAAGTTTGTTTAACTTCTCAGCAGAAAACCTTTCAAAAGCAGCAGATTAGAGGTATGCATATTAAAGGGCAGGATGATTATTTTTAGGCAGGGATAATGATATAAGCAAGAAATTATGATCAACAGATTGTCAGAGAGAAGAAGAAAACATGAAAATGTTAATGTAAAAATACAAAATTAGAAAAACAGCAGCCTGGGACCATTTAGAGTAAGAATAAGTAGCCATTTATATCATAATAAATATTAAAGGAATCACTATATAATGATATAGTGATAATATAATAGATATGTGGTATGACTTAATATAATAATATTTATAATATAATATCACTAAAGTATCACTATTAGCTTAATGTAATCATGTATACACATATTTCTAAATGATGAGCAATCATTCCAGAAAGAATTTAAGATTAATGATTAAAGCAAAAGCATCAATTATCTGGTAAATTCACTAGTGTGGAACATCTTATTTTGTCAGTGCTAGAAAGAAGACACTATTCATCACTGAAAACATGTAAAATATGGTGGAAATTTAGATTGTATTACATAAATATTTAATCAAAACTTTTAATATTGAATACAGTTGCCATGTTAAAGTAGCCTTGTGTTTTTAAGAAAATTAATATATTTAATGTAAAAATTAAAATAGTAGCAATTTATTATCTCATGATTCAGGGGGTTGACTGTAAAATTATTTCAATTTTTTTTTTACTCATATATGCTATACCAGTGAGATATTTAAAGTCTGTCGAGTGAATTTGACTTATATTTACATTGTGTGATTAATGGTTTCATCTTTTCAGACTTACATGATTTTAGTATGAGTCACTCAAGCCTCAGAATAGTTGTAATAGAAACTATTGTAGTTACTAGAAAGATTAGTGAAATAACTAGAAATATTTTTAAAGCTGTCATATTTTATAATATTTATATTAGTTTAATACTTTTAAATTTAGCAAATGAACTAATCTACAGGGGGTGCCAAAAAAAGTATACACATTTTAAGAAAGGAAAACTATTAAACTTGTAATATTCAATATATACTGATAACAAAAGATGAATACAAGTCACATTTGACTTCTGCAATTACAAGAGGTGCTCAAAGTGTTACCATCAGTGTCCAGACACTTCTGATTACGGCGAACTACTGCTTGAGCAACGTTGTCCAGAGCATCCACTTTTTTGGGGGGGCATGTTATATAAGAACTTTAGTATACATTTTTTTGCCTCCCACCCTCCAGTATATCAATACTGTCTTGTAGGTGGAAAAATCACAATATCAAAAACCTAAGTGATTTCTCAGATTACATGTTTACTTGGAAATTGAGTCAAAATGTAAAGTTAGGGGTCCTAACACGCTAGTCACTGTCTCTGGCTCCTATAGGCTGTGTAGACAACAAATACCATGAAGCTGTTCTGCTTTGAAAAACTAATAATTATGTATAAATACTTTAATAATAAATAGTATTATTAATAAGTTCAAGTAGTGAAGAATTTAGTATTCATAAGGTTCTCTGTCAGTTATCTATTATGTCTAACAAATTATCCAAATATGTAGCGGCTTAAAACAACAGCAATTTGTTATTTTTTTTTTATCATTCAACGCATTGACTGGGAAGTTCTTTTGCTTCTGTCTTCTGGGTTCTCTCATATGCCTGCATTCTTCTAAACCAAGGATTTACCTGGCCCACAAGTTCCAAGATAGCCTCACTCACAGGTCTGGCAACTAGTCAACTGGCTGTCAGCTGGGGGTACCTCAGTACACCTCCAAATGACCTTTCCTCTGTATTCCATGGAAGGTGATCCCAGGGCAACATTTCAAGAAGGCAAGCTACAGGGGTTTAGTCCCACTATCTGATTCTTGCACAATTTCATTTCTGCCACATTCTTTTGGTCAAAACAAATCACAGGCCAGTCCAGATTCAAAGGAGTTGGGGGATAGATTCCACCTCTTGATGGGAAGAACAGCAAAGCATTTGTGACCATACTGAGTCTAAGTTCTAGTAAATCCAACATTGGTTTTAAGTGATCTTATTAAACCATTAAAATACTTAATTAATCACATGCACATTTACATTCAAAAAAGACAATCCTTATCTCCAGTAAATATATTGTGGGTATGTATGCTTTGCAATTGCTATATGATTATGTACCTCTATGATTTTTGGCATGTTATATAAGAACTTAAGTATACCATAGTATTTATACTAGAACATATAAAATAAAGCATTTGAAAATATGTGTTCATTTTAATTATAACTATAATTATTGCAAGTGTAGTATTCTTCATGAAAATGGCATTTATTTTTATGCCGCTTTAGAACAAAATTGAAGGGTGTACTTGAATTTATGTGTATTTTTAATCTAGAATGCAACTAATGAACTCACTAAACAGTCATCGAATGTGAAATCTCTGAAATTTGAACTCCTAGCGAAAGAAGAACACATAAAGGAAGTGCATGAAAAGTATGTTCTTCATATTTTTATCCACTGTATTTGGTGCCACCTTGTGGCAGTTAACTCGATTAAACGTTGCACCTCAAGAAACAATACCAATGTTAAAAATTAACAGTTTTCCTTCTGTAGTTCATGTTTAAGCCTACTTAAGATGAAAATTTAAAGAATATTATATATAGTGTAGTTGATGGCAATACAGTAACTATTTTTTAATTACAGTAAGAATCTTTAAAGTTAGTTTTTTTCCTTAAACATACTTAATTTTGAATAAATATCAATTAATGGCCTAACGCCTATGAACAAAAAATTTAGAATGTGGTAGTTTTTGAACAAAGATAGATTTGTATATTGATCTTTATATTGGATTTAATGCCTAAGCTTATGAAGCTAAGATGGAAAAAAGGGAAAGTGTTGTTTGTTTGGGGTATGAAAATGTATATTTTATGTGTTTGTTAACAAAAAAGGGTTTAAAATGTTCTGTCTCACAAGCTCAAAATGATTTTCTTTCTATAGCTTTTATACATATACTAGAGCTTAGAGGTGATAACATGTTTAGATCGAATTCCAGTCTGTCATTGATAATTTAATGTATATTTCACATACATGTATACTATACCATGTTATACATTAATATCACTTAAAAGTGATATTAATAGATAAACTTATTAGACAAAAAGGTTAGTTAATTTTTAAAACAGAATATCTTGAAGTTTATTTATCTATTAAGAGGCAGTCTTGCTTATTGTTTAACAGTGAGTGCTCTAGAGAAATGTTCTTCAAATCCTGGCTCTTCTATTTGCTAACTCTGTACCTCCATTTAATAGTATTAACTCATAAAGTTCTTATGAGGATTAAATGAGTTAATACACGTGAAGCACTTATAACGTGGATAGCATATAGGAAGTACTCAATAAATGGAGGCTATTGTTGTTCTTATTATAGTAGTAATAGTAGTAGTTGTCACTGCATCTACTATTTTATACTTAACGTGTTATCAACTTAAGCCAAATAAGACAGTTCAGTCCCATATCATATTAAAGTAGAAGATATCATACCTAATTTTAGTGTCTTTACATGATATTAGAAGATTTTACTTTTGTTTAGTAAAGTATGGAATTGTTTCTTACCAGTGTTATGCTTTTTGATGATTTCTAAATATCACTTTGATTGTTCTTAGCAATGCAAGAATGTTACTTAAATATAATAATTTTAACTTCATAAATTTAATTAGTCTGTCTCAGTTTTTCTGTTTTAATGCATATATAATACTATAATTAACAAGCCACAATTGAATTATAGATTTTACTAGTATTCAAAATATTAATAGAATAATATTTATCCCATGCAATTATTTTATTAATTTGCAATTTAATTAATATCAGATAGCATTTAAAAAATAACAGTAGGTATGACATGAGATAATATATCAGATATCATCACTGTTAAAGTATATTCTATTAACATCACTTTTGATAAAATGCCTTTTTTCACTTTCAAGGATGTCTCGAATGGAGAGAGATATAACCATGAAAAGACATTTGATAGAGGATTTGAAATTTCGACAGAAAGTAAATTTGGAAAGTAATGAGAATATTAATGAAATGTTAGAAAATCTTGAAAAAAAGGTATCAATTTTTATGTTCCCTGACACTAAAAAAAATATTCAATCTTAATAAAATTTATAGAAAATATTCATAGATTATATGGGTACTATTACATAATTACATTATTTGCTCTGAAAATACAGTATTTGTTTTCAAATTCAAGACTCCAAAATCTCATACATAGTATAGCACACATTCTTTTTATATTTGTAAACATACCGTGAGAAGATGATGAAGTTTAATTTTTTAAATCCTGAATATTTCTGGGGTACAGAATTCCATTGTATTCAGCATTTTGTTTTATTTTAACTATAATTTTAATGATAGAATCAAGCATATGTTTTTAAATGAAAAAAGGGGTAACCAATAAATTTGAAAAGTTTTTAAAAAGTTTATTGCCACAATTTTTTTAAGCTATACTTTTCCTTGTATACACCTAATTTGGTGTACTTAAGAAGAGTTCCTAAATTATATAGATGTCTAACCAGTGTGCTGTACACCTGAAATTAATACAATACTGAATGTCAAATATAATCAAAAAATAAAAAAATATAATAAAATAAAGTAGTTGTATAATATCTGACTCCAAAGTAGAAATCAGCAACTTGCTGACTAAGAGATTTTTTTTAAAAGATGCTGTTTGCACAACTCATAAAGCAGCTTGTGCTTTGGCATTCACTAAATGTTGTCTACTCTAGAGAGAGCTTAAAATTAATTAGTTAAAATTAATGTTGTATTATTAGGTGAGAGACACACACCAGTATTCGTACTTTTTTTTGTGCAAATTTTGGTTTTGCTGTTGATTGAAGAACTGTTAGTCTCATCATAATATTTTTACTTGACATCATTTATGAGGAAATAAATCGAATTAGATTTCTTCATGTATTCATTTGGTTTCTGTTTAAATAAATACAGTATACTACTCGAATGCCTTTATCAATAATTACCTTTATGCTTTCACTGTAGGTGAAGACATTAACTGAAGAGTGTTTCAATAAAAAGGTATCAATTGATTCACTAAAGCAAAGACTTAGTGTCGCCCATAAAGAGAAGTCTCGGTATGAACAGATGTATCAGAAAACTAAAGAGGAATTAGAAAAAAAGGTATGCTTTTAGGACACTTCACCTTAGAGAGAGAATATAACAATGTCTTTTTCATTTTTAAAGTTGTAATTTTTTTCTCCCCCAAACTGTTATGAGGTACTTAAATGTTTCAGATAACTGCAAAGAATACTTTTTATCTCTACATGAAACACTAAGAACTTGGTTAGCATTAGAAGTAGTGCTATATTAAAGGAACAGATTTTGTGTCTTGATAATTTCTTATATATGAAAACTATTGTTAAACTGCCACAAGTAGATATAAATTTTTTAGGTCCACCTAAACTTATAAAACTAATCAAATATTTTCATTTGGTATATGAGATTTTATGCTCTGAAATAGCTACTATATCTTTAATGACTTGCAATTTTTTAAAAGCATAAACTAATTTTGATAATAAATATGTAAGAATATGTGCTCCACAAAAACCACCATCAATTTTACCCAAGTCAAAATAAATACATATATAGAGAGAGTCATGAAACCCTTTCTTTATCTGACATGTATAACTAACTTTTCCAAATCTGTTTAGGAAATATTTTTGTTCTATGACTATTGGTCTTCTGCAGGATCTCAAGCTTTCTCTCCTAGTATCAAAAATCAATGAGACTGAATCTGCAATGGCAGAAATTGAAACAGCAGCATCCAAGCATCTTCAAGGATTGGCATTGCAAAGTGAGCAGGCCCTAGGAAGCGCACAGAAGAAGTTGATGCTAGCCAATGAGAAAGTGGAAGAGTTCACCATATTTGTGAAGGTTTGAATTATTGGTGCCTTTTGCTTGTACTTTACTTCCAGCAGAGTGGGCATGGCCTCCTTCAGATATTTTGGGGAATACTGTGAAGTTTCTTTCTGTGTTCCTAAACCACAAAGCCTCTTCTCCTACCCTCCATGCCACATTATTCAAAATGTCTCTATAAAAGATTTTCTTTTATAGCTTGAGTTTAAAATTTTTCACTCTATCATTAATTCTTTTCTTAATGTCAACTTAGTTATGAATTTGTAGTGGTCACGTAATCAAGGCAGGTTTTAAGATGAAATAATTAAGTAATTCAAAATCATCCAAGGAAGAACAAACAGAGACTTGTTCAGTAAAGCAAGGAAACATCTGAACCCCAATCCACAACCTGTCAGGACATGGAATGGATAGAAGAATGGCAAATGGCACAGCAGAACAAAAGGAGGACAAGCCCAAGTGCCTGCAAAGGCTGCCCATCTAGAAGTTCTCTGACTGTGGAAGAACCTCAGTAAGGCTCAGGAGTTGATTCCACAAGGAACCCCCAGAGTGGAGAGTGATGGGGACGGGGCAGATACAGGTTTAAACAGGTGGTTTGTTTGAAAGCCTTTATGAGGAGATTCTGGACCTCCAATCTGTACTTGCACCCCATACAGGTAGTATTTCTCCTTTAACCCTCTGGAAAAACCTAGGAGGAGCAGCTCTGCTTTCAGAGAAACAGTGTCCTGAGAGCTGGGAATCTGCTTGATTGCTCCACCTGTTTTAATCCCACTGTGAGTTGTTTACACCTCTTTAGTACCTTTTATTTTGACTTTCATTATACTTAGATAACAGATCTGTTGCCACTAGATAGATTCTGCGTTCCTTAAAGTCAAGGACATGTTTTATTAATCTCTACCTCCACAGTGTGTACTAGGGCCTTGTAAAAAATCAGCATGCAATAACGAACACTAATCAAATTTTCCATTAGGAATGGGAAATTTTAATAATAGTCCTTTTGGCATTTAAAAGTAAGTACTGAAACAGTTTGACTATAGTGGGAGACTGCTTCTTTATCCCTTTCCTTCCAAAATCACAACGTTCTTTTCTTTTTTTAACCAATCTTGGATGAAATTAAGTTCCTCATACTACTTTTTCCTTCAAAAGGCCTGCATTATTAAAAACTAGCATATCATAGCAGTAGAAATTTATGTCAACATATAAAATATTTTCAATTTATGTATCTTCATAAAATGAAGATTTAAATGTCTTTTTATGAAATAAAATAGCATCACCACTTAGTATCTCCTTTCCCAAATAACCCCACTGTCATCTGAAGCACACAATTAGACTTGCTGCATATATATATACTACATAGTATATAGTAGTATATAATAGTATGTGTAATATACTTAATATATAGTATATTAATATATAGTATATTAAGGTATACAATTTCATATATATTAATATGTTAGTTCTCTCAAGTCAGGATTTTTCTTTCCATTTTTTGGTTTCTCTCTCTAGATAGGTCAGTTGCTTGGCATCTCTTAAGCCCTCAGTAGTAGAGAAGGTCTTCTGGTCAACATATAGTAAAATATTTTCAAGTTCCCTTATCCCCTTAGGTATTGATGTTATTTAACGAGATATGATTAAAAAATGTGGTAAATGTTTAAATTTAAAAAAATGTTTTACAGTAAAAGATACATTCCCATTAATCTCCCTCAAAATACTCCCCCTCGCCTCAAACACACTTATGCCACTGTTCTTGCCACTTTCTGAAGCATTTCTGGAAGTCCTCTTTGGGCTGCTGAAAGAGGAAATTTTGGTGGTGGACAGTGACCCAAAACCTGTGCCACAGCCTCTCTTGGGCCACGCTCAGGGACCTGTGGGCCTAAGGTAAGCAGTGTCTGGCTGTGGTGTTCTCAGGGCATTTTTGCAAAGTGGTAACAACCACAACTGCATTAACTTTGTAAAACCCACCAGCTCCCTGGAACCCCGCCCTGCCCACCTAGCTGCATTGACAGGGGCACTCCCAGCACCTGTGTGGCTGGCCCTGCCCCACAAGCCTTTTACAGCAGTGGATGGACCACGGCATCCTGGAGAAATTTTCGTGTTAGGCAGTGACCCAAAACCTGTGCCACAGCCTCTCTTGGGTGGCTCTCTGAGATTTGTGATCCCAAGGCAAGTGGTGGCTGCTATGGTGTTCTCAGGGTGCTTTGCAAAGTGGTCACAGGCTAGGAACTGGCGCAAGAACTGAATCTGCATTAACTTTGTGAAAACCACTGGCTAAACCTTGTGACTCCCTGGTACCTTGCCCTGCCCACCTAAGCAGCATAGCCAATGGCACTCACAACAACAACAATGCAATAACTGAAACAAAGACTACACCAGAAGGAATCAACAACAGATTAGATGAAGCAGAGGATCGAATCAGTAATTTAGAAGACAAGGTAGCAGAAAACACCCAATCTGAACAAAAAGAAAAAAGAATGAAAAAAGAATGAATTAAGTTTAAGGGATCTGTGGAACAAAATTAAGCATAACAACATTCACATCATAGGAGTACCAGAAGGAGAAGAGAGGGAGCAAAAGATCAAGAATCTATTTGAAGAATAATGACTGAAAACTTCCCTAACCTGGCAAAAGAAATAGACATACAAGTCCAGGAAGTGCAGAGAGTCTCAAACAAGATGAACCCAAACAGACCCACACCAAGACACATCATATTTAAAATGGCAAAGATTAAAGGCAAAGAAAGAATCCTAAAGGCAGCAAGAGAAAGGCAAGTAGTTACTTACAAGGGAGCTGTCATAAGATTTTCAGCAGATTTCCCAACAGGAACTTAGCAGGCCAGAAGGGAGTGATAGGAAATATTCAAAGTGATGTAAAACAATAGCCTGCAACCAAAACTACTCTACCCAGCAAGGCTATCACTTAAAATCGAAGAAGAGATAAACAGCTTCCCAGAGAAGAAAAAGGAACTCATTACCACGAAGCCAGTATCACAAGAAATATTAAAAGGACTTCCTTAAGCAGAATAAAGGAGAAAACAAACAAACAAAGATAAAAAATATGAATAATAAAAAAAATCAATGACTATGTGCCTACCAATAATCACTTTAACTTAAATGGATTAAACATTCCAATCAAAAGACACAGGGTGGCTGAATGGATAAGAAAACAAGACCCATGCATATGCTGTCCACAAGAGATCAACCTCAGATCGAAAGACACACACAGACTGAAAGTAAAGGGATGAAAAAAAAGTGTTTTTAATGCAAATGGAAATGAGAAAAAATTGGTGTAGCAATATTTATATTGCACAAAATAGACTTTAAAATGAAGACTATAATGAGACAAACAAGGACATTACATAATAATAAAGGGATCAATCCAATAAGAGGACATCACCCTAGTAAACATTTATGTACCCAACATAGGAGCACCTAAACATATAAAGCAAATATTGACTGACAAAAAGGCAAAGATCAACAGTAACACAATCATAATAGGGGACTTGAACACCCCACTGACACCAATGGACAGATCTTCCAGACAGAAAATCAACATGGAAACATCAGCCTTAAATGACACACTAGGCCAAATGGATTTAATTGATATTTTTAGAGCATTTCACCCCAAAACAGCAGAGTATATATTCTTTTCACGGGCACATTGAACATTTTCCAGGGCACATGTTAGACCACAAAATAAGTCTCTATAAATTTAAGATTGAAATTATATCAAGCATCTTTTCTGACTACAATTGTATGAAACTAGAAATCAATAACAAGAAGAAAAAACTGAAAAACACAAACACATGGAGGCTAAATAACATGCTACTAAATCATGAATAGGTCAGCGATGACATCAAGAAAGAATCAAAAGATACCTTGGGACAAACGAAAATGAAAACACAACAACCCCAAAACTATGGGACACAGTGAAAGCAGTCCTAAGAGGGAAATTCATAGCAATGCAGGTCTACCTAAAGAAATAAGAAAAATCTCAAATAGTCTAACCCTACACCTAAGGGAACTAGATACACAACAGCAAACAAAGCCCAAAATTAGTACAAGGAAGGAAATAATGAAGATCAGAGCAGAAATAAACAAAATAGTGACTAAAAATACAATATAAAAGATCAATTAAACCAAGAGCTGATTTTTTAAAAAGATAAACAAAATTGACAAACCTTTAACCAGACTCATCAAGAAAAAAAGAGAGACGACCCAAATAAATAAAATCAGAAATGAAAGAGGAGAAGTGACAACAGACATCACAGAAATACAAAAAAAAAAAAAAAAAAAAAAAAAAAAAGGAAAACACTATGAACAAACTATGTACCAGCAAATTGGACAATCTGGAAAACAAGGATAAATTCCTAGAAGCATACAATCTCCCAAGGCTGAATCAAGAAGAAACAGAAAATCTGAAAAGACTGATTACTACCATGATATCAAATCAGTAATTAACAAGCTCCTAACAAACAAAAGTTCTGGACCAGATGACTTCACAGATGCATTTTACCAAACATTCAAAAAAGATATATACCTATTCTTCTCAGACTATTCCAAAAAACCCAAGAGAAGAGAAGTCTCCCATGCTCATTTTACAAGACCATCATTACCCTAATTCCAAAACCAGACAAAGACTTTACAAAAAAAAAAAAAAAGAAAAATACTATAGGCCAATAT
Organism: Rhinolophus ferrumequinum; assembly: GCF_004115265.2. NCBI lineage: Eukaryota > Metazoa > Chordata > Mammalia > Chiroptera > Rhinolophidae > Rhinolophus > Rhinolophus ferrumequinum. The sequence goes on along the minus strand of NC_046295.1, from coordinate 21,706,726 downwards.
CCCTAATGAACAACGATGCAAAAATCCTCAACAAATATTAGCAAACCAAATCCAGCAATATATTAAAAAGATCATACACCATGACCAAGTGGAATTCATTCCTGTTATGCAAGATTGGTTCAATATTCACAAATAAATTAATGTGATACACCAAATAAACAAAATGAAAAATAAAAATCATATGGTCATATCAATAGATACAGAAAAAGCATTTGACAGAATCCAGCATCCATTTATTATAAAAACTCTCAGCAGAGTGGTGATAGAGGCAATATATCTCAACATAATAAAGGCCATATATGAGAAACTCACAACTAATATTATACTCAATGGAAAAAAACTAAAAGCATTCCCCTTAAGATCAGGAGCAAGATAATGATGTCCACTTTCACCACTTTTATTCAACATACAACTGGAAGTTGTAACCAGAGCAATCAGACAAGAAAAAGAAATAAAAGGCATAGAAATGGGAAAGGAAGAAGTAAAATTGTCATTATTTGCAGATGACATGATATTATATATAGAGAATCCAAAAGATTCCACCAAAAAACTTTTAGAACTGATAAATGAATTTAGTCAAGTAGCAGGATACAAAATTAATATTCAGAAATCAGTTGCATTTTTATGTACCTATAGCAAACTATCAGAAAGAGAAATTAAGAAAACAATCTCATTTACAATTACATCACAAAATAAAATACTTAGGAATAAATTTAATCAAGGAAGTAAAAGGCCTGTACTAGAAAACTATAAGATATTGAAGAGAGAAATTAAAGAAGATACAAATAAATGGAAACATATACCATGCTCATGGATAGGAAGAATTAATATAGTTAAAATGTTCATACTACCAAAGCAATCTATAACTTCAATGCAATCCCTATCAAAATACCAATGGCATTTTTCATAGAATTAGAAAAAATAATCCTAAAATTTATATGGAACCATAAAAAACCCTGAATGACCATGACAATCCTGAGAAAAAAGAAGAAAGATGGAGTTATCACACTACCTGATATCAAATTATACTGCAAGACCATAGTTATCAAAACAACATGATATTGGCATAAAAACAGACAATAGAAAAATGGAAGAGAATAGAGAGTCCAGAAATAAACCCATGTCTATATGGTCATTTAATCTATGACAAAGGAAGCAAGAATTTACATTGAGGTAAAGACAGTCTATTCAATAAGTGATGCTGGGAAAGTTGTACAGATACATGCAAAAAAAAAAAAAAAAATGAAACTGGACCAACTTCTTATGCCATATGCAAGAATAAACTCAGGATGGATTAGAGACTTAAATATAAGACCCAAACCTGGAAAACTCATAGATGAAAATATAGGAAGTAAACTCTCAGACATTACCCTTGGTAATATTTTTACTGACATATCTCCTAGGGCAAAGAAAACAAAAGGAAAAATAAACAGATGGGACTACATCAAACTAAAAAGTTTTTTCACAGCAAAGGAAATGATTAACAAAACAAAAAGACGTCCTACTGAATAGGGAAGATATTTGTCAATAATACTTCTGATAATGGGTAATATCCAAAATTTATTTAAAAAACTCATACAACTCAACACCAAAAAAAAGCAATCCAGTAAAAAAATGGGCAGAGGACCTGAATAGACATTTCTCCAAAAGGACATACAGATGACCAATAGACATATGAAAAGACGTTCAATGTCACTAATCATCAGAGAAATGCAAATTAAAACCACAATGAGATACCACCTCACTCCTGTCAAAAGGGCTATCTTCAATAAACCAACAAATAACAAATGTTGGAGAGGACGTAGAGAAAAGGGAGTCCCACTCTTGGTGGGACTGTGAACTGGTACAGCCACTATGGAAAACAATATGGAGATTCCTGAAAAAATTAAAAATGGAACTACCTTATGACCCAGCAATTCCACTCCTGGGTATTTATCCAAAGAAATCTAAAACATAAATTCAAAAAAAAATATGCAGCACCCCTATGTTTACTGCTGCACTATTCACAATAGCCAACATATGTAAACAACCAAAATGCCCATCAATAAATGATTGGATAAAGAAATTGTGGTACATTTATACAATGGAATATTACTCTGCCATAAAAAAAGAATGAAATCTTACCATTTGCAACAACATGGATGGACCTAGACGATATTATGCTAAGTGAAATAAGTCAGACTGAGAAAGACAAATACCATACATTCTCACTTATGGAATCTAAATAACAGAATAGATGAACAAGCAAAACAGAAATAGACTCATAGATACAGAGAACAAAACCTGATGGTTGCTAGATGGCAGGGGGTTGGGGGCATAGGGGAAAAAGGTGAAGGGATTAAGAAGTACGAATTGGTAGCTACAGAATAGTCACAGGGATGTGAAATACGGTATGGAGAATATAGTCAATAATGTTGTAAAAACTATGTATGGTGTCAGATGAGTACTAGACTTAATTGGGGGATCACTTCTTAAATTATATAATGCCTAATCATTGCACTGTATACCTAAAACTAATATAAAATAACATTGAATGTCAACTACAATTAAAAATATATATGTAGTCATGGTATGTGAAGTACAGCATAGGGAATATAGCCAGTGGTATTGTAACAGCTACGTAAGGTGTCAGATGGGTTGTAGGCTTGTTGGTTATCACTTTGTGAGGGGTATAAATGTCTAATCATTATGTTGTTTTGTATACCTGAAACTAATAAAATAAAAAGTAAAGAAAAATAATAAAAAAGAATAGGAAAGAGCCCTACTCTGCTAGTTACTAGTTATATTATTGCAGCCAAGTGACTCAGTCCTCTGTACCTCAGTTTCCCCATTTATGGAATGAGTGTCATAATGGAACATACTTGAGGTGAGAATTTAAATAAGTTAACACAGATAAATAATACGTTGTCCACTAGACCAGAAGTGTCAGCTATCTAAGAGTCAGCTATTAGCAATTGTAGTAATAGTAAGGCTCCCACTTATCTCCTGAATATTTATTGTATGTACCCCATAATTTAGCATGTAACTGTGAACTCTTTTATCTTTATGTTTCAAGTAGATTATACCCAGTACAAGAGCAGGGACATTGTCATTTATTATCCCCAAAGTACTGACACATAATAGGGCTCACTAAATTCTTGAGGAATTGATTTTATATATGTTTCAAGAATCATACTGGACATTTAATCACTGCTTAGATTGAAAACTTTGTGAAGGCTATGACTGTGCACATTCTTTAATGAGCGTAAAGAATGCACACAGTTCTTACATGGGTTGTTAATGATCACCAGGACTCCTTCTGTGTAGAACTTATTAGGGTATCATGTCCACCAAAGTACTAAATAAATATTATTAGTAGTATTGATAGTAATAATGTTTGTTCTGTCCCTGTTGTGGAATCTGTGTTCCCTTTAGTCTTTCCATTTATTCATAGGGCACAACGAGATTATAGAAGAGGTGGAGTGGCCATCTGTTCTAGATCTAGTCTTGAATATAGAATTTTGCCCTGGGGTAAAATCAAGTGCTTTGAGCATCTGGGCTGGATATATGTGTCAGAGTTGAGGCTTTGAATTCCCCTAATAACTGAATAAAACACACAAGGGGAATTTCTAGAAGTATTTGCTCAGTTTGATTGAGCCCTGATATATGCTTGTTAATGGGCTTGTATGTGAGAGTCATATGCCAGATCTTCTCAATGGTTTTTGCTAGCTGTGAAATAAATACCAGCCAAAGAACAACATTTAGCCTGAAGCTTAAATCATTTAATTATCAACATGTACTTGATGTTTTGGGCATATAAATTTCTTGCTTCTTTAGTGAGAACATTTGTGGAGCATTATAATTTTATTTTATTATGTACAATTGTTAATACTTTGGCACTGATCTAGTCTTATGATTTTTTCTGTTCATTTTTTCCTGCTTTATTGAGATATACTTGACACGCAACATTGTTTAAGTTTAAGGCGTACAATGTAATGATTTGATACATGTATACATTATGAAATGATTACCATAATAAGGTTAGTTAACACATCCTTCATCTCACATAATTACCACTTTGTTATTGTAAGTATGGTGATGTCATGTAAATATAGTCTCATTGCAATTTTCAAATATAAAATATGGTATTGTTAACTATATTCACAATGCTGTGTATTAGATCCCGGGAGCATATTCTTCGTATAACTGGAGGTTTATACCCTTTGATCAACCTCTCATTGCCCTCACCCCACCAGTGCCCCCAGCTCCTGGCAAATAACCATTCTACTTTCTGATTCTATGAGTTCAGCTTTTGTAGATTCCACGTATAAGTGAGATCATACAGTATTTGTCTTTCTCTGTCTGACTTATTTCACTTAGCATAATACCCTCTAACTCCATCCATGTTGTCACAAATGGCAGGATTTCCTTCTTATTTTTTATGGCTGAATAACATTATTTCATTATACTGTATATCAAATTTTCTTTATCCATTCAGCCATCGATGGATAGATACTTAGGTAGTTTCCATATCTTGGCTATTGTAAATAATGCTGCAATGAACATGGGAATACAGATATTTCTTTGGAATCCTGATTTTATTTCCTTTGGATATATACCCGGAAATGGGATTGCTGTATCATATGGTAGTTCTATTTTTATTTTTTTGAGGAACCGCTATATTGTTCTCCATAGTGGCTATACCTATTTACATTTCCACTAACAGTGCACAAGAGTTCCCTTTTTTCTACATTCTTGCCACCATTTGTTATCTCTTGTCTAGTTGGTAATAGCCATTGTAACAGGCATGAGGTGATAGCTCATTGTGATTCTGATTTGCATTTCCCTGATGATTACCAAGGTTGAACACCTTTTTATGTACTTGTTGGCCATTTGTATATGTTCTTTGGGAAAATGTCTATTCATATACTTTGTCCATTTTTAAAGTGGAATACTTGGTGTTTTTTTTGTTTTTGTTTTGTTTTTGTTTTTTGTTTTTGCTATTGAGTTGTATGTAGTTTGAAATCAGGAAATACAATGTCTACAGCTTTGTTCTTTTTCAAGATTGCTTTGTCTGTTCAGGGATTTTTTTGTGTGGTTCCATACAAATTTTAGGGTTGTTTGTTCTATTTCTGTGACATTGGACTTTTGATAAGGAATACATTGAATCTCTAGGTGGCCTTGAGTTGTATGGACATTTAAACAATATTAATTCTCCTGTTCCAAGAGCATAGGATATGTTTCCATGTATTTGTTTCTTCTTCAGTTTCCTTTATCAATGTCTTATTGATCTTTCACTTCCTTGGTTAAATTTAGTCCTGAGATTTTATTGCTTTTGGTGCTATTATAAATGAAATTGTTTTCTTTATTTCTTTTTCAGGTGTTTTGTTGTAGTGGATAGAAACACAACTAATCTTTATGTTTTGTATCCTGCAATGTGACTGAATTTGTTGATTAGTTCTAACAGGTTTTAGATGAAGTCTTTAGGATTTTCTGTATATGTAAAATCATGTCATGAGCAAAGAAAGACAATTTTACTTCTTCCTTTCTGATTTGGATGCTTTTTATTTTTTCCTTCCCTAATTGCTTGGGCTAAGACTCCCAGTATTCTGTTGAATAAGAGTGCTGAGAGTGGGTACCCTTGTCTTATTCCTGATCTTAGAGGGAAAGCTTTCAACTTTTCACCTTGAGTATAATGTTAGCAGTGGACTTGTCATATATGGGCTCTATTATGTTGAGGTATATTCCTTCTATACCCATTTTGTTGAGAATTTTTATCATGAAAAGATGTTGGATTTTGTCCATTATTTTTTCTGTATCTATTGAGATGATCATATAATTTTTATCCTTCATTCTGTTAATGTAGTATATATATATATCACATTTATTGATTTGCATTCGTTGACCCATCCTTATATACAGGGGTAAATACCACTTCTTTATGATGTATAATCCTATTAATGTGTTGTTAAATTTGGTTTGCTAGTATTTTTTTTGGGGGGGGGCGGCGAGAATTTTGCATCTATATTAATCAGAGGTATTGGCATGTAATGCTTTTTTTTCTCTTGTAATATCCTTGTCTGGCTTTGGTATCAGGATAATGCTGGCCTCATACAATGAGTTTGGGAGTATTGTCTCTCTGCTTCAATTTTTTGGAAGCATTTGAGAAAAATTGATATTAATTCTTCTTTAAATGTTTGGTAGAATTCACCATTGAGGCCACCAGGTCCTTGGCTTTTCGTTTTTGGAAGTTTTTGATTGCTGAGTCAATCTCATTATTCATTATTGGTCTGTGCAGATTTTCTATTAATGATTCAGTCTTATGTGGTAGGTTGTATGTTCTAAGAATTTATACATTTCTTTTAGGTTGTTCAATTTGTTGGTGTATAATTGTCCATAGTAGCCTCTTATGATGCTTTGTATTTTTGCAGTAAGGAGTATAATGTCTTCTCTTTAATTTCTAATTTTCTTTGAGTTCTCTTTTTTTCTCATAGTAAATCTAACTAAAGTTTTATCTATTTTTTTAATCTCTTAAAAAAACCAGCTCTTAATTTCATTAATCTTTTCTATTGTCCTTTTTTTCATCTCTATTTCATTAATTTTCTCTCTGATCTTTGTTTTTTTCCCTTCCTCCTACTAACTTTGAGCTCATTCTTTTTCTAGTTTCTTAAGGTGTAAAGTTATATTGTTTATTTGAGATCTTTTTACTTAGTGTAGGCATTTTTTGCTTAATGTTGGGTCTCACATTGTGGTGCAGGCCAGTGTTAAGAGAAAGGGCCAGATCTCGATCCACAAACAGTTTCCGGGGCCAGGCCTGTCAGCATGCAATCCTGTGGCCTCTGGGTCTTACCATGGGCACTTGTGTGTCATTGCAAATCCGTGACAGGAGTCAGGCCAGTGGTACGCAGGTGCTAGAGGCGTTAGCCCCAAACACACGCATCGAGGATCAGCTGTGAGGTCTAGGCTGGCAATTTGCGCTTGTGCAGCTTCAGAGGCTGGGTTTCAGTGCAGATCCTGGAGCCCAGCGGGGTACAGGGAACAGGGCAGGACTCAGGCATGCAAAATCTGCAGGGGTTCCATGGCAGCTATCCTGGCCATTGGTTTCTTCAGGGGCAAAAGCTGTTGGGGTCCTCCACAGAGCAGGCCACCGAGAGCCATGGTTGCTCTCGCTGCATGGCTGATATGGGTGGCCTTAGCCCTTCTTTCTTGTTCCACGCCATCTCTATATGTCTCGGCTTTGCCAGTTTTTGGGTGGGATGAAACAGAAGTGGGCCCTTCATGCAGTGCCCCGAAAGGCTGAGGAAGCTGGTTGCTCACCACACTCTCCCTTTCTTAGCGAGGGGAAATCTTTCGAACTGGGGAGTTCCCGCTTGGCGATAAGCGGTGCCGGCCTGGGAGATGGGATGATGCAGGTGACATAAAGCTGTCTTTCCTTTCTTCTGTGTGCGGTTATTCTCAGGGTCTTATTCCACTGTGTTGCTGATATATCTTAAGTGGACTACTGAGCTCTACGAGAGCTGTCTGTGTTCATGGATAGTTAATTGTTGATTTTTGTGGCAAGAAGGAAGCTAAGTCTCGAACTCCACCACTTTTAATTACAGTTTTTAAGCAGTCTTATCATAAAATCCAATTTGAATGAACTCTTTTCCTCCTGTTATTATAAAGAAAAGGTAAATGACAGCTGTTTTTACAGAAAAGTTCTTAAAAGTATATTACTTTAATTGGGTGAACTTTAAATTATGTAGACTATATCTCAATAAAGCTGTTCTAAAAGCTATTTTTAAAAAATGGCAGACCAAAAACAGAAGGAAAACTGGGTTCCGAACGTTATGAAACTGTTGTATAACCTTCAAATGCGTATGCTTGGACTTTTACAGAAGAAAAAGGAGATAAACTTTCACCTTATTTGACTACTTTTTTATGTGGTCATTGTAACAGTAATCAAACCTGTGTCACATATGATATACGAGATAAAAGATACCTTTGAGAAACCTACATTAAACATCATTTTTTATGTGCAACATTAGAATTTCTATTTCACTTAGGAATGAGGCATAGATGTCTCTTTCATTGCTACTATTAATACTTAATCTACAGGTTGTAGGAAATGCAAATAAACAAGAAAAATATATAATTATGGGGATGTATACAACCAAACTGATTGTCAGTGACATGTTTGTATACCTAGAACATCCAAGAGAATAAAATCCCAAACTATTAAAATAACCAGATAATTCAGAAATGAGTTCCATACAAGTCAACATACAAAATAAAGTTGCCTTTAAAAGTAATAACATATATTAAAATGCTATTTTAAAATTTCAATTTATAATAACAAATATCTATTAAATACCTAGGAGTGAACCTTTCAAGGAATGCAAGAAACCTATAAAGCAGACGATACAACACTGAAAGACATAAAACAGAACTAAATAAATGGGTAGATGTGCTCCTTCTCTGAATGGGAAGAACCAATATGTAAATGTGAGAATTCATTCCAAAATCAATCTAAATGTCAGTGCAGACCCAGGTATTGACAAAGTTATTCCAAAAAAAATTACTGAAAGAGGGAATGAAGATGGCTGAAGAAGAAGAAGAATGGGAAGGGAGAGGAAGATTTTTGTTAACAAACATCAAAACATGTTATAAAGCTGTAGTAAATAAAACAGCATGATTAGTACAGAAATAGATGCATAGAGCATTGGGACAGAATAAACTTTCACCATTTTACAATCCCACCAACAGTGTGCAAGTGTTCCAATTTCTCCATATTCTTGCCAACACTTGTAATTTTCCTTTTTTTCCCTTTTTTTCGGGGGAGATAGTAGCCATCCTAATGTGTGTGAGGTGACATCTCATTGTTGTTTTGATTTACATTTCTCTGATAGGGCATCATTCTTTTTTTAAAAGATTTTTATTAAAACATATCTAACACACAATGTTATATGTTTCAGGTATACACAATAGTGATTTAACATTTACATACCTAAATAAGTGATCGCCACGATAAGTTCAGCAACCATCTGAGAGCATACTATGCTATCACAATATTATTGACTATATTCCCTAGCCTGTATGTTATATCCCCATGACTTACTTGTTTTATACCTAGATATTTGAACCTCTTATTCCCCTGTACCTTTTCCCCCTCTTTTTAAATTTTTAAATTACAGTTGACATTCAATATTATATTAATTGTTGGTGTACAACATAGTGGTTAGACATTTGTATAATTTAATGTTTATTGTTTGTTTGTTTGTTTGTTTGTTTTACAGTGAAAAAAATTTGTATTTAGAGTTAGCCAGCTGGACTCAGTTTATATGATCCCAATTTTGTTGGCAACATCCAAAGCATCATAGTCAGGAGCCAGTCGAACATATGCCTTCTTCTCTCTATCAGGCCTGACCAGGGTGCTGACCTTGGCCACGTCAATGTCATAGAGCTTCTTCCCAGCCTGTCTGATCTGGTGCTTGTTGGGCTTGACATCCACAGTGAACACAAGTGTTCTATCCTCTTCATGGCTGACTCGATAGTTAGGGGGAATTTGATGATGGCATAGTGGTCAAGCTTGTTTCTCCTGGGGGCGCTCTTCCAAGGATATTTAGGCTACCTTCGGAGCCGCAGTGTCTTGGGCCTTTGGAAGGTGGGTGACGTCCAAATCTTCTTTTTTTGTGGCTGTGGACACCTTTTAGGACTGCTTTCTTTGCCTTCAAAGGCTTTGCTTTGGCTTTGGCTTTGGGGTGGGGGGACAGGTGCTTCCTTTTTCACTTTCAGCGCCATCTTCCTGAAAAGGACATTTGTGTAATTTAAGAAGTAATTCCCCTGACTAGTCTAGTACCCACCTGGCACTATACATAGTTATTACCATATTATTGACTATATTTTTTTATGCTTTACTTTACATTCCCATGACTATTTTGTAACTACCAAGTTGTACTGCTTAATTCTTTCACCTTTTTCACCTCCCTCCTATCTAGCATCCATCAAAATGTTCTCTGTATCTATGAGTTTGTTTCTGTTTTGTTTATTTTTTTCTTTAGATTCCACATATAAGCAAAATCACATTGTATCTGTTTTTCTCTGTCTGAAATACTCCACTCAGCACAATACCCTCCAGGTCCATCCATGCTGTCACAGATGGCAAGAACCCATTCCCTTCCCTTCCCTGGGCGAGCAATGTTCCATTGTATACATATACCTCCTACTGTATATCCATTCTTCCATTGACAGACACCCAGGCTGCCTCCACATCTTGGCTATTGTAAACAATGCTGCAATGAACATATGGATGCACACATCTCCTCAAACTAGTATTTTGGGTTTCTTTGAATAAATACCCAGAAGTGGGATTACTGGGTCCTTCTTTGTCTCTTGTTATAGCCTTTGTTTTAAAGTCTATTTTGTCTAGCATAAGTATTGCTACTCCACCTTTTGTTGTTTCCACTTTCATGAAATACATTTTTTCTATCCCTTTACTTTCAGTCTGCGTGTGTCTTTCAATCTAAAGTGAGACTCTTGTAGGCAACATATGGTTTGTTTTCTTATCCATTCAGCCACCCTATCATTTGCTCTATTTACACTTAAAGTAATTGTTGATAGATATGTAGTTATTGCCATTTTATTATTCATATTCTTTATCTTTTTTTATCTTAAAGAAATCCCTCTAAGATTCCTTGTAATTCTAGATTAATGTTGGTGAACTCCTTTAGCTTTTTCTTGACTGGGAAGCTCTTTATCTTGGGCCTTTCAATTCTAAATGACAGTTGGTCATTCAATTCTAAATGACAGTTTTGCTTAGTAGAGTAATCTTGGTTGTAGGTCCTTGTTTTTTATCACTTTGAATATTTCCGTCCAATCCCTTTTGGCCTCAAAAGTTTCTGTTGAGTAATCAACTGATAGTCTTATGGGAGCTCCTTTGTAGGTAACTAACTGCTTTTCTCTTGCTGCTTTTAACTTTCTTTCTTAAGACATGATTCCTTACATAGAAAATCCTAAAGATTTATAAAACAACTAATATTAACAAGAGAGTGTAGCCATTTCATGGATTACATGGTCAAAGTACAAATCACATGTATTTTTATGTATTTTTATTCCAATAAACAATTGGAAAATGAAATAAAAATCTTCAATTTACAATAGCATTAAAAAAACAAAATTATTGGAATAAATTCAAGAAAATACATGTAAGCCACCAAATGTTGGAAAGAATCTGGAGAATGGAGAATTTTCATCCAGCATTGGTGGTACAAAATTTGGGGGAAAACTGTGTAGTTTCTAATAAATGAAACACTCACCTACCATATAACTCATTCTATGTCTAGGTATTTACCCAAAGATAAATGAAAACGTGTACACTCATACTCACAAAATGTATACAGGAATATTTATTGCCATTTTACTCATAATATCAAGAACTGGAAACAGCCCAGGTATTGATCTACAGGAAAATGGACTAGCAGCCTTATAATTATATAATGAAATACAACTCAGCAATAAAAGAAAATGAACTACTTATTCATATAACAATGTGGATGAATTTCAAAAACCTTATAAATGAAAGAATCCAAACACAAAATAGTACATTCTGTGTGATTCTATTTATATGAATTTGTAGAACAGGCAAAACTATAGAGAAAAAGTATGAGAGAGTGGTTGCCTCTTACGGCTAGGGTCAGGAATTGACTAGGAAGGGGACACAAGTGAACTTTTTGGAGTGATGGAAATGTTCTTTGATCTGAGTATGGTACCCAGTGTTTTCATTTGTCAAAGCTCATACAACTGCAATTAAGACTTATGCATCTCACTGTATATAAATTTTATCTCAAAAAGTAGTAAGAACTGTAAATAAATATTTAGATTTTTAGTTAACGATGTGAATGCTGAAGTGTTTAGGTGGGAACTATAAGATATCTGCAACTTCCTTTGAAATGCATCAACAAAGTAAGATGGACAGGTATGTGATAAAGCAAGTATAGCAAAAGTTAATTGTAGCATATAGGTAATGGGTACCTGGTTATACACTATACACTTCTTTAAACTTTCTACATGTTTGAACGTTTTCATAATAAAATATTAGAGAAAAATGCACTAGGGGATTGTGACTTGATTACAGAGGGGTAAAATCATTCCTCCCCTTCTCTCCCTTGAAATCATACAACAGATAAGGACAATGAGGAACAAAAATTCAACTCCTTTTTACAGAAAACATAGTCACAGCTAAAACTCTGTATTTCAAAATACATGGAAGAGCAGTCAAAAATAGGTAAGATTGAAGAAGTGAAAAAGGAAGCAAAAATAAGACACCATGGAGAGAATACTGAGGTGCTGGAGACCTCTGAAAAATAAAGTGAAAATATACTCGCCGGAGATGAAGGTCACACGAGGTGCAAATCCTAAATCCCATGTTTGCAACTGTGGAATGGATCTGCTATGGCTTATGATAGGAGTGTCCTAGAACCTTCAATAAGAAAACAAAACAGAGGGCTTAAGGAAGAATTACAACGACAAGGTATAAGCAGCTTTTTCCATAATAGCCAAGAAAAGAGATTCCTTACATTGTAAAAAACCAAACAAACCATAACAAAAATAACTTAATAGAATTCATCAAAATAAATAAATAAATACATTCATAGGTAAAATTTCACCAGCCTGGAAAATAATAGCACAGGCCCCTATGCCCCATAACTTTCTACAGATAGGTGATCTAGAAAAAACTTTTCTCTTTCAAAAACGTGTCCTGAGAAATGAACCAACACTGTATCTACACATATATAGCAATAAGAATGAAGGCAATAAACAGGAGATGGCAGGAGAATAAGTTTCACTGCTTATATGTGGCTACAAAGCAGATTTATACTTTAGTGTTAATTAAAAATATTAATGAAATAATTTCTCCTTAAAAGTACATGCTTAAGTGGAAATAAATATAAGAATTTAGGTAAAAGATGTTGACACATAGGAGCAGATGAAAGCAAGTTAGCAGACGAAGCAAAGAAGAGAAAAAAATCATCTCAACAAAAAATATATTTCTGGTTTTATATAAGCGAGTTTATAAATATGTTTAAATGATTGTATTTAATATAAGTTAAAGGAAAACATATTACAAAGTCACAAAACAATATGCATGAATCTTTAAAACACAAGAAACAAGTCAGACATAAAAGAGTACATAGTACTCTTCCATTCATATGAAATTCTAGAACAAGCAAAATTACTCTAAGATGATATAAATTAGAATGGTTGCTGTCTGTGTGTGGGAGGAATTGTCTAGGACGGGCGTCAGGGAAATTTCTGGAATATGAAGATGTTCTATGTCTTGAACAGGGTGGTAGCTACATAGATACATACAACTGTCAAAGCTCATTAAACTAAATACTTAAAAATATGTGCACTATTTCCTTCTAATTATGCCTCAGTTTAAAAAATTGGGATTTGTGAAGCAAGTGATAGATTCAACATGTGTATAATTGTACTCTTCAAAGACAAAAACTAAAATAATGGAACAGAACAAATATTGAAGCTATAATCCAAAACTAATTTCCAGAAATACTTCTAAGAACATAACATGAACCATGGAAAATTGATCTAATATTTCATACCCTGGATATGTTCTAGTAAAGTTCCTGGACTTGAAAATAATAAAGAACAGCCAAATAAAAAGTTCATGTCATGGATAAGAGGGAAAAAGCAAAGATGAGACAACTCTGAAAGGCTATATGAGCTCCACAGCTCCTTATGAGATGGCATGGAACCTCTGTTGGAACTGCAGTGCAGGTCAACATTTTCCTCTACCCAATCCCGCTTCCCTAAGTTCCTTATAATGTGCTGTTCCTAATGCACTTCCCCTGCACACACATCTTCACCTCGGTGTCTGTTTTCAGGTGATGTAAGCTGAGACACACCACCAAGATAACCTCACTTAATTCTGAGAAGTAGAAATAGTATAGATAACATTCTCTGAGAATAATGCAATAAAACTGCCATTAATTGCAAAACTAGTAAACAGAGGTCAACTACCACCTAAATATTTAAAGGAAAAAAAGTTTTTGGGGTAAGAAGGGAATGTGAACAAATTGCAGAATATACCTAAAATAATAACATCCTAGAAATATCAGAGCCCATAGGCTACAGCTAAAGCACTTCTAAAGTTTTATAATCTTATATACTTATATTAATAAACAAGAAGAAATGAAAATAAACATTCAACTCAACAGTTAAATAACTAGAATCTAAAGATTGAAATAAAATGAATGAATTAAGAATGTAGAATTAATAAATGAATACAAGAGTTGGTTTTTGGGAAAAAAAGGAAACAAGCAACAAAATAGATGAAACTTTAGCTTACATAATTAAGAAAAAGAGAAAGTAAAACTACAAAATAACAAGTGGGAAGTAATAATAACCATAGACACAGAATAAAAATACAGTCATGTCACACTGCTTAGCTCAAGTCTCTGAAAATACATTTGAAAGCCTGGATGAAATGGATACTTTTCTAGGAAAATATAGTGTACCAAAACTCCCTCTACAGGAAATAGAAAATCAAAACAGATAAAAAAGATACCTTCCCCTGCAATAAAAAGCCAAATTCAGATGACTGCTACTATGTCAATAAAGAACAGATAAATTCAGTTTCATTAAAACTGCTGTAGAATATGGAAAGAGAAAGATGACTTCCAAATTTTTGGAAGATTATACAAAATTAAAACCAGTCTCATACTAGTGGAGAAATCCTAAATAAAATATTAGCAATACAATTCAGCAGCACACACACACACAAATAATAATAATAATGTATCATAGTCAGTGGAATTCCAGAAATACAAGGATAATTTTAAACTAAGAAAATTGTTAATAATCCTATTAATAGATTTATGATGAAAAATCATGCTAGTTTATATGGACTTAAGATAATTTGATATCCATTTTTAATAAGAAATAAAAGTAAAATATTATATTATATTATACTACATAAGACCCGGTCTTATATTACAGTAAAATAAGACCGGGTCTTATATTAATTTTTGCTCCAAAAGACGCATTAGAGCTGATTGTCCGACTAGGTCTTATTTTTGGGGAAACACGGTATATATTATATATTAACACATTAAAATATAGTAAAATATGGCTCTCAACTCAAAAGCTGGCATTGTATTTCCTCGGAAGTAGAAGGACTCCCATGAACAAGTCAAGTATGTTCATTAGTATTACTATATAATATTATTCAGGAAATACTTAATTACTGAGTCAGTAAGAAAAGATAGAAATCAGAGGCATAAAATTTGGAAAATAGAAGATAAAATTGTCAGTATTTGCAAATATGATTCAATTTCTAGAAGCTAAAGAGGAATCAACTGAACAACTCCTATAATAAATAAGTAACTTTGGTGAGCTAAATATATATTAACAATCTTTATATATACAAACAATAATCAGTATTGGAAACAACCTCCCCAAAAGTTAAATCCCCAGGAATAAACTAAATCTATAAAGAGAAAACCTAAAAATGATCCTCAGAAACACAAATGAAGGCTTACATAATTGTAAGGAAATACCATGGTCTTTGATTAGGAAGACTCAACATACTAGAATGTTAACATGTTCCAAATAAAATTAACATAATTCAAATAAAATTACCAGTAAGGTTTTTTTTTAAGGGGATGGAAGCTAAACAAGATCAATCTGAATTTCATACAGAAAACCAAACAAGCAAAAATTATCAAGAAAAATCTGAAAAAAGAAGGGTTATGAGAGGGGGATAGCCCTACTAGATGTTAACATTCATTATATAGCCCCATTAGTTAAAACACAACGCTTCACTTACAAAAAGAGAGATGGAATAACATATTAAGTCCAGAAACTGACCTAAACACATAAGAGATCAGTGAGATCCCCCTTTGAGGGAAAGGTGGACTTTTTAATAGGTGGTGGTTGTACAACTAAGTATGATTTTGTGTAATAATTTTCTAAATGATTATAAATAGATAAAACATATTAAAGATGAAAACTAGAAAAATAGCAGAAAAAAATCAAGGTTAGAACACACACACACACACACACACACACACACACACACACAGAGGATGCCAAAAAAATGTATACACATTTTAAGATAACATCTCTTAAAATCTGTATACATCATTTTTTGGCACCCTTGGACCATACACACACACACACACACACACACACACACACACATATTTCTGGATGCTTCTTTAAGGTACACTAAATTAAAAAATGAGAGGAAAAGACTCATTGAGTACATAAAAAACTTAAAATGTGTTTTCCTTGGCATAGAACACTATAATTACTGTCAAAAGAAAAATACAAAGTATAAAAAAATTTAGATCTATACAATAGATATACATATAATTTCCCTAATATATAAAGAATGCCTATAAATCACTAAGAAAAATAGAAACAGTGAAATATAATTTTCTCTTAAGAAAAGTACATATAATTATCTCAAGAAAAAACAAATACAACTATCTCTTAAGGCTGATGTTCAACTTTGTTTTTAATAAGAGAAATGAAACTTAAAAATACAGTGAAAAGGCAAACTACACTGAAATACTAGATTGGTGTTTGTTAATGGTATGGAGAAAGAAATATTTTCATATATTCTTGTGGAGTCTTGGTGCTGTCTTGCAGAGGGGGAGAATTAACAGCTTTTCAAATTATAGTTATACACACATTTTGGTCCAGCAATTTCATTTCTAAGGATATATCCTAGAAATGCAAAATGTATATATGAGCACCATTATTTATTGCAACATTGCTTGAACTGGCAAAAGACTGAAAACATCCTAAACATCTAGCCAGTCTGCTTTCCTCTCATGAAGGCGGGACTGTGTCTGCCCAGAGTGAGGGCTGTGTTTTCCTTATGCACACATAGGCATGGTATGCGCTAGCATTTATTCATTTCTCAAAGGGAGAATTAAAGGCTTTTGTGAAGCAATCCTAGATTTTTATGATTTTTTTCCCCAATTCTGTATTGTTGTCTTGCCCACACATGATTTAATTGCACTTTACCCATTTTGTCTTTATCAAGTCCTTCCAAGGCATTTCTAATCCAGTTTTAATAAAATAGAAACAACTCTCTCTCTGCGGTCATATTTCAGCAGTTTGTGTTATAATTAAATGAATTATATAACTAAACTGTTACAACTAATATACCTGATGTTTAGAAATAAAGAGAACTGACTCTTGGATCACCTCAACTGGTGGGAGTAGTTGTGCTCTAGCATGATAAAAAGTAGCCTTCCTGCTGCAAGCATTCACTAACCAGGATATTAGTTGGTGAATCTGAAAAGCGGTTGGAGAGCTTTGGTTAATCCAGCAAGTTGGTTAAATGGTCATTTAAGAGAGCTTTTACTGCATACTGACAATAAAGAGCAATCCATTATTTTTCAAAATAAATAAAATGAGCATAATCCTAATAAAAAATGATTTGCTAGTATCTTTACATTTTTATGTTAATGAGTGCATTATCTTCATTCATGATTTCCATATGAGCCCACATTCTTTCAAATATGTTGCAGGCTTTGGTCAAAGAGTTACAAATTGGTGTCCAGACGATAAGGCGACAAATCAGAGAGCTTAAAAAAATGCAGAGAAATAAGGACGCTTGTAAAACCTCAACTCATAAAGCCCAGACCTTGGCAGCTTCTATCCTGAACATTTCACAGTCAGATCTAGAGGAAATATTGGACACAGAAGATGAAATGGTAAGATCATTTAAATATTTATCAATAAATGGCTTTTGCACATTGAATTTAAGTAATATCTTTATTGTTTTAGAACTCTTAGAATGTCACCTTTAAGATAATATTAATGAAGGTAAGATTATTAATGTGCCAATGAAAGATACATCAAGAGTATTAACTGACTCAAAAAACCTTTAGAGAAATTTAACTGTATAATATAGAAATAAGCCAGTACATATAACCTTTAGAATTGCTTGTTTACTATTCAAGTCAGTTATCCTTTCCTGTCTTCTCCATTTTCTTTAATTAATCATATCTCTTGTAAGTTACTATTTTTAATTAAGCCAGTTAAGCTGGGTCACCATTGATTTGAGGATTTTTCCTCTTATGGGAGATTTTAAAAGAAGTAAATCTATTGGCTTTCCTAGCTAAATTAAAAGTTATTGTTGATCAAGTTAAAGAAACATATGCTTATTGCATTAAACTGTGTAAAATATTCCATCTGAGTGAATTTATATACATATAGGTATAGGTCTTCAGTAGTATCTGGATATCTCCTGGGGAGGGCACTGCATTTTTCACATAGTTATTACCTTATAAGCAGCAGAATCTCACTCATCCTGTACACTGTTTTCTGTGAAACTTGTGGAGGATACTCAGTCTTGTTCTTAACTCAATCTTGTGAAGTCTCTGAACTTTAATACCTGAATATTCGATTTTTTATTGTTTGGAAAGATTAAAGAGATGATGAGACTGTTAGCTTCCCAATAAATATTCGTTCTGTGAATAAAGAAAATAATAGACTTAATGTGTGTATGAGAACATCCTCCAGTCCTCCGTCAGCCTCTGAAAGTGTAATACTTCTGGAGTAGAGAAGATCTACAACTTGCAAAGGTTTTCAAACTGCCACGAATTTTTAGAAAAGAGGTCAAAGGAATCCTGCAAAGAGATTGCTTTTATCCTGTGGGTAAACAGGATAGTGAATGAGCAGTTTCCTATTTTCAGCACCTGTCCCCAATGTCTGTGGCTTTCTACTGAATTCTGAACTTTGAAGTACACGAGTATTATAAAAAATAGTATCAAATGTAAGACACACAGGAAATACTCGTATCTCTGACAAGCGTGTTAACTATACCTTATTTACAGACATTAATGAAAAATTTGTTGATAATGAGAAACATAACAAAAAATCAAGGTTAAGGCGACCACTGTTGCCTAAGAGTTTTAAAACAAGCATATTTAGCAAAATCCATCATGTGTGTGCTCGTATGTGTGTATTTGTGTGTGCATGTGTGAACACAGACTCAGATACCTATTATGGAGGACAGGACCATCGCCTTTGTATGGCCTCAAAAGATGCCGTCACTGGGTTTACAACTTAGGAAACAGCACGCTCTTTTGATGGACAAATTAGAAAAAGTTGTCCTTTTCGATTAAATGGATTAGAAATGGATCTCTGTTTATAGTCCCAAAGAGTAGACGACTCACATCTGTGAAGAAATGGCTCCCCTGCCTCTAGGCAGAGGCAGTCTGGATGGAGCCTGAGGACACAGCACTGCAGTGTGTGTACCACACAACCTAATTGGAAGTCCTCCTGGAAGTCAAAAGACTCTACTAGACACACAGTGTCTGAGGAGCATCAGTACAACCTGATATATTTATGAGATTTAATTCTAGATCAGAGCCTATCTAGACTAATCCCCACATCTTTCAGAGGTCTAACACAGTGTGATTTATGGATGATGTGATACAGAATTGCACACCTGAAATCTATGTAATTTTACTAACAATTGTCACCCCAATAAATTAAAAAAAAAAAAGAAGAAAAAAAAAAAGTTGAGTGGCTTGCCCAAGCAGAGCCCAAACCACCTGACTTACATTCTTTAAACTATACATTGAACTCTAGTAAACTCATGTAAAAACCTGTGACAGCCTTTGTGACACGCCTCACCTGATACCTGGCATACAGTAAATTTCACCAAACGTTCGTTTGCAAACTTGCCTGTGTGAAAAGTCCACTTTCTTGCAAACTAATCATGAGTTTAATAAATAATCAACTGCACTTGTAAATATACTTTCAGAGTATTTTACCTTGATAATTGATGGGTTGAAAATATTTAGTGACTTAAGACAATTTACATTGGAATGTCCCTTGCCTGTCAGTTAATTATCCTGTATTTTAAATAAAAAAGCAATTAATTACACCAGAGCCATGCCATGTTCTATTTTGTCCGTAATTGTAACAATCACTTCTGAGTTATCTATTGAGAAGTCAGTTTTTTGAGTATAAGGTTTTATGTTATCTTACGAGGGTCACTTGCAAATGAATTTTTTTTATATAGCTCTAGCCTATAGTTCACTTTATTTTAATCACTTTCACCTCCACCTCAGTCCCTATCTGGAGTTCCACTGTGAAGGCAAACATGCAACATTCCTGAATTATATTGTCAATATAGAAATATAACTTTATCTTCCACATGTATGTAAATATTTATAAACTAAATATTAAAAGAGCATGGATTTGAATATTCCCTACTTTGTAAAGCCAGGCGGCTCTTTGTTCTACCAATATCTCTTCTAGATTTATTCAGTATTTAATGGTATGATCAACTTCATATAAATGCAGTTAACGCCAGTGTTTTTTTTTTTTTTTAATTTTCTTCCTTAGGAAATTGAAAAGACAAAGATAGATGCTGAAAATGACAGGGAATGGCTGTTGTACGTTCAGAAACTTCTTGAAGGACAGGTATTTTGTTTTTCTGCTTCACATATGAAAACTTCCAGATAAAAATTCCAAGCCTTACATTTCTCTACTGGATGTCTGACTTTTTGTAAACACTTACACATTATTTACTTCTGCGAGGTAAAGAAGTATTTCGATAGGTAGACGGGAAAATGAACTCTCTATTTGTACTACTGGACTTAACAAATGAAGCAAATGCCTTGGGAAAGAGCCAACATGGGTCTTAGCAAATGCATTAATTAAATTATTGAGTCAACCTCTATGCTTGATGGACTGAAAGGGATCCATTCTCTCAGCCCTCTTAGGAAAAGAGATTCTTTATTATGTGTCTTTAAAGCTAGTGGTTGATATGGACACCTGAGGAGTTCATGGGTTTCGGTGACCTTTTACTATGGACCTGTTTCCAGTCAATTCATGTTTTCCTCACAGCCAGACAGCTGTTTATTACTGTGTCTTCCCGCATTCTCTACAATATTTTCTACTGAGACCTCGAGCAGCTTGTTAGTGGGAAGTAAATATTGATTTGGCATCCTGTCAATGCAGAAAGAATGAAAAAATTTCCACCAGAGGCCCCTCAAACATTTTCCTATCGACATTTTTGGGGCCGAGTGGAAAGCTGCATACAGGATGACAAGGGCAAGACGAGTGGAAATCCCTGAGGGGTCTGTGGAGACTGCTGCTGTGACCTGTGTGATACTTTTTCTTCCCTTTCAAGTATTTTTTTAATACACATATAGTCTGCGGGGATGTGCCCCTCTTGTAAGTGATCAAGGGCAGTTTATTGGCAGGTGAGAACTCTGCTTTTCTAGTCATAGCCAGCTTTTGTTTTGACATCACCGGCAGCATATAATGTATTCTAAAACTTTTTCATTATAGTTCTTTTTGCTCAGCCGACTTGTTTATTTTGAAAATGAACTGGAATGAAAACAGCTAACACCTATTTCTCAAAATAGCAAAAAGTATTATTATTGTCCTAGGAGTTTTGGAAAGGCGTAAATGTTTCTGTGTAAAGATTAAAAGTAAAGTCTGATACCATGTTTCCCCAAAAATAAGACCGGGTCTTATATTAAGTTTTGCTCCAAAAGACACATTAGGGTTTATGTTCAGGGGATGTCATCCTGAAAAATCATGCTAGGGCTTATTTTCCAGTTAGTCTTATTTTCGGGGAAACACGGTATTAAATGAACTTATTTTACATTTATATTAACAGATAGAAATATCTATGCTTTCAGAAAAGCCAAGGATAAGTAAATAACACATGAACTATTCATAGTTTCAGTATCAGTTTTATATATATTTTTGAAACTGTACCTGGAATCACTTCAATAGACATTTTTTAACCATATCACGTGCCCAGCACCAGCACCCAACCCAGTGCCTGGCTGATCAAAGGAGTTCAGTAAGGATTCTTACGGGTTTTTTTTTTTTTCCAGATTGGAAATAATAAAAATAAATAATAAATAATAAAAATTAACTTTTTAATGAATTGTTTAACATTTAACTTGTATGACTCTTCAATATGGAGATTGTGTCCATTATGAACATAAAATAACACATCCATATGTATGAATCTTTATTACATTTTATTAGGTTGGTGCAAATGTTACTGTGGTTTGAAAGGTTAAAAATAGTTGCAAAAAGCACAATTACTTTTGCACCAACCTAATCTTAAAGCTCTGTTGACACCAGTCATTTTTTGACCGACGCATGTAGATGTACACATACGCGCTGCCTGACCTGGATGTATGCTTATTCTGGGCAGTTAGTGTGAAAAAATCCTGTTGAAAATGGCAGTAGACTGCTTAATACCGCAGTTTGATATAGTGCCTTTTTGTGCCACTGAGCCTGGACTCTGGAATATAATTGCCTGGCAGTATTGATTTAATTGCCCAGGTTTATTTGTGGACTCCTAATTATTGACTGGAGGTAAATTTAATGGAGCAGCCTTTATGAACACTGGGAAACGCTGCTGTTGCTGTTATACATAATGAACTGCAGCATGTACCGTTAGATCATTTTTCAAGCTAATTTTATTCCACTGTGACAGTATGATAACATTTAAAAAGTCAAACACTTTTTATTTTTATTACTGACATAGGTGGTTTTGCTGATGTCTTTGAATTTGGTGAGGGAAAAATAGGAACTTCATTGGTTGCGTTTGAATGTCACTTTATACTAATTATGCCCAAGAGAAAAATCGATAAAATAGAAAACATCTCTCTTTTTTTTTAAGCCTACTTTTCTTTGCTCTCAATTCCAGCAATTATATTTGTCCTGAATTTGAGAAAAGGTTTTCTTTGTCCACTAGTTTTTTTAGAGTCTAAGTTATGCTCACAGGATTGTGTGGGCAAAATTGTAAATTTGTTCATTCATACATTTTATTTAGTTTATGGCGTAGAGCTCCATGTATCTGAGGTTGCATGATCTTCAAGCTATGGAGCAATTGTGCACATTCCCTAAAATAAATACCAATTAATTCAGTATTGATATTTGATTATTAAAATACTTGAAGATAAAATTATAGGAAAATTTCCCTAGTATGTCCTCCCTCTGTGTTGGGTGCTTTATGTAATAGAATTGTGGGATCATAGGAGTTAATCTGGCCTTGTGGTTTTATCATTTGTTTAACAATTAGGTCACAGAATTGTTTTCTGTTAAAAAAAATTTTCTCTGCATCCATGTGCCAAATTTATATTGATAAAATATTTATCACAAAATACAAAGCTATTCTGCAATGTGGCAATATGGAACTGCACCATAATATAATACCTACTGCTACTGTTAACCAGAAGTATATGGAACTAAAAGGTCTAAAACCTTAACTTACCTATATTTAATACAAAATGCAAACATATGTCTGCATTATTTCAAGTAATTTTGATGCAGTTGGTACTTTTATACATTGATCTTTATCTGCACTTAACCTTTATTCCCACATATTTCTAATAATAATAAGAAAAAAATCTTTCTAATATCTACTTTCTTTTTTTTATGGCATAGCTGCCTTATAATTTCTTTGAACATCTTTTTCTTGTACTAATTTCTCTTTTTACATTACTATGTTTTAAAAAACTTACAATTGATGGCAGAGAAAAAAAAAGCAAATTAATGATTATGATAGGATTGGAGAACTCCTGAAATTAGTTTTTTTTGTAGTTTAGGGAGTGGGAGACAAAAAAAAACAGAAATAGAAAACATGGGCTGGGACAAAACCATAAAAGCTTTTGAGTAGGAAGAGGATGCAATCAGAGTTGTGCTTTAGAAAGATTCATGAGATCAGTATGTAGGGTGGTTTGGAGGGAGAAGAGACTGGGAACAAGAAGATAGTCTAGGCAGTGATGGCCTGGACATGCCCTAGCTATAGAAATAGAAAAGATGAGACAGATTTGATCCTCATTATAGTGACTGAGAAGATAGCAGTAATGAGATGAGATAAGTGGTCAGAAAGCAGAAACCAGAGATGGATGAGTTTAATATCGTACATAATATCTCTGCATAATATCCCTAAAACTCTTAAAGATTATGATACCTTTAAGAGTTTTAGGGATCAAAGGAGGTAGACCAGATTTCGTAGGAAGGAGATGTCAATGATTGATAAATTGAAAAATTTATATAAAATTTAGTAGGTGTGTTCCATCAACAATATGCAAGGATTTGTGATTTGTCACTAATTCAGCCCAGGTTTCTGTACAGCTTTTCTCACTGAAAATTAACTATTTAAGAATAGTTAAACTATTACCACATATCAAACTCTTACCATTCAACAACAAAAAGAATAGAAACTGATTTGAATAGACATTTCTCCAAGAAGATATACAAATAGCCAATAAGCACATTAAAGGATATTCAACACCATTAGCCATTAGGAAAATGCAAACCAAAACCCAAAATGAGATATACTCATATATATCACACCCAGTAGGATGGTTATAATAGAAAAGACAGACAAGAACAAGTGTTGAGGAGAATGTGGAGGAATTAGAATCCTCATTTGTTGCTGGTGGGAATGTAAAATGGTGCTGCCCCTGTAGAAAACAATCTGGCAGTTCCTCAAAAAGTTAAACATAGAGGTTATATGACCCAGCAGTTCAACCCCTAGGTATTTACCCAAGAGAAGTGAAAACATGTCCATATAAAAACTTTTACATGAATGTTTGTAACAACATTATTCATAATAGCTCAGAGGTGTAAACAACCCAAAGGTCCATCAGCTGAAGAATGCATAAACAAAATAAGGTATATTCATACATGGAATATTATTTAGCCGTAAAATGGAATGAAGGACTGATGCATGCTACAACATGAAAGAACCTTGTAAACCTACGCTAAGTAAAAGAAGCCATACTCAAAAGGCATATAGTATAGTATAGTATAACTGCATTCATAAGAAATATCTAGAAAAGGCAAACCTATCAAGATAGAAAGTAAATTATGGTTGCCAGTAATGGGGGAGATGGAGAGTGGCTACTGGTAGGTACAGGGTTCCTTCTTGGGGTGATGAAAATGTTCTGGAATTAGATAGTGGTGATGGTCACACATTCTTGCGAATATGCTGAAAACCAATGAATTACATACTTTAAAATGGTGAATTTTATGTTATGTAAACTATATCTCCTTTTAAAAAATGAATTCCTTACTATGAGACATACTGAAAAAGCAATAAAAGAGAATACATTTAAAAGTCAATTCAATGAAGTTCTTATATCACATATGTGATGTCCACCAGCGTTAGCAGAGATTGCCTTAAATGCACTTGAATTTAAATGTCTGTCTACTTGTCATAACTATGAACAAATGAGATAAATTATTTTATTTCTTACTTAATTTATTTCCTTTCAGTTGGCACATAAGGAGATGTCCCTCTATTATACTGTAATTGATATTCCTCCTCACATATCCAAACAAGAAATCAGTTATTTATATTCTGTCCTCAAAGAGATACTGTTTATTTGTTCTGCCCATTCTGGTCCTCAAAATTATAATAAAGTTCACTTAGGCTTTTTCAGGCCTTGGTAATACATGAAATAGTCCTTTGTTCTTGGGACTTTATAAAGGCAATGGAAAGAATTAGTAGAGATAAACATGAACCGATGCTATGGAATCCATTCACAAAACATGTATTGAGTGCCTACTCAGTGTCAGGTATTGTTTCAGGTTTGGGTGTACAGCAGTGAACAGAAGAGACAAAAATCCCTGCCCTCAAGGAGCTTACATTTCTGGGGATGGAGAACAATAAACAAATAGTTAAAATACATAAACTGTGAAATTTATTAAATAATTAACTTGAACAGAATTATGGGTGTACATAGTAAAATATGTATACTTGTTTAAGACAAACAATACACAGCTATAACCACAATATGGTCCTTTACCAGGATTTGTATAAAAACCCTCAGCCAGGAATGGCTAGAAAATGTGTCTTGATTTTGTTTTGTTGTTGCCTTATTCTCTGTTACTTGCTAATCCTTTTCTGGATTTCGTTCAGTCCATTTTAGTCCACTTTGTCCCAATACAAGAAAATATACTGGGACAATAATAAAAATTATTTTTTTCTACCTTAAGTTTTTGAGAATTTAAAATACAGACTTGTAGTTTTTCTTTAGCTTTAAATATCCCTGTTCCTATTAATTGCTTCAGATCTTGCAAATGCTGGACTTTAAAATGGCTCTTTCCCCAGTGCCATCTTTGCAAAATATGCTTGCCTTCCATAGAATGCCTTTCAGTGTTGCAGTGAGAAGTGTTTTATAAATCTCCCTGGCTTTTGTAGCATAACTTCCAGCCTGAAGGTTAACTGACAATTTCTTCTTACAACTCTGAACACATTTACTCTGTTGCTTTCTGTGTTGCATTTAACACACACACATGCACACTCACACACTCACCCTCTCTCACACATATAAACCCACACACTCAGTCACCCACACAGATTTCTCACAACTTGCAGAAATAGCGAGTTTAAAATTCTCCATTAACAGTTTTGCTGGGATTTTTTTTTTTTAATTTAACAATTTCAAGCCTATTTTCATGTTTCTACAAAAAAAGATATGTGGTTAAAGTTAAAAAGGTAAATTTTATGTGTATTTTACCACTATAAAAAAATTGGGGAAAGAAATGAAAGTGAAAACAAATCATAGCCTTTACCAAAGTTTAGCAAATGCTATCGTCTCTGTGTGTCAGTTTTCAGCAAAACTCTGATATATATACGTGTGTGTGTGTGTGTGTATGTGTGTGTGTGTGTGTGTGTATATATATATATATATATATATATATATATGATATGTGTCAGGAATATAAACAAAATTTAGGGAACAGTTCAAAATTCAGTGCCCAATGTAAATTATAAGTTAATTGTACCTTCTGATAGCATTTTTGGTTATTGTAACAAGTTCAATCTTTTAATTATAAGATAATAATTCAAACTATCCATTTAAATATGTGTGTATAATACACATATATAAATACATAATGTACATACATAAATATTTATATATATATACATTATGTATGTATGGATATTTATTTGTACTAAATTTGCACCATTCATTTTATACTGATCAAACTATATTGGCCTTTCTTACTAAAGTCTCAGTCTCACTGAATCATATCCTTTGTAAAAGCAGGTATCATACTTAAAATAGCTTCACTTTCAGTATGAGTCAAGCTAGATTAAAACCAATTTGCATTTTAAAAGTAATATATATATGTGTATATATATATATGTATATATATATATATATTTATATATATATATATTTTTTTTTTGGTAATAGTTTTCAAGCTAAAAACAAGAATAAAAATGGTTAAAACATTAATCTTGTCCTTTAGATGTAAAAAGTTACCCTTACTTCGTTTTATTTTCTTTCAACACAGACCTTTTCAATGTCATGTTATTAGGAATACATTCCAGTGAGCGCTGATGCTCTGTTACCTATTAGTTTGGTGCAAAAGTAATTGCGGTTTTTTGCAATTATTTTTAACCTTTTAAACTACAATTACTTTTGCACCGACCTAATACATGCTTTACAGTCATGGTCTTTAGGCTGTTCCGTTTCCAATGTGGCTCTCAAACCTCTGCAACCATCATTCATATCTTAGCTTTATACAGAAACGCCTCTAAAAATAGCCACAACTTGTAAGCGTAAGTGATAACATTGAGATTGTGTCAGTGGCCTAACAGTTGCTAAAGGTAGATCTCTGTAGATGTTTCCATGTAAGAGAAGCCAAAAACCTATGTGAAATCAGGGGCAGTCCCTCCTGTAATAACAATCACCTTTTGCAACAGGGACAGCCAGACCACTAGGAAGACCCACTTTAAGACCAAGCAAAACTCTTAGTGGTTGTTCTGATGTCCTAGTTGAACTTCCCAACCAAGAAATCTCATGCAGTATCAACTCCTCACCTGCCCATTTCCCCTTCATGCTGAGAAGTTCAAGCCTGTGCACTGACAAACCAGGAGTATCGCTTCTCCTTTTTGATCCAAGGAAAGAAAGAAATCATACAGGCTCTCTGACTTCGTAGTCCCTGGAACACGCCATTCAAAATGAAATCTGAGGCAGCATAATTCTTGGGTTTGTTGTTTCAAATCTATTTGACAGGGCATGTGACAAAGGATTGTTGCAGTTGGCCAGTCAGGTTGCTACTTCAACTCCAAAAACCTACCAGGAAGAAAATGATTGTGATTTCCATGTCTGAGGGAGTTCTGGGGAGTTCTAGAAGCCTTAGCCCCTTCTAGAACCATATAGAGAGAATTTAATTGACTCTAAAGTGCCTGTATGAAATAAACTTGCACTGGACTCCAAAGTAGCAGAAAGTTCAGGACTCCCAGTCTTCTTAAAATGTTTTTAAAACATTTTGCGTTTTAAAAAATATGACAAGCAAATAAACAAACGATGTGAATTTTTAAAGCACTTTCCAAGGCATGTCGTATTTTAAGTATAGTTTCAGTTGTAAATCTACCCAATCTATATTCTTTTTCATTGATTGTAAGATGCATTTTCCCCACATTTTCACATTTCCGAAATTGGAATACATATGCAGCATGGGTATCTTTAAGAGGTAGGTTTATTCCTCCCACCAGAAAAAGTTGTGTGTGTTTTTTTTAAGTCAATGTGCGTCTCTTATATTCACCTGTATCTTAGAAGTGAACAAATGTGATATTTTGGTATCTTATGCTTTCTGTAGTGGTAAGTTTTCATTAAGACAAATGTGTGAAGCTTCTGACATATGAGTAAACTATAGATATAGTCTGTCCTGACGTAGACTCAGACTTCCTAATGGAGAAGGAATTTAATTACAAAGATAAGAAGGAAGTTAAACTAGAAAGCTATTTGGGATCTGAGGCAATTCTGTGGATTGCCTTTGGTCTCTATTTCTCCTTCATGGCCTACGTAAACTGTGTTTTTTTTTTTCTTTTTTTCTTTCTTTTTCTTTTTTGGTGCCTGTCTGGCCTGTTTCCACTGTCACTGGCCAATCTTCTTTTTTCCCCCAGTTCAAATTTGGGAAAGAACCATTCTGATTGGTTTGGCTAATTGTAATCACCTTAGCTGAGCATAGCGGAGCTGGGCACAGCTGAGCAACTCATGAGAAGGCAGCAGGCTGTCTGCAGTCAGGTGCTGATGAGTGATAGTGGGCACTCTAGCACCAAAAAGGGCCTGGTGTTAGATCTCTGTAGGGTAGGGGTGTGTGTGTGACAAGCATTCTCATTAATATGTTCAGGACAAAATACAGCCATCAAGAAATGATTTAATCAACTTCTTAATGATTATAAACCTCTTGTGTGAGACTAGGTAGCTAGGAAGGAAGGTAAAAGGAAGTTGATGGTGCTATGGGAGGTAATGGGAACATTTCAAATTGAGTCCTACAGGCAGCCCAGTGAAGCAGGAGGAACGAGAAAACTTTACTAGAAAAGTTATATAAATTATGAAATTTAAAAATATACTCTACATTTCATCAACTCAGCAGTTTGCAACATGTGTATTACACTTTGATATGCCAAACAAACTTCTGTAACCACTTAATCAATGGGTATACTTTTGCCATTTTTTTTCCTCTGAAATTTTACCCTACAACTCTTGAGATGTTCAGCTCTAATCCAGACAAGCGTATTGATAGTTCTCGCTCATTCTTTTATGAGTGATGAACATATAGTACTACTTCTGTGGGCCTGTGGGCCCCAGAGATGACTGTAACCTGCTATTGATCAGCTGATTGAAGATAAATGGCTTAGCTGCTTGTATTGCAGATTACATCATTAACATGGTCAGTAAACCATGAATTGTTCAATAAGGCGTTTATCTTTTTTCATTTTACTTCTGCTCTTTTATCATTTTTATTATAAAAGACAAAATGACCCACACTAACCAGCAAGATCAGTTGAAAAGAGGCCCAGTAGGGTACCCAGTAGGTGTAAAGTTGCAGATAGCTGAGTTCTAATGGTTTAATGGTATTCAGTGTATGTTTTCGAACTGAAAATATAGAGTTTTGATAATCTTTTTTTCTGTGTTTCTCTTACAGCTTCCGTTTGCCTCATATTTACTAGAAGCAGTGCTGGAGAAAATAAATGAAAGAAAGAAACTAGTTGAAGGGTATTTCACAATTATGAAAGATATTAGATGATATTCCAATAGAGAACTTTTTTTTCAAATGTGAAAACTTTTTATCTGGTGTGATTGGAAAACATGCGTCGCACCCCTGATATAGAATCTGCTCCAACTATCAATAGTCAGGTTCAATACCAAAATAAGATTTCACTAAAAGTAATTAATTGCTGAACAAGTGAAACTAATTAAGTGCATAGCCATTTAAAAGGAAATAGTGTAGCATTTGATTGTTGAGTACAAATATTGCCACAAATCAATGCAAACTTAAAAATGATTTTCCTTCCAGTGCATTAGAACAAATTAGAACAACCTTGGCACACACAAATTGGTCTGAATATTAAAAAAAAAAAAATTAAACAGGACTTACTATTTTAAATTTTATAAAGAAACTAGACTTTTTACATAAAACTGCTATAAATGGCCTTAAATCATCCAAAGAGCAACATACTTGCACTGTAAGCGAATATAAAATGAAGCATCATAATTTAAAGATGAGCATTTCATCAAATAAATTGTGTGATCCAACTATGTCTGTTCTCAACATAGTGGATTATATAGGGGATACTGTATTTTCCTAGAACTATTTGGCAAAAATAAAAACATTTTCTCCTTCTCTCTCTTTCTTTTTTCAAGTTCATAATTCTTTGTGTGGCTAGGTAAATTAGCAAAGGACCACAAACCCAGTGTATAAAATTAGACTAGATCCTACTGTGGTCAACTAATTAAATTCTTAACAATGGTGGCATCCTTATTTAGATTCCCAAACATTCCCACCTTATTTCACCTCTTTACTGTGTTCCTGCCACACCTGACTGGTTACTTTAATTCACCAAGCTTGTGCCTGCCTCCAGGCTTTTACCCTTGTTATTCTCTCTAGAATACTCTGTACTCAGTTTTTCTCATGATTGGCTCCTTCTCACCATTCAGGTTCATATTCCCTCAGAGACAAATTCCCTGGCCATCTTATTATTTCATTTATTTTATAATGCAAAATTATCTTTTTTTGTCTGTTTGCTTACTTATTTTCTTGTTATTGTTTTCCTCCCTCATTCTTAGAATATAGGTCCCACGAGGTTAAAGCAGAGGTTGGCAAATTATGGCCCACAAACAAATCTGGCCTGCCACCTGTTTTTGTGTGGCCTATAAGCTAAGAATGGTTTTATCAAGTGATAAATTATCAAGTGATTTTTTTAAAAAGGAAAATAATGTTTTGTAGCAGGTGACCGTTATATGAAATTCAAATTGTAGTGTCCATCAATAAAGTTTTATTGGAACACAGAATGCTCATTCATTTACGTATTGTTTATGGCTGCTTTCACACTACAGAATTGGAAGTGAGTAGTCGCGGCAGAGACTGTATATGGTGCACTCATCACTTTGCACTACTGTTTGACACACTGCAAATCACAGTGACACAGTTATAACTTGACAGCATTTTAAGTGCCACAAATTCTACCACACTGTGAATTTTTTTTTTTTTTTAAATACCAGTGTATACCCATTGTGTCAAAACAAGAAAAGAAAAATGACTGTCAGATGTCACACTTTTAAGACATGGTGGAGTGTGGATTCTTTTGCTATTTAGTTAGATGGCAAAGTATTGTGTTCTATACACAGTGACACTATACCTATGGTAAAATGAATGCAATATATTATCATCATTACATAACCACACTACATTGCTAAAATCAGGGAAATGACATTCGTAAAATATTAGTAACTGAAATATAGACCACATATGAATTTCACACGTTTTTACATTCTTTTTTCTTGGGGGTATAATTTTATAAAATTTTGTGACGTGGAAATTGTATAACTGTCACAGAGCTGTTCCATCATCACAAAGAACACACACACACACACACACACACACACACACACATCCTATTGGTTGTTTCTCTGTAGAACCCTGGCTAATACACCAGGGTTTGGCTGTTGCATATAAAGTAACTATGAATATTCATGTATAAGTTTTTATATGAACATGTTTTCATTTCTCTAGGATAAATACCCGTGGGCTTGATTGCTGGGTCATGCAGTAAGGGTGTTTTTAATTGGGTAAGAAACTGAAAAATTGTTTTCTAGAGTGGCTATACCATTTGACAGTCCCAGCAGTGACGTCTAAGAGACCAAGTTGGTCTTCGTCTTCTTCAGGACTTGGTGTTGGTATTTGTTATTTTAGCCATTGTAATAGGTGTATAGTGGTAATATTTTTCTTTTTAAGTTCCATTCTCTCCCTGATCACATTTATCATGTTTTTGTTTTTCTATCTCCAAAACCTGCTTCTGTGGTCTTTTCAAAAAGTATGGGCTAATGGGAACAGCATAATTGGGATTGGGTAGGGCATATAACTTTTCTCCAGACCAACCTGAGAAAGAACTCCCAGTAATCACCACGGGTTTTACAAAGAATTTCTAAAACGCAGGCTTATTCATTATCTATTGCTCCATAACAAATTACCTTAACACTTAGTGGCTTAAAACAACACCCTTTATTTGAGCCAGGTTCTGTGGGTCAGGAATAGGAGCACATCTGAAATGGGTTCTCTGACACTAGGTTTCAGAAGGTTGCAGTTCTATCAAGGCTTGACTCAGAAAGATCCACTTTGCTCACTCAAGTAATTGGCAGGATTGTGTTTTTGACAGGCGGTTGCACTGAGGGCTTCAGTTCCTTTCAGCTGTTGGCTAACAGCTGCCCTCAGTACATGGCAGTCTGCTTCATCTCGCACACTCGCAGGAGATTTCCTAAGAATGGGAATAACAGGATGAGGAGATCATCGGCAACCATTTCAGGAGCTGCCTGCCACACAGCCGGTGTGTAGGTTTGACAATCGAGATGAAGCTGACTCTGCAAGGTAGGCATAGATTTTACTTCGAATGATTATTTATTTGCTGTTGGTTGGGGAAGGAAGATGAAGTTCATGGGTTGCAAACTTGCAAATGCCTCTTGGCACCACCACCATAAGATATAAACAAAAGAAGCCCTCTTCACCAAGAGTGGGATCCATCTGCTTAACAGATGAATGTAAGGAGGTAGTTTATTCTCATCTCTAGACTTTCACAGCAAACAAAATAAAACCAATATCAGAAATCGACAGATGTGGAAGCCCCTGTGAGTCCACTCTGTGACCCCTTCTCAACTTTGAACTGTAGAAACACTGTTGAGAGCTGGAGGCAGGAAGTATAAAGGGTTAGAGATTCAAGACCAGAGTAGAATAAAGCCTTCGGCTCCTCAAATCTACCCTGTCACACCAATGACCTTGGGAAGACTTGTAACAAAATAGAAGTTAAGAAATACCTTTCAAAACATGCTTGTACACTCTATTCACATTATTAGAGAAACAGCAGAATCTGATGAAGATTAGTTTTTCTGGAGAGAAGACTGGATCTGTGCTGGGAGATAGTCTGGCTTGTTACAGTATATCCTTTTATACTCTTTCAATATGTCCCCGTGGTGTGTTTCTCTTTCAATTTAAAGACAGTTTTTATAAACTCTTTTTAAACCATCCCTGAAATAAAGATAAAGAAAATGGAAATGACAAACTATCTAGAAAACTTTTATCAAAAAAACCCATGGGACACAGCTAAACCTGTATTTAAAAGAAAATGAATAACTCAAAAAGTGTTTATTTTAAAAAATGGAGTGAAAATAAGCTAAATACCCAATTTAACACATAGAAAAGAAAAACAAAATAAACCTAAAGCGAGTAGGAGGAAAGTATTCATGAACGTGAATTTAATCTAAAAAGAAATACAGCTAAAAAAGACAAAAACAAAGCTGTTACTTATAATTTAATTTGTTAACCCTGGTAAGCCTAATTAAAGATAAAAGAGAGGAAAATGAAAACATGCAACAATAGAAGCTGTCAAAGATATGAAAGATTTTTTAAAATTGTAAAAGGATATATACAACTATATGTCAATCTTAAGGAAATGTATGATTTTCTGGCAAAATGTAAATAAACCAAGTTCACTTAAGAAGTGATAGAAAGTAAAATAAACCCTTTTACATAACAGAAGTTAGAAACACGGCTAACGATCTGCCTTTTAGAAAAGCAGCAGAACCTATGATTTTATCATTGACATCTATCTAGCCTCGAAGAACAGATGATTCCTCTTATTTTAACTTCACAGAAAAAGATGAGGAGATCCCATAAGTCATATTTATGAAGCAAAAATAGGCTAAATAACAAAACCAGAAAACTGTACTAAAAAGAGAACTATAGATCAATATCATTTACTATGCAGTAGAATTATAAATATTCTAGGTTAAAAGGGAAATTCTAGTTATTCAAATAACAACATATCTGGCCAGATAGATTTCAATCCAAATAAAATAATTAGGAAATATACTAATGTAATACTTCATACCAACAGAATAATAGAGAAAAAATATTTGATGTCGCATATGACAAAATTTAACATCTTTTATATAATAAAGTGTACAGATGAGTGATAAGAAAAGTAGAAACTGAAAAAGGCCTATAGGCATATAAAAAGGTACTGAACCTTAAATGGAAATAGAAAAAAATTTTTACCTCTCAAAATGGAAAAAAAAATCCAGTTCTGGTGAGAATATATGGAAGTGAGCTCTCTCATATATTGCTGGTAAGAATGTGAATTGTTAACATTTCGGAAGGTAATTTAAAGTATCTGCTAAAAATTGCCCAGAAATAAACCTTTTGGGAATCTGCTCTATAGAGTAAAAGCACAAATAAATAGGAATAAATATTAACAAATAATTTGTAGAGACAAACAGCAATAAACAATATCACTGCCCATTAGTAGATAAATGGTTGAATAAGTTGTATAATATTTTTTATCTATGGTTAACTATTAAATAGAATGCATTAAATCTACATATATTTTATGTGGTGGGTGACCATTTGCATATATTGTATGAAATCTAATTCACTTACAATAAAACCAACCCTTTCAAAGTATAAAAATCAGCGGTTTTAGTATATTCACAAGTTTGTGCAACAATCACCACTATCCAATTCTAGAATATTTTCATCACCCCCAAAAGAAACACTGTACCCATTAGCAGTCAAAATGCTAGAAAAGTAACACTCAGGAGCAACCCTGAACCAATCCCTGGCAGAAGTTGGTATATAAATACTCCACCCCCTTGCTCTTTCAGTGACAAACTCTCACACATTTACATCATTTCCCCATCAGGAGTACACTTGAATTATTTACAAAGCTACCTTCTCTGCCAAGGCACACTTAATTGGTTGTGGTCTCTGTCTTTTCTTACCTTTTCCATACGGCGGTTTCCACACTGCTGGGATCATCTCCCCAATAAACTCCTTGCATTCAAATTTTTGTCTTAAGGACTGCTTCTGCAGGAACCCAACTAAAAGACCATATCGGAAATATTCCGAGGAAGGAGATTTTCAGGATGGGGTTCTAGAATTGTACCTTTCACTGTTCAGATGACAGCAAAGAACCCATTATTGGTGGGAATTGGGCATGATAACCCCACATGCTGTAGTAGCAGAATTACTAACTCTTAACCTGTGGTCAGCTGGGAGGGATGAGGTGTGGTAAAGGACGCACTTTTGTAATTTGTCTAGTATTTGAAAGGTATGGGGAAACAATTATTAGACAGACTCTAAAATCGGGTGGCTACCATTAAGTACTACTGATGCATTGAAGGAAG
Organism: Rhinolophus ferrumequinum; assembly: GCF_004115265.2. Classification (NCBI taxonomy): domain Eukaryota; kingdom Metazoa; phylum Chordata; class Mammalia; order Chiroptera; family Rhinolophidae; genus Rhinolophus; species Rhinolophus ferrumequinum. Next base: position 21,671,036 of record NC_046295.1, on the reverse strand, counting down.
AAAATGCCAGCCTCAAGTAAGTCAGCTATTACCTTAAGGCATAGTGTAAAAGCCAGAAAACTTATTTGGCAGCATTTAAGTAGACTTCATCTCCTGTAAAATGACACAATGAGACTGAAAATTAGGGCCAGGATCTGTTTGTAACAATAGTAAATGTACATACATACATACATATACATGAATGTGTGTGTGTGTGCGTGTGTGTGAATGCATAGCCCTAGCAAGTCCAATTGTATTTAATCCGATATCCCCAGCAAGTCTTCTACACATAGTTCTCTGAAAATAGTGAAAGAGGAGGGCTGGGATGCTGGGAACATCACAGTAAATGCTGGAGACATCAGAGTAAATGCAACTGAGAATTTTGAACCCTCAATCTGAATTTTCTGCCTGTCAAAAGAGACCTACTCCTCCTCCTACTGGAGGATAGCAGCCTTCCATTGCCTAGAGACCAGGCAAAGATTTCACTTGAGATAAATGCCTCTCAAGCTGATGCTTGCCTCCCTCAAGGTCTTTCCCCTTCCCCATTACTTTTACTAATAGATCAATAATTACAGCCAAGTTGTAGCATGGCTTAACTGTGGAAGTACTGCCCAAGGTTGAGAAGTGAAGAGGTGTTTCACAGAAGAGCTACTGAATCAAGCTAAAATAACGTCAGCAAGGACTGGGAGACTATACCTGGAAATGGATCTTGAGGGTGCTGAACAAAGAAATAAGGCTGGATATGGAAGAGTATGTCGATATAGGACAATCCCCTGTGATTCGTAGTTTAACATCTTGCCAAGGACTCCTGAGACTTGTCTTAATATGTGTATACTGCTGAAATTACCCTTTGAAACTTGGACAAAAGTGACAGCCTAGTGCAAACTGGGTAGACGTATCATAATTATCCTAGGTATTGAGGAAGAGGTCAAATGGTTCAGAGAGTGGGCACGCTAGACTAGATGTATTATAACAGACAGTAGAACTCACCAGCTGATTTTGTTGCCCAGGAGAGTCTAGAGGGCACTCTTCCCTAGAACAATAAGAATTACCTAGTGAAGAAGCACTAGCAGTGTCAAGAAGCTCAATGGTGACTGTCTTTTGTAGGTAGAAGCTGCTGATAAGAAAATGAGCTTCCTAGTGACAAGATGGAAGGGTTCTGAAATGACAACAGTCAAGGCAAGAAGAAAGGTGGACATCCTTGCTATACCGCAAAGCCAGAGTGGCAACTAGGGGTGAAATAGATGAATGCATAGCCAATTAGGGTGTTCCTTGATTTATATAATCAAAAAGGTCACAGGTGAGTGAGGGATAGACTGACATCAGCTGCTGCAATTTTGAAAAAAAGCATAACCTCTCACACTGTTTCCAAACTTGAACCTGTTCTCAGGCTGAGTCTATTGATTGAAGATAGCCTAGAGGAAGGACTCTGCAACACCTCAAATATCAGTCGTGGTTTTGCCAATTCTTCCCCCAAAGGGACCTACAGTTACAGAGTAATTTCATACTGTGGGAAATTGTATTCTCCTTTTTTGGATACAGGATCTGAACTGACAGTGGTACCAAGACTCCAAACAGCGTCATAACCTCTGATTAAAGTGGATCATACCGGACTCAGGTAATAAGGGAGTTCTGGTCCAAATGTGCGTCACAGGAATCTACTGTGTGGTCATTTTCCTGCTCCCACTGAGGTCATCATCCAAATGGATCTAATTTACAGCTGACAGAATCAATAGATTGTTTTCCTGACCTGTGTGTAAGAGTCATAACGGTAGAAATGGCCAAATGAAAGCATCTGAAGGTGCCTCCTGCCTGGGCCGAATGGTAAATCAGAAAGCATACTGCATCTTGAATATTATGGCAAAAATTAGGCCAATCTCAAAGAATTAAAGGATGTCAAGATGGAGGTGATCCATCATTCCATTCAATTCTCCAGCGTGGGCCTTGCAAAAATCGGCAGTTTATGGTGGACTCCCCAACTGAACTAAGGGGAGGCTCCAATTATAGTTCCTATAATGAATGTGGTATTTTTACCAGACTGACTGGTAGAGCCCCCGGGCCAATGATATGCAGCTCTTGATATGGCAAATTCATTCTTTTCAAACCCATCAACAAAGAAGATCAAAGCAGCATGTAAGTAAACATTTACTTGGAACAGACAGAAAAACACCTTCATGGTTTTGCCCTAGGGTGGTATTAACTCTCCGCTCCTTAATAAAATCGAAAGGAATCTTGACTGGACGTTCTGCAGAATATCACCTGGTCCACCATATTACTCACGTCATGTTAACTGGATCAGATGAACATGGAGTGGCAAGTACCCTGAGTGCCAGACTCCAGAGGACAGAAATCAATCCTACCGAGACTCAAGGGTCTGCCCCATTAGTGAAAATTTTAAGTATCAAATGGTTGGAAGCGTTCCAGACCATCCCCTCGAAGATGTAAGATGAATCCTTTCACTTCTTCCCGTGAATAGAGTACTAGGTAGTCGGCTGCTTCAGATTTTGGAAGCAGCATATGTTTCCCTTGGGAATCCTTTCTGATGCATTTATTGAGTGACTCTGAATGAGGGTGGCCTCTGCAACAGATTCAGCCCGGTATAAGCAACACTCTCCTTGGTCGAATGACCCAGCATATCCCACTATGCTGGGAGTATCCGCAGTGAATAAGAATGCCGTGAGGATTTTCTGACAAGCCCCAATAGAAGCGTCCCAGCGCAAACGTCTAGGTTTCTGAAGAAAGAATATGCTGTCTTCCAAAAGCAGCTCCAAGCAGGCTACTGCGTGCCTGGCCCTGGGACATCAAGGGTCTATGTGACCAAAACACAGCTGTGCATCATGAGCTGGGTGTTCCCAGACCCAACAAGTCATATGTTAGGGTAGTATCGCGTGTCTATGGAGGCAAATTCATTAGTTTTCCTGGGCAAGTTGATTGTTTCCTAGGTGACATCAAATAGCAAATTAACTGCCAATGGAGTTCTACATACTGCGGTCCTATCACATTTAGTTCAATGAACAAAATTGGTTTGATATATTATTTATATGCAAATAATTCCTTAAAAATAGTTTGTCCATTTTCTGTTAATTGTTTTTGCCTTTCTCCAAAACCTTTTCCCTGTCTTAAAATTATATATTTTTAAAAATCCTCCTCTATCCCATTCAGTACCAGCTATGTAGCTTTGTTCTTTATACATTGATTTTAATCCATCTTGAATTTATGTGTAGTGTGACATAGGGATCTATTTTTCCCAAATTAATAATAATTTTTCCATTACTTAACCTTTCCTTTCCCCAATGATATGAAGTATTGCCTTCATAATATACTAATTTCTCAAATATACATGGTTCTGTTTATGGATTCTCCATTAGTGTAATTGACTTCTTGTACTAATAGCACTCTGTTTAACTATTATGGCTTTATATTACTTTTAAATATCTAGTTAGAGATATCTCCTTCAGTGGTATTTTGTTTGTATGTGTGGGTGTGTTTAATGTTTGAAAGCCTGTTACTGTGCAGTTTCGTTTCCAGATAAAATTTTAATTGAAATTTTTATTGAGATAATTGTACATTCACATGCAATTATAAAAAACAACACAGAAAACTCTTGTACACTTTCTCCAGTTTCTCTGAAATAACACTGTAACAGTATAATGTGTATAATATCAAAACCAGAATATTGATAGTGATACAATCCACCAATCTTATTCAGTTTCCCCAGTTTTACTTTTATTCATTTATGTGTGTGTGTGTTTGGCTCTATACGGTGTTGTCATGTGCTTAGATTCATGCATCTACAAGGACACTCAGAGCAGTGGGCAACTCCAGCATGACAATGATCCCTCGTGTTGCCCTTTTATACCCACACTACGTCCCTCCGACCCCCATGTCTGAGCCCTGGCAGCTACTAACTGCCCTCTGTTCTAAACTTTTGTCATGTTATGACAAAAAGCCATGCCACACACAGGCTTGCCTCAGGGCTTGGCTCCTGACCCTTGGGCCTGAAATGCCCTTCCTCCAAATGCCCACATGGTTCACTCCTTTACCTTCTCTGTGTCTCTGTTTAGATGGTATCTGACCAGTGAGGCCTCCCTGTCAATCACTTTGAAAAAGCAATGGCACTGAGAGGGTGATGTTCCCTCAACACTGGTAAAACAGAGGCACTGACCAATCAGAACAGCTGCTGCCTGGGCCAGTCCACCAGCGTATACTGCTGTGTGTCAGCCCTGCTGACTCATCAACTCTCTCTCTCTCTCTCTTTCTCTCTCTCTCTTTCTTTCTTTCTTTCTCTCTCTCTCTCTTTCTCTTTCTTTCTCTGTCCTCAAAAAAAATTATGTGTAATTATACAGTACGTGTATGTAACCTTTGGAGTTGGAATTTATAACTTTTTTCACTCAGCATAATTCCCTATAAATGCATCCAATTTGTATGTATCAGTAATTTGTTGTTTTTTATTGAAAAGTAGTATTCCATGGATATACCACAGTTTGTTACACTGTCCATCTGTTTTTGGTTTTATTTGGCCGTAACCCTAGTGCCTGAAACAGTACCTGGGACATAGTGGGGACTAAACAGATATGCACTGAGCAAAGGAATCTTTCTATCTCAAACACAGAGCCTGGAATGCAATGGGCACTGCAAAAAAAAAAATGTGCCATACATAGAGTTATGGAATTAAACTGTCTTGAGTTCAAACTGTGTCCCCTAAAAAGATAAGTTGAAGTCTTAAACCCCAGTAGCTGTGACTGTGACAATATTTGGAATTAGGGTCTTTGCAGACGTAATCAAGTTAAGATGACATCATACCGGATTAGGGTGGGCCAAATTCCAGTGAATAGTGTCCTATTTGAGAGAGTTGAAGACTCACAGACACAGAGAGAAGACCTTCTAAAGAGAGAGGCAGAGATGGCACTGATACTGCCACCACCCAAGGAATGACAAGGATAGCCAGCGACCACAGAAGCTATGACAGACACCTGCGATGCTTTCTCCCTCGGGGCCTTCAGAGGGGACATGGCTCTCGGGCACCTGGATGTTGGACCTTTAGGCCCTAGAGCTGTGAGAGAATAAATTTCTGCTATTTTAAGTCACCCAGTTTATGGCAGTTTGTTATGGCAGCCCTAGGAAACTAATACAAAGGATGAGAAGAACTAAGCTTTCAAGTTAACTGAGTGATCAATTAATTAACCTAGTTCAGTGCCAGAATTAAAACTCATATGTCCTGATTCTCCAATTCAGTATGCTTTCCCCTAGACCAGTACTTCTCAACTTTATTTTTATTATTGACCCTCCAAGGAGTCTTTCTTGACGTTTTTCCCAATTACTGCCCCCCCAATAAAATTTTTGTATCAATACATCTGTTTATATAATGTGGCATTGGTGGGCCGTAGACCATTGTAATGTCTAAGTTTTGTCGTTCGCCCCACCAGTTTCCATCCCCTAAAGAAAATGTTGCCCTGTTGATAATGCACGTACTCACTGTATTATAATGTAATCCGATAATGGCAGTAAAGGAACTGCTATGTTTCTGTAATCTGAAAAAGAACTTTAGTTATGGCTCATGGATATATATTCCAGCTCTCCCTCTGGCCTCCCGTAGGATTATAATTCTCTACCACTTTGAAGTTAAATGAGGCCATACGATTTGCTTTAGGCACTGACATGTGAATGGAAAGTCCATGTGTCTCCAAGCAGAAGATTTAAGAGCAAGTACATGGGTCTCTAGCTCTCCTCCTCCTGCTCCTAGAACTCTGGAAACACAGGGTGCAATGGAGTGTCTAGTAGCCAGGATGTCTGAGTGACATCCAGGATGGGCAGAGCACCCTTCTTGGCTCAGTGTATCATGCGTGCGAGTGAGAAATAAACTTCTGAGGTGAAAAGCCACTAAGATTTGGAGGTTGTTTGTTACTATGGAAAAACCTACTGCATCCTGACTAACAGAATAGTGCATGAGAAAAAAAGTCAGATGAATAAAATTAACTCTTCCGATTTTAATGTTAATTTAGCCTAATGCTCACAAGGTGAAACTCCAAGAAAGTTTTAAATTGTAATTATACAAATATAACTTTTCTGAGTTTGTTGTTTAATATTTAACTCCTTACTGGTGTTGTTACATATTAAAATTTAAAACATATCTAAAACAAAGATTCACTACTCTAGAAGTCCTAGTTAGAAGTTTAATTCAAACATAAATTGACATGTGGGCAAATGTATGGGATGGAGGGAGACATGCCAGCAGTCTCTGAAGGCTAAATGCTTTTCTACACTTTCTTTGTAAGGCACATGGTACTGGATCATGGACTTCATCACCAGTGAGAAAGAAAATTATGTGTTTATTGGATTTCTGTGACCTTTTCCTCCAACAATCTCAGGGCACCGAACTTTTAGCACATCCATTCCTTAAGGAATTTTAACATGCAGAGAGGACGAGAAGGTCAGACAATTACAAGCAGCCTGCTAGCCAATGTCAGTGGAATGCATTAGGTGTCAGTCGAGTTTCTACTTCAGATATTAATAAACAGGACATAAAGCTATAGTACAGCTGAGGTGAGGCAAGAGGCATGCTGGGAAATATGCTAACTAACCCCTGGGAACTGGGCAACATAGCTGGTCTTCTCAGAGAGGACAGCAGAGAAAGCAGTGAAAAGCTGTATTTTCAAAAGTAAAAATCTAAGATTTTTATCAAGAAAGATACCTAACACAGGATCCTCACTTGCATTCAAAAATTTATTTTTTTCTTGTGTGAATTTAGCTATTTGTAAAACTAGAAAACGCTTTTCTGCATGTGTTCCATGAATTACAATTGTTTGCCTTTTTTTAGTCGAGAAACTTTTGCAGGACGCTGGAAACTTTTTTCTTTGTCTGACCTCCTGTAATAACCACTAGTACAATTTTTAATAATGGAAATGGGTTCAGTCCTGAAAACAGAGCCCCTGCAAGTATTAGAGGATGAAAGGAATGTAATTGAGGGATCAGGGCTTGCGCATATGTACGGGAGCTAATGGAGAGAGGCTCTGGACACAGGGAGAAGATCAGAGAAAAATAGCGCACTCCTGACTTTAGCCTGAAGAACTGAAGCCTGGAGGAAAGCTGGAGTTAGCAAAAAGTCCAAGAAACCATCATCTCTGGCCACCGTGACCTCCTGAGAAGGATGGCTGAGCTTTCAAAAATCTCCTGCACGTTCTAAGTGCCTCTTGTAGCAAAAACCAAACTGTGAGCCATATGGAAAAGGCATTCTGGGAAACATGGTGCCCTGCTTTGGAAGTGAGAGGGCTTCCTGTTGTGCTAGCCAAAGAACCCAGCACAGCCAATGGCACAATGAAAAGAGAACTCTGTTTATTGAAAATAGTGTTTGTTTATTTTAACTGATAATTGGGGTGCAGCCTAGTAGGACAAAATCAGGAACTGTCAGCTTGATGTATTTTTATTTTTTCCTGTAATTATTTCCATTAGAGTTTAGACATGTTGGCAACAATGTAAAGCCCTAATTTTAATGGTCAGGGCAGCCCCCTGGCCTTTGTGCCTTTGTGGTCATGGCCAGACAATGTCAATCTTTTGAGGGATCTATGTACTAAAGAAATTAATTTAAGTTGCCCTCTTCTTCTGATTTTAAAACATAATCCAGGTCTGAAGCATGGACAATTCCATGGACTATTATTTGCATTAGAATTGAAAACTGACTTGCAATACAAATTTATAAAATGAATCCATGAGCTTTCAAACTGTTTATCCACAAATAATCTAGCTAGAGAGGGCATAAAATAATTCTTAAAATAATTTTTTTTTTTTTTTTTTTTTTTTTTTTTTTAAAGAAGGAAACACTGCAAGCTTTGCTGAAAGATGCTGCAGTTCTTTGGGATTTGAGATTTCCCAAGAGACAGAAAATAGGTCCCTATGGTTTAGAAAAGCCTTAGAGAAGGTGGGAAGGCAGGGAGGGAGAAAGGATAGAGGCAGGACCTGGGACATGAAGAGCAGTAGGGAAAGGTGTGCTGGTGGACAGGAACCTGCAAAGGTGCCACTAGAACATTCTAAGCTGTAAGTGAGCCCGCAGAACAACCCTGTGACCAGGTTCGGTAACAGAGCAGAACAGAAATGTAATTTAGCTGGTTCTAGCATGAGGACTAGCAAGAGACTTGCTCAATTGCATAATTCTTTTTTTTTTTTTCTTCCTAATTCACTCTTGAGTATGCCTGGGTGGATAACACTTGTTTAATGAATAACCTAGCTTTTAGTCATTTTTAAAAAAGAGAAAGCTATTCCTGAACAAAAGCCAATCAGCATTTTTGTGGCTTATTTTATAGTTAGGAGCACCTTTTCCTGTTGGATGGCATATAATTCGACTATCATCATGTGGCAACTCCCAACTTTGCAGGTAAGAGAAAGAGAAGAAGAAAATGTTCCTTTCAAGCACCAAATAGCACTGTAATTATGACTGTCTTTGACATTCGAAGCCGTAATTTCCAGGACAAAGTGTATTTCAGGTTTTGGACTGTTAGACAACTTTTGAAAAAAATAATTATAATTTCTCCTAAATGTTGCTCTAAAAAATTGCAAATGTTGATTCATTCTAACATAGCTTCTCAAAGGTTTTATTTATTCCTTTATAGTTCCTGTCAATATTGACAAACCTGACTATAACTCTGTACATATTATCTTCCTCGTATTGGGTCATAGAATGGTGACCTATTAGCTGAATGAGAAATTAGCAACCACCTGTTTACAGTAAGACACCCTTCCCCTCTCCAGGGCATTTTCTACTATACTTTGCTGTGATATAGTATCAGTTCCAGTCTCCTATGACATAAAAGAATATCTATCTACCGGGGACTTCGTGAGGATTGAAAGAGGTAGTACATGAGAATGACTAGTACACTGCCTGTGGCATCGTAGGTGCCACTTAAATGACAGTTGGCTTCGCTCCATACATGCAAATTATGTGTTAACAACAGGAATTGGCTGGCCATTTGTTGAGCTATGGACTGGGCATTTTGCTCACTGGTTTCATCCTTAGAACAGCCCTGTAAGGAAAAGGAGGCTCAGATACGAACTTGCCCAATTCTACAGCCAGTAGATGGGCGAGCTGGATATTCAACCTCTGGACTTCAAAAACTTTTACCGGTATGCCGTCCTGTCCTTGAGTCTTCAAACCAAACATGAAACCCCGTCATACCTCCTACAGCCTTTGAATCATGTGAGGGCTTGACTGCTATGGGAGAAGAATTCTTCACATACAGTTTTTAAAATTACAACACTACCGAGCCCTTAGAGATTAAGACTGACTCAGAAAGACAGACTTGGCTGGCACACAATTAAAAGTGAGCCTGCCTTTCTCCTCAGGCACAGGAAGATTGAGGCCATCTAGCCTTTAGTATGACACACATGAGAAGAAACAGATGAAATGAAATATATTTTTGATTACTCTTATTCTAAGACTTGCTGTACAAACTCATATCTAATTTGCTGTTGTCCACCTAGATTTTCTTTTCATCTGCATGGCACCTGCTGACAAAATCCTCTTGACTCCTATCCATTTCTCTAAGTCCCATTAAATTCTGGTCCCCTCTTCCAGGGTCTTACCTCTTTTCAACAGGCACTTCCTTCTAAATTGCTGCCCATATTTTGGTTTCTCAGTTTCCAAAATCATTGAGTAAAAGGTACTAATGCACCCTTGGATGTATAGATGAGTTAGAAACCTCTGGAATGCAGATGCTAGAATCTCTTAAAGAGGCCGCATCCCATCACCCCAAGAACACCTTACAACCAATGTAGAAACTCCAATATCTAAAGACGGCTTCACCTAAAAAACTTTAATAAAATTGTTTTTAGAACGTGAAGAGAGGTTTTAGGTGACTTGAAAGATTTATGCATATGTATTTCTTTAAAGAGACTTAGTACATGAAAATCAATTTGAATATAATTCTACCATGATTTTTCATACTGAAAAATGATTTTGAGAAGATTATCTACGGATTGTTTGCTTTCTTTTCTTTTGTTTAACAGTAGAATGTGCTGTCTGAATTTTTGGCCTCATACAATCCTCCTCCTTTTTTTTTTTTTTTTTTTTTTTTTTGGTATCTCTGAGAATTCCAGGCCTTTACACTTACATCTCAGGAATTGGAATATCTGGTGTCTTTTTTTTTTTTAATCTCTAAAGATAGTTAAAAGAATCAATTATTGAAGCTTGCATTAAGGGACATTCATCAACTGAACGTATTCCTCCATTACAGAGTTGACCTCTGTGGATCTGTAGAAACTTCTTTGGTCATTGAACATTAAGACTAAACTTTCACTAATAAGTTTTTTTTATTTTCTTCTTGAAAAGATCCTTTTACTCTTATTTCAAGTATGTGAATTGTTTCCTAAAATGGGAAAAGTTCAAGAAGTCGTTATTTGTAAATAGACTTTCTGTATATGACTCATACCAGTTAATAGCAACTTAATATTTGTATTAGTCAGTATTCTTCAAAGAAACACACCCAGTTGGCTATGTGTGTATGAGGTGTGATCATAAAATACGGTGAATGTTTAAATTAAAAAAAAATTACAGTAAAAGACACATTGCCACGAATCCTCCTTAAAATACTCCCCCTCACTTTGAACATACTTATCCCATCGTTCTTGCCACTTTCTGAAGCCAATCTGGACGTCCTCTTTCATGAGTATATCTTTAGTTGTGCTGTCGTGGCTGCCTCCATGTCCTGAAATGATTCAAAACATTTACCTTTCATCGTCATTTTGACTTTGGGGAAGGGCCAGGAGTGGCACGGTGCCAGATCCAGTGAATAAGGTGGATGAGGACACACCATGATTTTTTTTTTTTTTTTTTTTACAGAAATTGCTGTACTAGAAGTGATGTGTGACACAGAGTGTTGTCATGATGGAGGATGAAACTGCCCATTTCTCAGGCTGTTTTCTATGCACATCATTTCTTAAATGCTCTAATAAGCCCTTATAATATTCAGAGTTCACCATATTGTTTCTCACACAATTCCATCAAGGTAACAAAACAAAAACAAAAAACAAAAACAATTAACATCACCTTTCCATTGGGTGGCACTTGGCAGCAGCATTTACCATATTTTTTTTTATCACACCTCATATATAACATATATGTGTATACACACGTATTATACACCCACATCTATATGATTAACATATACTCATATACATAAAGATTTATATGACTTATTGTAACAGATAATGAGATTTATTATAAGTAACCAGCTCATGATTATGGAGGCCGAGAGGTCCCAAGATCTGCAGTCAGCAGGCTGGAGACCCAGGAGAAGGGATGGGGTGTTTTAGTTTATCCAGAGGCAAGAGTTCTGACTCTTGGGAGACGGGCAGGCGGAGCTCCTTCTCACTCAGCCTTTACTCAGTCTGCTGATTCAGTGTTAATTCCCCCCAGAAACATCCTCACAGACACACCCAGGACAATGATGGAATAAAAATCTAGGCACACAGTGGCCTAGTCAAGTTGACAAGTAAAATTAACCATTACACTATTCCATGATGGATAACGTAATCAGGTTAAACTTCCATCCTCTGCTTCTATTAAGTCTCTTAAGAACATAGATATCTGTTATAAACTGTAAAACTCTGGTATTTGTTGATCATGATTCAGTAGCTCCATCAAAACACCCCTAGCTATATGCTTTAGGTATGCTTGTAAGAATAAAACCTTGGCTGGTGTGCGTGTGTTTGTGTGATTGTATGGATTTTTATTGTTCCTTGCTGCAAGGAACAATAATGTTGAAACACATGATCCTATGACCTGTCTGCAGGTTTTTAGTGTCTGTCCACTTTTCTGGGGTGTCTTGAGTGTTGTTTATCTACAAAAGGAAGTCTGTAAGTGCAGGATGGACTTAGGTCTGATAATTCTCTCCTTGAACCTACCCTGGGGGCTGAGGAGTTCAGAAGGTCTCCTAGGACCTACTTTTTTAGACAAACTTTGCCTCTGGTCACTAAATCAAAACCTTATAAGGACTCCTTCCTTGATCTTTGTGTTCTTGAGAAAGGCTTTGTTTCGTTTCATCTGCCCATCACCAGCAGGCTTTGTTCAGCCCTGAGTCACAACGATTGGCCTTTGGCCAGGTTCACAAAGTTGCACAAGCATCATCTTTATAGACTAGACCACTCAGTTCTCATAGAATCTTCTTAATCAAAAATGGCACTTCTTCTAGGCTAATATCTGCTTCCTTATCGTGTTTTCTCACTTTGATGTTAACTTGGATGCTGATCTCATCACTGGCAAAATTTCACCAGGGACAACTTGGAATTGCAGTGGTCATTTTGGGGGACCTTTTGACATGAACAAAATTGTTCATTTTCAGAGGTACCTTTGAACAAAAAGCAAAGAATCCTCCATGAGGAAGTTGTCAGGAGTGACTCTCTTCTTTGATTCTGTACTTCAAAGATTAATTATTGATGGTGATTTAATTGTATGAGTTGATAAAATTGTCAAGGGCCCACATTTTGGGGAAAAAAACAGCCGTATGTCATTTTCTGTTTGTTCCTTTTTTCTTTTATCCTTTCTGGTAAAGTTTAATAATTAACTGATCAAAAAAATAATTTTTCAAAAATTTTCAAAAACTGATCAAAAAGTAATTTTTCATGCACTGTGGGAATATTTAATACAGATAAACATAAAATATTTTCTAAAAGAAAGAAATAGTTATTAAATTGTATTTCTTTTTATGAGTACTAGAAAGTGTCTTTACATAACAGCTTTTGTTTTTATAGCTATGAAATAGTAAGAAATGGTTTTCATTTCAAAATAAAAGTAATTTTGGATCAGGATCCAAAAAAATTAGTTTACCATAGAGAAATAAATGTTAGCAAAATATTTTAATTTGTTCAAGACCAGGATTAAATTTTTCATAATTCAAAATTTCCTCCTTGGTTTTATCAGTTAAATAAACTACCAGTGTTTCCATAGCTGGTTTATAATTAAAAATTACATATATATATATATAAAATTTTACTCAACTAAATGTAATAATAATAATAAGTATCTTCTTTAAAGGTTTAATTTTATAAAGTTTATAATGCTCCAAAAGAAAAATTAAATATTAGCTAAGTTATAATTTCCAGATTCTTCGCTAACATCAAGATCTTGGAGAAGTGATTAAGTTCATTGAGTCTGAACAATTCCTAAGTAAAATTTTAAAAACATATGAAACACTTATTACTAAATGTAATTTAACCCATACTTCTTAAAATGGCAATAGATTAACAAAATATACAAATGTCTGAATAGTTTTATACATATATATTATATATATGTATGTATACAGAGAGTGCCAAAAAATGCATGCATAAGGAAAACTGTATTAGAATTGTAATACTCCATATATACTGATAACAAAAGATGGATACAAGTCATGTGTATACATTTTTTGGTATATATATATATATATATCTCCTCAAAATCATCAAAATAATATGAAATAAGTACTCATAGATCAATAAAGTACAATAAGAATAATTAGGTTTATCTAAAATTCTCCAAATTTAAATTAATTGTTATAGAGACTTTGTCTATCAGACTTAGCATGCAAAAACTGACAAATTATAAAGAAAGTTTATCTAAGTTAAATATCTTTAACATAAATATTTTTAAATTATTGAATACTTTCAGGTTAAGAGAAACATACTCATGCTTAATAACAGAACTGATACTATAACTGTGTACCAAAGATGTTTCCAGAATTCTGGGCATTCTCTAGGAATACTGACTTATGGGAATCATTAGAGACCTGTTGCTTCTTTTAGTCTTTCATTAGCTCCAATAGCCAAGTCATATGTACCTTCTCTAAGAGCCATGATAAAAGAGTAATGGTAAAACATGTAAAAAGTTCCATTTATTTCTAGAGTCTCCACTAAATTTAGTGATTCCCACGCTTTACAAACTCTTCTACCAACAACAATGCGTTCCACTTTGCTACTAGTCACCTAACTGCTTCTGAAATGATGTGCCCTGTTCACATGTCACTGTCCCTAGCTGTGACACTCCAAATCCTGCCACCCTCCTTCAATTACCTGAAGAAAAACTCCCATGGTTGCTTACCTCTGCTAGCCAATTTTCCATACTCTGCACAGCTTTCTAGAGACTCCCCTTAGATAGCCTGGATTTAATTATGTTTGTTAATGGTTTATACTTACAAAGAAAAGCTTCAAGCAGTCTATGCTATCAAAGACTTAAATGTATCCTTAAAATATAAGTTCTTATTGTGCTCTCGTTGATAAAGTTGTTTTCCTTGGGGGTATCTGTTAAAATTCAGATAACTGCTCCATATGCACACTGGAACTGAAGAATTACGTGAATGGATCGCAGATGGTGGGAGCCAGGTTTCTTACTGTTGGAGTGGGAATTTAGAGGCAAGCAAGAGAGGATGTTAGAATGATCCATGTAGTAATGAATCAGAGTTTGAGGCATCAGTGTGAACTATCTTCAGCTAAATATAAATACAACGGGTACATATAGAAATATAGATAAGTGTATATACATGGTCAGTGTACACACACATATTTCATTGTTCTATTAGCTGAGAGAATAGAAACTGTGGCATCTCAGTAGCAATGACCACACCTGGCACCCAGGTCTTGGATTCTAATAAAAAAGAACCTGGACTTTTTAGAGAAATGGATGATTCTAGAACTGGGGCAGGAAATATGCAAGATGAGCCTGGGGTATCTTATAGTGCCAGAAAGTAAAGAAGGGCTCAAGGACAAACAAACAAAAAACCCTACATGGATTGGGTTTGTTCAAGGGACTCAGGAGCCAACTGGAAGAGTTCCCAGTGGCCAGAGCTGGAACAATTTGATCAACAAAATAAATAGAGTAGTGTTGGATTATAACCCAAAATATAAACTAAATATCCATGAGTCCATACTGACACAAACACGTAAGCGAATAAATAAATGGGGGAAGAATAAACAAATCTCCTGTGCAGGAGAATTGCAAAAACTGTTTGTAGATACTCCGCTGTCAGGGAGGGGGTGCATAAGTCCCCATCCTTATGTAAGGGTTTTGCATAGTGACTTCTTTCTGAAAAGGACAGTATGAAAGTGGGGAGGGGGGATACTTTGTAGGGGGAGAAGCCTGACAAATACCAGGAAGGGATCAAAGTCATTGTCAACGGTGATAAATCATGCAGCTAGTATGTCCCCTTGATGTGATTTGATGATGCCATTTGTACTGTAACTCTGTGGCTTTCCTCCCCAAGCTCATCATGCCAGATTTTTTAAATTCAAGTTTATTGGGGTGACAATTGTTAGTAAAGTTACATAGATTTCAGGTGTACAGTTCTGTATTACATCATCTATAAATCACATTGTGTTCACCACCCAGAGTCAATTCTCCTTTTATCACCATATATTTGATCCCCTTTACCCTCATCTACCACCCCCTTCCCCCCTTACCCTCTGGTAACCACTAAGCAGAGAACCATATGATTTCACTGATATGTGGTATATAAATCTGAAAACAACAAAAGAACAAGACAAACAAATGAGAAACAAAAACTCATAGACACAGACAATAGTTTAGTCATTATGCCAGTTTGATCATGAGTTAAACATTAGACAAATTCCACTGGCACCCTATAAAATACTTGCCCAGTATTCCTCAAAACTACCAAGGTCATCCAAAACTAGAAAGGTCTGAGAAAAGGTCACGCCCAAGAATAGCCTGAGGAGACATGACAACTAAACTTAATGTAGTGTCTGGACGGGATCGTGGAAACACATGGGTAAAAACTAAGGAAATATTACTAAACTATGAGTTAGTTAATAAAAATTCCCTCATACTGGTTCGTTTACAAATGCACCATACAAATGTCGGCATCCAATCCAGAGCAAAGCCTGTTTCCTTAAACCTTAAATCCTTTTTGACATGTTGCATACTTCGTCCTGTGTCTTCTCCCTTACTGCCACATGTAGTAATCACCTAACTTGTCAACTCCACGTGTGTTTCCGGTGGTCTTTGGCTGGGGGGCATTGGGAAAACCATGGTTCAAACAAACAATAATGACTGTCAACATGCCGATAGTGGAAAGCTTTGGATTCATATTATCTGAGAGTAATTCATGTTCTTTATTTATTATTGCGGTTAAAACAATCTCATTCAAAACAACTTTGCTTTTTTTATATGGTATAGATTCCCCCAAAAGACTAAGTATTTCTCTAATTGACCTCAAGATGGCAGGCTTGAATAAAAGATATTTCCATTTTAAAATTTTGGGCTTCTCAAAAGTTCTCTGTGAAGGGAAAGTTACTAAATGGCCTTTTTCTCATTCTCTATTGTTTTTAAACAATTGTACCTATGTTCCTTCCATCTTCATTTTCTTCGTTGTTTCTTCAAGGGCCTGAGATTTTATTCTAGTTTTTTTCTTAGGATATTAAAGCCAATCTTGAGACTCTGGAAGCCTCTAAAAATGGAGATAAATAGAAAAAGAGGTACATGTAGACAGTCGTACTAGGATGGGATCAGAGATACGCATCTCTGCACTGCCCTATAAGAATGCCAAATTATTAGTAGTAATACCTTAATTGTAAGAAGTCTTAGAATATTAATTCTAAGTTACTCTCATGCATCTACAGTAATTTTACACTTTAATTTTGGGGGATGAATTTATCTAGTATACCACTATGCCATTGAAAAAGTAAAGACTAACATAGGAACTCCAAACAGTGGTTTTGTAACATCATAATGTCTAAAATTCACCCAAAAAAGTAAAACAATATTTTGATTCAATTTAGTCTTTAAAAAATGTACAATTTCCTCCTTTCTAATTTTACTAGAAAAAGCAATATAGCATAGTAGTTAAGTACATAGGTTTTAGACAAACTTAAGACCTAATTTAGCTCTAATCTAGTTTAGATCTAATTCTGCCTCTTACTGGCTGTGTGACCATGGGTATGTTACTTAACCTCTCTGAACCTCATCTGTAAAATGTGGATAATAATTTCACTCACAAGATTGATGTAAGGATCAAATCAGATCATGAATGGAAAGCACTTAGCACAGCTCAATAAATGACAGACATAATTATTATTATTTTGAGGCAAAGAGGGTAGGGAGAGGTGAGTAGTGTCAAAAAAGCATGCTCTGAATTATGAGTTACAACTCCAAAACGAAAAAGAAAAATATACTGATTTTTTAAAAAAGTATATCAGCTTCTGTGAGTAGTCAGATGACCCAACATTTAGCAAGGATTCTCCTAAGGATTTGCTGTGAAATGGTGAGCAAATTATCTAATGACTTCATGAATCAGTTTCTTCACCTATTGCCACATCACGTGTGTGACCACAAATATGGATCAAAGATCAGTAGGTAGTTCCTGAATGTTCTGTTCTGCATAAGATTCCTCAGAACCTCAGATAGCTCTGGGGCTAGGATGGGGGTGGGGTCCTAGGAAACCCCAATAATAAGCCTGATTGAAATCCCCACCAGCCCAACAGAACAGGGGCCTGGAAAAAATTTAATTTAGAACAAATAGAATATCTATACATCTAACGATTACAAATTCTCACTAGGCCGTACATACAGGTAGATTGATTTTATATTCATTCTACAGCCTTGTGGACTCTTTTTCAAGGAGTACCGAAGGAAGTTGGCTTCTTCAGTGTATTTGGTGAATGAGCATAGCTGATGGGACATACGCAGACAAGTGAGATCCTTCTAAACCTAACCTGAGTCTTTGGGCAGCAGCTGGTGACGAAAAGTTGATGTAGGATTCACAGAAATGTAAGGAAATGAAATCCAAGATCTTATTTAGATCCATCTGTTATTTTTATTTTAATTAGGTGCTGATGGTGAATGCAACCTGCCCTCAGTCCCCGCCAGATCTCTCCCCAGAGACGCTAACCGGCGACCAACTGATGGGCCACAGATTACCTGTCTCTGTCAAATGTCAGGGCAGAAAATGCTAAGAAGTAGCCAAGAGCCATGGAGTCAGGGAGAGAGACAATTAGTTCTTTGTTAGAGAAAGTTGCCCAAGTAGTTTCCGCTGGGAAACCGTCTCTTTTTTCAAATATTATCAATTTTGGAATGCTCTCGCAAAGGCTGAATGTTCAAAGCAGCCCCTTGAATGTCCCAGTGCTCACTACAGGGCATATTTTGTTCTGTGTTTTTGTTCCTTTGAGTTGTAGGCTCACTATTGTGATTACTAAATTCAAACTCGGAAGATAGTGAGAATTCATTGAGCATCAAACAAACCAAACCATCTTCATCAAAACGAAAAGGACAGTCAGCAAGAAAGCCTTTTTCCAAGTCAAATACACATGTCAGTAATGGCAGTGGACGCTGGGGGGCAGTAAGTCACAGCAAATGCAACTTTTCCTTTAAGCTCTTAGTAATTAAATCAAGTTAATTAAATGTCGGCTTCCTATGCCTCCACTTTGAAAAGGAATTTTCCCAAAAGTTTCTGTTGTTGAAGACGTATTACACAGAGATATGTGGTCCAAAGCGTTGTTCACTGAGACTTTAAGTGAATCAGAAAATGTGATTCAGTTTGTGAATTCAGTTATCTTGACAATTGATGGGACTTGACAAATGAAAGGGTTTGCCTTTTTACTTCGTAGACTCAAAATTCGTACAAACTATTTTTAAAAATTGGTGTTTACCACTTTGTCCCATTTCACGGTAGAATCATCAAAAACTGTCTTTGATTGCTTGTGTCTTTGTTCATAAGCAGGGCAACCCTAGTGTGAGAGGAGTGAGAGTGGGCCTGAGGGGTGTGTTCTCCCTGCTTCCCTGGCCATGGTAACAGATGTGACTAAAGCATGCTTAGAGGGGCTACAGCACAGGACAGAGGGGGTGGGGCTTCTGCTTCACACCTGTTTTAGGGCTGTGTCACCTTGAGACAGGTGCGGCAAAGGCACCATGGGGAGGAGACGTGAAGAGACCCAGAGCTGCCTGGTTTGGGAACAGATGGAGAGTCGTACAAGCCCAGAACTCACCTTCCTTGGGGCTTGAACAAGGTGGCGGTCCTGTCTGAGCGCCTGTGCATAGCTGGCTCTGGCGGGACACACGGTGGCATACATGTTTTGGTTTTCATGGCACTGCAGAGCCCCTGCGTTTTTTTTTTTTTCCCCAGGTTTTCTCAAATGCCACCACCACCTTCATTACTCAGCCAACTGCTGTTGGCTTTGTTCTTTTGATTTTAGAGACCTGGGGCAGGGAAGATCACTCAAAATCAACTGGAAATAGGGGAATGCTCAAATCTTTGGAGAGGTACTGGCCAAACTTTAACAGAGTGCAGAAGAGAAAGAAATCTTCAAGTATCTAAAATACTGTTTGAAAATAGGTATGAACTATAAATTTATCCTGGAATATAGCTATTGTTTAGTTGATTGTATCTAATGAATACTGGGTGTCTAATGAATACTGGGTGTCAAAATTCATTTAATCTTTATAATGACCCGATGGGGTAAAGTACTAAAAGTCTTCCCATTTTATAGGTAGGGCCCTGGGGTACAAAAATGTTAAATGAGCCAAGTACACTCATATTAGCTACTAGTTAAGTATAATTTGAACCCAGGTAGTCTGGTACCATAGGCTATGCTCTTAACCATTACGCTATAATACTCTTAAAATGAAAAATGCACTTTCCTTCTGTGAGTGAAAGAAAACTCATTTTCAATAACAAATCATGTGCATTTTTATAAATTATTGGAATAAAAATGCTGTTTTACAGTGAATTACTTAACTCTTATTTGAAATTTATGTTGAAGTTTTTGTCTAATTATTTTAATTCCACAACCTGGTTACAGAAACTTTTTATAAAAATTTTTATATACCTCTGCTAGAAACCAAACATCTCCAGAAAAGAATCACATCTTTTTAACTAACTTTTTACATTTGAAATATTTAGTAGGAGATCTAAACCAAGAAAATGTGTTTAAGAAATGCTTATTAGCTACATTAATATTATTCAATACTGTCTTGCTTCAGTAACTATTCATTATGGTAAAAGGTACACCCATCAGAAATACTTGTACTATATATCCCAATAGGAAAATAAACTTTCTAAAATATGGAAGAATCTTCAAGCTAAAATACATCTTAATCATTAATTTATTTTGTAGAAATCATTGACAGTTTCTTGATAAGTTAATGTACCTACGAGAAAAAGGAATAGTGATGTAATTATCACAATAACAAATTCAGGATTCTTAAGGGAAGGGGGTAACACTATGTGCCAGGCAGTATGCGAGGCACCTTCATAATTACCTTATTTGCCTTCCAGACACTCTAAGAGGCTATTTTATGATTCCCATTTTACAGATGAGAAAACCAAGGGCTAGGGAAGTCAGGTAACTTACTTCCCAAGAGGTCGGGATTTGAATAGTCTGGTTCCAAACATCACCCGTCATGTTAATCAAGAATGCATTCTTACAGTAACAAAATCGGTCTGTGGTGGTTTAAAACAGCAGGGGTTTACTTTCTCACATAAAATAAAGGGCGGCGTGAAGGCACGTGGCTGCCGGCATTGGTCGCGCTGCGCAGTGATGTCTGGACAACCGCAGTGCTGTGATTGTCCCGGCCTTTTCCTCATTGCAAGATTCATGGATGAAAAGGGGAAGGGGAAGGTAGGCAGCACTTGCACCCTGAATCCAACAGCTTTTCTAGAAATCCCGTAATCAACTTCCATTTATATTCCTTCAGCCAGAACAGGACTAACTGAAGAGGAGGAAGGTAAAGGGTTGGACAAGACAGTGAACAGTCTGTGTACAGTCGTGGTGTGTTATTTGATAGTAGATTCCTGTCCAGCTACCCCTGTAGAGTCATGGGAGTTACAGGACCAAGGAGCTGCTCCAAGCACATGCACCTCCAGGGGTGTGTGCCGTGTCAGAAGACCTGAGCTGTCACGTACACCCAGGCTACCTGGCTGCCTTTGCTCCTGCCAGGATAGCCTTTTCCAGGCTTCACAGACAGGATGTGCCGGCACCTTTCCTGTGCTTCCCAGCAGCTCCCCTGTTGGTAGCACAAGGCTGTAGTGCTGTGGGCACTGGGTTCTTCCTTTTTCTCATTGTTGGTTTTCAAGGGGCCATAGAAAGAGCATCAGACAAGAAGTCAGAAGATGTGGACTCTAGTCAAGCTTTGCCACCCACTGAGACACCTGGAACAAGTCCCGTAAGCCTTTATTTTTTCATCTGTCCAGAGGGGTGATAATTTTCTAGCCTGTTTGTAAAGGTGACAGAATGTACCGGTAAGCACTTCTGAAATCTCTAAGGTCTTATGTAAAATAAGAAGCTGTGACTATTCCTAGGTGCAAAGGAGCCCTCTGGGTCCAAGGACTGGTGTGACTGTCTTGGACCAGAAGGTTGTCATATCCAGAGGGCAGAGCTGTATCATCCCTGTGTCTGTCTAGCACAATATTGTGCTTAGTAGGAACGCAGTACATGTCCATTCAATGAGTGGCTGAGTGGCTGAGCGACTGGATGTATAGAAAAGCAAACGAAAGATGATTGTACAACAATCAAATTCTGGCCTTT
Source organism: Rhinolophus ferrumequinum (assembly GCF_004115265.2). NCBI lineage: Eukaryota > Metazoa > Chordata > Mammalia > Chiroptera > Rhinolophidae > Rhinolophus > Rhinolophus ferrumequinum. The sequence continues at coordinate 21,649,559 of NC_046295.1, read as the reverse complement.
AGCTCGGCCTTCCCTCTTGCCTGTCTGACTGCCAGAGGTCACTGCGTGGGTGTCACAGAGCACCCCTAAATCGATCTTACCCACAAGGTATGGTGGCTCTCATCTTCTTCACAGAACATTGGGCACTTCCTATTCTGCTACCAACATCACTCTCCCCCAGCCCTGGGCATGCAACTCAAGATTTATATGTGTCTCTTTATTTCCACTCATTCTCAACATCCTGTCATTTGAAAGTCTTGTATTCTACTTCTGTGATACTCAGGCATGAGGTAAACCTCCAACCGCACATGGTTTTGCAAAGAGCTACTCCTGATTCTGAGACCTGATCTTCTTTCAGAAAGTACTGATGATGGGACCAGTAAGCCTTATTTCTAGTTCTGGGAGGATTTAGACAGGATCTCACTCTGAGGCAGCGATTCCGCTGGATGTTTAGATGCCCCTGCCTATGTGGCTTTGACGTTTTCCAACCAAGTGCTGCCAGCAGCAGACTTGAGAGTTTATATTTTCTGAACCAAAGAGCTAGTGGACATTAGTAGACATTAGACAATGATAGTGTGTGTTCAAATCAAGGACCAAAAAAAAAAAAATATATATATATATATATATATATATACACACGTTGGATTGAAGATTACTTTTCATTTCCATTAAGTTTTCTTTTGTTTAGTCACTTTTAAAATAACATTTTAAGATAAAATTCACATACCATTCAGTTCACCTATTTAAAATGTGCAATTCAGTAGCTGGTACTATATTCACAGAGTTTTGCAATCGTCATCACAGTCAGTTTTAGAATATTTCGATTACCCGCCCCCAAAACACCCTTTACCCATTAGCAGTCACTCCTTTTCTCTCTACCTCTCACTCCACCTCCAGTCCTGGGAAGCCACTAATCTCCTTTCTGTCTCTATAGTTTTGTCTATTTTGGACATTGACTATAAATGGAATCATATGACCTGTGGTCTTTTGTGACTGGCTTCTTTTACTTGGAATAATGTTTTCAAGGTTCATCCATGTTGTAGCATATATTAGTAATTTCTTCCTTTTTATTGCTGAAAAATATTCCATTGTATGGACATACCACATTTTATTTATCCATTTATCAGTTGGTAGTTATTTGGGTTATTTCTATTTGGCGGCGAATAAGAATAATGCTACTGTGACTATTCATGTTCAAGTTTTATGCAGACATATGCTTTAATTTTTCTTGGATGGATAACTAAGAGTAGAATTGTTGTATCATATGATAAGTCTATATTTAACCTTCTGATGTATTGCCAGACTGTTTTCCATTGCAGATGTGTCATCGTAGAGTCATTTTTAACTTGGTGGCGTTATGAGCATCATAATAAAGATGGACACTTAAAGTGAAGTGCTAAGAGGTTTAAGATTTAGATATGTTAAAAGAAATACACTTTTGTGTTTTTAAGTACAGTGCTTCTGTGTACGAGGCCTGACAATTACGTTTGTGAACTTCTAGCAATGATCTTGCTAACTTTTTTTGATATCAGAGGGATTATTCATTGAGTTTGTACCAACTGGGCAAACAGTTAACCATGTTGACTATTTGGAAGTGCTGGAAAGGCTGCATGAAAAAGTTAGACGACCTGAACTTTTCGCCAGCAATTCATGGTTCTTGCATCACGACAATGCACCAGCTCACACGGCACTGTCTGTGAGGGAGTTTTTAGCCAGTAAACAAATAACTGTATTGGAACACCCTCCCTACTCACCTGATCTGGCCCCCAATGACTTCTTTCTTTACCTGAAGATAAAGACAATATTGAAAGGAAGACATTTTGCTGACATTCAGGACATCGAAGGTAATATGATGACATCTCTGATGGCCATTCTAGAAAGAATTCCAAAATTGCTTTGAAGGGTGGACTAGGCGCTGGCGTCAGTGCATAGCTTCCCAAGGGGGATACTTTAAAGTTGACTATCGTGATATTCAGCAACGAGGTAGGTAGCACTTTTTCTAGGATGAGTTCACGAACTTAATTGTCCGACCTCGTATTTGCAACTTGTAACCGAGTCACCATCAGAAAGCCTTCCAAAAGACACAATGGCATTGTGCTGTCTAGTTTGTCATGGGGAGAGGTGAGATACTCAATTAAACATCCTTGCATTTAAAGTCTCCTTCACCAGAATGTGGTCATGAGACAGCATCTTTCTCTGTACCGTTCCCCCCCCCACCCCCACACACACCATATGCATGTGATCCTTGTTAGGAGATCCAGGGATGGCCAGCCTCAGTCCTTCCATATTTTTTGGCCCTTGAGCCATGGCTCAGCAATCTTATGCTAATGGGTTTTTTCCATAGTGGGTGACTGTGGAAGAAAATTATGTCACACAGACAACATTGTGACTTTTCCACAGAATGAAAAATAGAGAAAGAGAGAACTGTACTATTCCAGAGCAGGGTATTACTCCAAAGTGGTTAAAGTAGGAGGAGAAGAAAAATCTATTTTAATAATTTTAAGATTTTTAAATTGTATGTTCCATAGCTAACATAAAATATAACTGCCATACTCTGGGGTTTAATTATGTTGGCTTACTTTCACAATTAAAAAAAAAAAGTAGAAAGAAAAGAAAGAAAAAGATATCACTGTCACTGAGTTTGAGCTTAACTTTTATTTAGACTCTATATAGCTCACCTCTGGGGATACTGAAATTAGATGAATTTCTTGTGTTAGCTAAAAGGAGATGAAGTCTTTCTCTTACAGATCTGAATGTCTCCTTAAAGTAGTATTGGCAGTCACTCCCGAGCTTTTCTTCCTATAAAGAGATGGGATTAAATGGACATAGTTTTTGGAAGCCAATAATAATAATAAGATTTAAACATACAGAATGTTACAAGTAGAAGTGGGGCAGCAAGGGAAATTGAAGCCCAGAGAAATTAAACATGGTGCTTGAAGTCTCTGGGACAGCAGTGGCCGTGGAAGCATGCCCACAGCCTCTAACGCCCAGGCCCGTACTCCCCACATGTACCACGCTGCCAGGGCTGTTCTGGCCCCATTGACCCTGATTGTGGATGGGGTGGGGGGCGGGCAGCGCGGAAGAGCCCGTGAGCCAGCGCGTGCGCAAGCTGCCATCCTCCGCTGCGGAGCACCACGCCTCCGTCTGCTGGAGCTCGGTGGTAGACATTACACCTCAGGGTGGTGGGGAGGAATTTCAGGCTCTCTTACCCAATCCTACAACTTTGGGGGACTGCCAGTGGCACAGACAACGCCGTTGTGGGAATTAGAAAAACTCAGCATTCGTCAGGGTGCAGCGCATAGGCTCTGTTTCAGCCCACGGTGCCTTTGCCTGGAAGCTCTTGTGCAGGGCCCAACCCATTACAACCGTACAGGAGGATCCCATTGATCTTCAAAGGAGCGTACTTTCCTCATTTGTAAAATGGGGACCACGTCAATAATAAGACCGTTCTAGTAAGGGTCCATGAGGATGGGGTGAGACCCTGTTGGTGCAAGTACTTCAGAAGCCAGAATCACCACAGAATAATTATTATAAATACTGGCATACCTCGTGTTTTTGTTCTTCATTTTCTGTTGCATTCTTTACAAAAGGCAAGACCATCCATTAGCAACAAAATTACAACTCACTTTATTGTGATCCCGCTTTATTGTAGTGGTCTGGAACCGAACCAGCAATATCTGTGAGGTATGCCTGTATTTGTGCGCGTGTGTGTGTGTGCACACACATAAACACATGCATACACGCTTGGCTTTTGCCATTTTTAAATGTCTAGAATGGTATGTTCTTCAAGTCCTATAACCTAGTCAATGGGCCTTTGTAACCAGCGAAATTCCCCTGGTTCTCAGTATCAGAGAGATTCTCAGTAGATATCTCAGCAAAAGATAAAAAACAAAACAAATTTATCTGTTAACCCATGCTTCTCTGACCTGGACGCATATTATAGTAATCTGGAGAATTGACACAATATATTGACCAGGCATCACCCTCAAATATTCTGATTCAATTTATTTAGTTGGGGGGTGAGTAAAAGCATCATGGGTAGAGTTTAAAGCCCTCTAGGTGATTCTCATGTGCAGCTAGGTTTGAGAAAAGCTATATCAACTGTTCACTAGTCATTCCTCGTTCCCTCCCAGGCTCTGGGAGGCCACGAAATACTGCAATCAATCAGCAGTCAATGTCAGGCTTTCCCAGGTGCTGCGTGGAACAGTTGCCTACTCTGCCACCCTGTGACTGATGCACTATTAGATCACAAACTTAGACCCACAATTAAATAAAGGACCAGGAGCCATTGTGGACAGTTTGCCAGGGCTGTCATAACCAAATGGCACAGGTTGGGGGGCTTGAGCAACAGAAACTTAATTTCTCACAGTTCTGGATTCTGGAGGGCCAAGACCGAGGTGTCTGTAGGGTTGGTTTCCTCTGAAGCCTCTCTCCTTTGCTGCTCGATGGCCAGCCACGCTCTTGCTGCCTCCTCATTTGGTTGTCTGTCTGTGCACCTAGTGTCTCTTTCTGTGTTCAAATTTCCTCTTATAAGAACACCAGTCATATTGGATTGGGGCCCATCCTAATGGTCTCATTTTAACTTAATTACCTCTTGAAAAATTCTATCTCTAAACACAGTGACATTCTAAGGTACTGGGGCTAGGGATTCAATATGTGAATGGGGGAGGGGGCACAATTCAACCCATAACCCAAATAAAGAAACCGGACGGTAGCCCAGGGACAGGAGATTCCCATGTTGGTTCCCTGCAGACTGGCAATCTCTGGGATACCAGGACTGGGACCAAAAAAAAGGATGTGCTATGAAAGTTGTCTTTGCATGTGGGCTGTATCTTGTCTCAGGCTCAGATTATATAAGAGCCCTAATGAGCCAGACAGTCTCGGCCCCCATCCTCCAGTGTCTGCCTTTGTCAAGTTGTAACTTGGTTTTTCAGTTCCCTCGTATCTCACGATATCTTCTCTTTGTTCATGGTATTAATCATATCTTACTTTTTTCCCCAGTTGGTGGATACTGACTTCTTATTAAATAACACACGGCCTGTACTCTTAACGCGTTGAAATTCTGAGGAGAAAAGAAAGTAAATACCCAAATTACGTCACACTAGTCATGCAAATTAGGAAAGTAAAGACCAAAGGGCTCTAAGTTCAGGCACATAGGGCAGGGCAGTTGAGATAGTTTGGAGAAGGGGGGTTCCCATGGGGTGTGTGCTGCACGGACACACATTCTTCCCGTAGCACAGAAATACCTTGGATTTTTCTTCTGCACAAGACTTGGAAACAAAGTTAATCTAATCAAGAATGTGTTAATAAGCAGGCTCCAGTATTGCCATTGGCCTCAGTAAGCATTTTGTAATTCATATAAAGCAGACCTTGGGTTTTCAGGACACTTCATCTGCTAAGTGTCAACAAAATACAGCTGAGGTTGTGTTGTGTCAGCAAGGATGTCAAGGAGGAAGTCAGAAGTTAAACCTTCAGGGACTTGGCTTGTTTCACTTACAGGGTGTTCTTAAAGTGTCAAGGCCTCAATTTTTTTGGCAGCTTGGACAGCCATACAGGTTCAGAAATGAAAGTGTGTGGGCCACGAAAAAGGCAGTAAGTGGTTGGAGACCAACTGACTAATGCCTTCCAGAAGAACCAATTCTGGTAACTGGAAGTCTGGAAGCTTCCACACGCATCCATTCCCATGAGCAGCTCTTGGCTAGATTGAAAGAAAAAATAGATGTTGTCCAGTGTTTCTCAGCTGCCTTTTCGTCTAAGAACCACCTGGTACTTGTTAAAGTGACATTTCTGGGCCCCACTCACAGAGACTCACACACGACTTCTGGGGTTGAGCCCAGCAGCTATCTGCGTTCTGACAAGTACACCAGGTATTCCAGAATCAGGTGGTCTGCGGACCACATTTTCAGAAATGCCGCCTGAAAGTCTCCCATGCAGCGCGGCTGTCAAATCACGGTGCGAGGGGTCATAATTCAATCTATTTCCAAAGAAAGGGGTCTGGAAGTAGTTTTTCTTTCTCCTCCCACTTTCAATCTGTCATCTGCTTCTGCCACCCTGTTCTAATGTTTTCTTTATGCATGTACCCTCTTCTCAAGCTCCTCACCCCAAATCATTCTTTAAGCTCAAGGCATTTCACATGTGGATCGCGGCTTCAGTTACGTCAGCCTCCACCAGGGTGTACAGCTGAGAGGTGCTGAGTGATTTGGACAATAGTCGTTCTTTGACCTCAATTACTACGAAACTCAATTTGCCAGAGGGGCCAAAGTGATGACCAAAGGTTGAGTCTTTACCAAGGGTTTGTTTTTACTTTTTCCACTTGAATTTCCTGTCAATATTTGTTAGTTTGGTTCAAAAGGTATTGCGGTTTAAAAGGTTAAAAATAACTGCGAAAACCGCAATTACTTTTGCACCAACCTCATAAAAATGGGGGACAGGTCCCATAAACATCCAAATTTCTGGCTGTTCTTAAAATATCAGAAGATCTGGCCACTCTGGGTAGTCTCTCCAAGGGTACCTGTTACCTGGAGTTGAGGAGAGGCTTCCCCCTTGAGACACTGAGCAAAGGTGCACTTATTGTAAAGATAAAAGGCTCAAGCGTCAGGGCCCTACTGCTCCAAAGCCCTCCGCCTAACATTGTATCTGTAATTTTGTATTTTTTTTTCATAAAGAGGCCTCCACAATTGTGTAAGTTTTAGCCTCCATGAAACCTGGCCCTGCCCCTGCCACTCTGCTCTATGTACTCCCTGCACTGAGGACAAGGGTTGGCTACCATATCATCAGATTGCCAATAGATTTTCATAAAGTAGAAAAATGTTTCTCTGAACTCCTAGGTCTGTGGAAACAAAAGACAAACTGAGAGGGCCTTGTTCTTCAGGCAGAAAGAGAAGAAGCCTTTTTTATTTTTGTTTTTATTTTTTTATGGCTATGGTCTGGCCTGCATCCCAGGTACTTGATTTCATGATCCCTAGCTGCACCTAGTTCTTCTACAATTCATGATTCCTGAAATTCCCCATAGTTGGATTGACGTTTTTGTACATAGTCATCAAGCTTGCTTGCTTCTCCATTTCTGCGAAGAGACACTTAAATCCCATTAATTTAATCCTCATTTGGAGGGTGGATGCTAAGAATCCCATGTTGGAGAAAAAAATAAAAGTGATATCTGCCCATAGAAAGAGAATGAGCTGTGTATCTTGCTCATTTTAAATGAAATATCCTAGGGGAAAGGACTGGATCTTCTCTGTGTACTTTGCTGCAGGTGTTTGCAGGCATAGCTAAATGCTCTCTGAGAACTCAACAAATATTCACTGACACTGATGATAAAATATGTATAGATTAGGTTAAAGCACATGTTCTCCAGTAACCTCTAAGACACGATTTTTCTATATCGGTCACTGCTTGGAACAGATCCTTTTATCCCACAGCATTAGAGCACTGTGGAAATTCAAATATTTTTGTTGTAACAACATGCTGTAATACTGGGAATTCAGTCATTGCGTTTTCCCCTTCCAAGATACTAGTTGTTTTACTTCAGTGTTTCTTGTATTGCTCATAATGTTGTTTTAAAGCCTCATTTTTCACTCTCGAGATTGTGAAGGATTTGGTGATGTTATCAGGCAATGTATTTATGATTCAGCAGGAGCCTGTCTCTGCTCCCGTGTGGGATGGAGGGGACGAGCATGCATTATAGATCATCAGGCGGGAAGTCCTCCCGAGTCATTTATTTGAAGCTTATTTTAACATTCTCCGTTTGCACACACTGTTAGGCTTCTCTTCTTTTTAAATAATATTATATTAAAAGGAAACACCCGAATAAAGATGTAAAAGATAAGACTAAATATAAACAAAAGGGCATTTTGTTGAAAATGGCCATTTACTATATCTATTTTCTAATTTTCTCTGGCTTGGGGTGAGGTGGAGGATGTGACTTCTTACTCTCAGTCTGAGCCAGTAACTATTTTTTTCTACAAAATTATAGGTTGAGAGCTAGTGCCTATGAGACTAATGTGGACATTTGTGTGTCACGACTGTGGAGTTAGTTAAAGGGTTGGTTATTTTAATAATATTATTAATGTCACTAGCATAATTGGTCAATTGGTTTCCATCTTAATTATATTTTGCCTACATAAATGTCAATCTAATATTTTTTTCTATTTAAAAAGATACTAAATCTTCAATATTATCACTAGGCATGATAAACACACTTGGGATTCCTCTCCAGCAATGAATAAATGAATTTCTCTGTTAATTGTATTTCATCCTGAATACAATTATTCAGTAGCCAACTTAAATTCTTATTTAGCCATATCACCAGTGGTATATTATATTTTTTTCAAACTTTTCTTTGAATCTGCAACCCTTTGCATGACACTGGAGAGAGGCAGCCTTTTGTGAAGTGAACATTTTGGTGACTACCAAAGAATCTCAAAAACTTATTTTATGAAATCACTGAATTACTTAAAAACAGCCTGGAACATCTGATTTTGGTGATGGTACAAAGAAATTGGGTAAACCTTTTGCTAGTAGTGATGAACAAAATATTTTTACAAATCTACTTTAAGGCATTGGAGATATAAGGCAATGAAAGCCAACTAGTAGTGATGAACAAAATATTTTTATAAATCTACTTTAAGGCATTGGAGATGTAAGGCAATGAAAAATCACCAGACCATAATCCTGGGAAAAGATGAAAATCTAGAGAGGTAAACATGGTTTTGGAAGCTCTTTTTCCTTGGGGATCTTTGCAAATTCTACAAAAGTCAGCCAACAGGCTGAGAACTAAGCAACACCTTTTAGAATTTCCAGAGTTGAGGAAGACAAAATTTGAAGTCTAAGCCTTGCCAAAGCAATTATGGTGGGTAAATCCATGTTTTCAGTTGACATCCAGAAGGTCTCCACCTAGGGATCAGGGCTAACAGGGTGTAGCCTGGTGCCCTCAGGGACTGCAGCCAGCTTAGAATGATCTCTAGGCCTGAAATTGTTTTAAGATGAATCCAGAATTTTTCTGTCCCCAGATATCTAAAAGAATCAAATAAAAATTCTAAAAAGGCTGTTACAAGAAAGGAAAGTAATAGCCCATTTAGTCTTATGAGTATGGATGCAAAAATCATAAATAAAATATTAGTAAATGTAATACATCAATTTACAAAAAGCACATATACAATATGACAAAGTTTTGTTTTCTAAGAATGTCTTTGTTTTCTAAGGTTATTTAGATATTTAAGGTTATTTAGATATCTAAGATTATTTATATATTTAAAAATAAATCAGGGCTTCCAGTCAAGATGATGGAGTAGGTAAATGTGGTACTCACTTCCTCCCATGACAATATCAAAATTACAACTAAACTATAGAACAACTGTCATTAAGAAATACCTGAAGTCTGGTTGACCAGAAGTGATATAACTAAAGATATACAGAAGAAGCCAGGTCTAGACTGGCAGAGGGACAGAGACGAGGAAAAGGCTGGTCCCACAGCCACGTGTGGCAGTTAAAATTTGCGAGAGAAATCTTGCCTGTGGAGATCCCCTCTGAGGAGCAAGGCGTGCCAGCTCTACACCAGTCTCACCAGCGCAGAGTTTCAGTGCTGGGGAGAGAAGTCCCCATAACTTCTGGCTGGGAAAACCAGTGGAAATTGTGGCTGAGTGATATGAAGAGTGGCTGCAGTCCCAGCCATTCTTCTCAAAAGGCCCACAGACTTATATACTGATGGACTCACTCACTCCAAGCTCCAGCACTAGGGCAGCAGCTGGACAGGCAACAGCGACATAGGGGGAGGGACTGAATTGTCTGGCTTTAGAATGAGGGCTAGAGGGGGACAGCTTTCTCCCAGACAGAAGTGCTGGCAGAAGCCATTGTTCCTTTGATGAGCCCCCTCTGCAACCAGCCTGCATGCTCATGTGGGTGCCATATCTGAGCCTCCATCAACCTGGCTAACATCATTCATTCACCCTACCCAGGTGATCCCCTGAGACGCCACCTTACCCAACTTGCAGGCCCACTCAAGCCAATTCCAGTGGCTATTCCATACAAACAGCCTGTCTTGGGTCAAGCTGCAGAATTTCCTAAAATCTATCAAAGGTTCAACATATCAAACAAGGAGCATCTGGCCTCAGCATGTCCTGTACCTTTTGCTAAGCAGTCCCAAGCAAAGCATTAGCAGTAGCCAGACTCAGTTTGCAGCTTACTCTCTTCCAGGCACCTCCAAGCCCAGCACAAGTGGTAACATCATCTGCAGATCACTTTGTAGCTCATACCAAGTGGCTCCACGTAGGGCACAGGCAGTGGCTGAACTTGGTCTGTATCAGAACACCTCCCCAGAGGCTCCAAAACCAGCACACCCAGTGGCCAGCTTAAGACCACACCAGAGGACCACACAACCATCTCCACAAACAACACATCCAAAGGGCAGACTGGGAAGACACCAAAGCCCTGCTAAAGCAAATCCTGCTCCATAGGGTCAGCCCCTGCACAACAGCTCCTCCAGTGTAGTCACAGCCAGTCTTCACAGCCTGAGGATCAATCCCTCTCATTGACATGCCAATAGCAGCCAAGGCTCAACTAAAATAGGAATGCAAACACAACCCACTCAAGGGACATGCCTGGAGCACCCAGCTCAGGTGACAAAGGAGATGGTGCCACCGGGCCCCACAGAACACCTACTATATACGGCCACTCTACCAAGATTGAGAGACATAGCAGCTCTACCTAATCCATAGAAAGAAACACAGGGCACAGCCAAAATTAGGAGACAAAGAAACATGTCCCAACTGAAAGAACAGATCAAAGCTCCAGAAAAATTGCTAAACAAAATGAAGACACGCAATCTACCAGACACAGAGTTCCAAATACTGGTTCTAAGGATGCTCAGTGATCTCAATGAGAACTTCAAGAGATAGATAAGAAACATAAAAATGGAGATAAGAAATATAAAGAAAGAACCAATCAGAAATGAAGAATGCAATAACTGAAATTAAAAATACATTAGAAGGAATCAACAGTAATTAGATGAAGCAGAGGATTGAATCAGCAATTTGGAAGATGACATAGCAGAAAACACCCAATTGGAACAGTTAAAAGAAAAAATCCCTCCCCCCAAAAAAAGACAGTTTAAGGGGCTTCAGGGACAACATCAGGCTTACCAACATTCACATCATAGAGGTACCAGCAGAAGATAAATAGAGGAAGGAATTGAAAAGCTATTTGTAGAGATTATGAAAAACTTTCCCAAGTTCTTTAAGGAAATAGACATACAAGCCCAGGAAGCTCTAAAAGTCCCAAACAAGATGAACCCAAAGAGACCCACACCAAGATCCATCATCATTAAAATGCCAAAGGATAAAGACAAAGAGAGAATCTTAAAAGCAGCAAGAGAAAAGCTGTTTGTTACCTATAAGGGAGCTCCCATAAGACTGTCAGCTGATTTCTCAACAGAAGCTTTAAAGACCAGAAGGAATTGGCATGAAATATTCGAAGTGATGGAAAACAAGGAACTACAACCAAGATGACTCTACGCAACAAAGCTATCATTCAGAATCGAAGGTCAGGTAAAGAGTTTCCCAGACACAAAATAGATAAAGGAATCATCACCTCCAAACTGGTATTACAAGGAATATTAGAGGGACTTCTTTAAGAAGAAGGAGGGAAAAGAGAACATACATATAAATAATAAGATGACAATAACTACGTACCTATCAACACTTATTTTAAATGTAAATGGATTAAATGTTCCAATCAAAAGACATAGGGTAGCTGAATGGATAAGAAAACAAACACATATGCTGTCTACAAGAGACTCAGTTCATATGGAAAGACTCACACAGACTGAAAGTAAAGAAATGGAAAAAGATATTTCATGAAAATGGAAAACAAACAAAAGCCTGGGCTAGCAATACTTATACCAGACAAAATAGACTTTAAAATAAAGGCTATAAGAAGAGACATAGAAGGACCCAGTAACCCCACTTCTGGGTGTTTACCTGAAGAAACCGAAAACACTAATTTGAAAACATGTCTGCATCCATATGTTCATTGTAGCATTATTTACAATAGCCAAGATATGGAAGCAACCTAGGTGCCCATCATTAGATGAATGGATAAAGAAGAGGTACATATATATACAATGTAATTTTACTCAGCCATAAAAAAAAAAAGAATTAAATCTTGCCATCTGCAACAACATGGATAGACTTGGAGGGTGTTGTGCTGAGTGAAATAAATCAGAGGAAGACAAATACCCTACGATTTCACTTATAAGTGGAATCCAGAAAACAAAATAAATGAACAAACAAAATAGAAACAAACTCATAGATACAGAGAACATTTTGATGGTTGCCAGATGGAAGGAAGGATGGGTGAAAAAGGTAGAAGGGACTAAGAAGTACAAATCATGGGGATGTAAGTATAGCATATGGAATATAGTCAATAATAATATGATAACTATGTATGGTGTCAGATGGGTACTAGATTAATTGGAGTGATCATTTCATAAATTATGTAAATGTCTAATCACTATGTTGTACACTTGAAACTAATATAATATTGTATTTCAAAAGTAATTGAAAAATTATTTACAAAAGAAAAAATAAAACAAATCAGTGTAATATATCAGAGAATTAAGAGAAAAGAATGAATATTTCAATGTATGTAGCCACAATATTAGACAGAATTTATCCATGTTCATAATAAACAGAAAACTAGTAATAGATTGGAATTTCTTAAGTAGAATGAAAGGTAACTATAAAGAAAAAATAAGAAAATACAGTAATTAATAATGAAATATTAAAAACTTTCCCCTGAGATCAGGAAAAAGGAAGGATACTTGCTATTACCACTATTATTAACATTTCAGTGAAAGATCTAGTCAGTACAATTAAGTCAAGGAAAATAAATAAAATATTGGAAAGGAAAAAGTGACTGCCATTCACACACCACATATTGCATTCATAGAAAAATCCAAAAGAATCTTTAGATAAACAATTAAAAATTAATAACTGAATTTATCGAGGTCATTGAATTACGCAAAATCAATTATACATTTATATGCTAGCTCAAACAATGAAAGAATGAAAAATTTGAACATACTTAGGAATATTGCTAATGAAGGAAAAGCAAGAATGAAGAATGGAGAAAGACAAAGTGCAAACAATACTAAGGGGAAGGTAATACAGAGAAAATATAGTGAAAAGGTCTATGATATGAGTAATTGTAGTTCCAGAAAAAATGTGGCAGAGGTAATTAATTGAAGATATATTGGCAAAGGAATTTACAACACTGGTGAAAAACATCAAGGCACAGATTAAGAAGTCCTACAAAATATAAATGGGATAAATAAAAAGAAATCCACACCTATGCACATCACAAGAAACTGCTGAAAACACATGATAAATAGAAAATCTTGAAAAGCATCCATGGAAGTGGAAGAGTGACGACAAATTACCCTCACATTACAAAAATTAGACTGGGGCTGACTTTGCATGAGAAATGATGAGAACCAGAAGAAAATGGAGAAATATAAAGTACTGACAGAAAATAACTGCCAATCTAAAATTCTATTTTCATCCTTAGAAAATCCAACTGAAATGAAAACATTTTTGGATGAACAAAACGTTAAAGGATTCATCACCAGCACACCTATTCTTAAGAAAATGCCAAGGGATATTTTTCAGACAGAACACAAATGTTCACAGATGGAAGGTGAGAGAAGCAGGGAAAAAGGGAAGAGCAATAGAAGGGGATGTTGATGAATAAATTGGAACGAATGATGGCTGTATAAGACAATAATAAAAATGTCTTACAGACTTAAGTCAGAGGCAGGTAAATGGAATTAAAGTATTCCAGAGTTCTTGCATTGTCCAAAAGAAGGGCAAGAGTACCAATAAACATTACATTCTAATAAGAATGCATGTTGTAATCTCACATGTAACCATTAAAAGGAGCTTTCAACTTTGAAGCTACCAGTAGGAAAAAACTGAATAACAAACACTGAGCCAATCCAAACAAGTTAAGAAAATCAGGAAAGAGGAAGACAAAGCAGATAGAAAAAATAGAGAACACAGTAAGAATATAGTTTTAAACCTAATACATCAGAAATTATATTAAATGTAGATAGACAAAATGATCAAATTAAAAGGAAAAATTTCAAACCAGATTAAAAATATTATGAAGTTTATAAAAGATACACCTAAAACATGAGGGAAGAAAGCTAATGTATAATAGCCGTCTTTTATTGATATTAATACCAGATAAAGTATTTTCATTAAAAAAAGCATTTGAGATGGAAGGAGAAGTGACTCTGGGTGGTGAACACACAATGTAATTTATAGATGATGTGATACAGAATTGTACACCTGACATCTATGTAATTTTACTAACAATTGTCACCCCAATAAATTAAAAAAAAAGAAAAAGAAAAAAAAATTAAAAAAAAAAGCATTTGAAATAAAGGACATGTTAAATAGAATGAAGGGTTTTACTCACCAGAAATACACAATAAAGCTAAATTGTGCGTAGATAATAATATAGCTTTAAAGTAAGTAAAGCAAAATTTGACAGAAATGGAGGAAATAGATACATTCACATTCGCAGTAATTTTAACACAACGTTTTCAGATATTGATGATATATATAGGCAAAACAATAATGATATAGATTTCACAACATACTGTAATTATCAAACAACATGTCGATATACGTAGATTACTATATTCAGCAATGGTAGAATCACATTATTTTAAAAACACACAGCACATTTACAGAAATTGACTACATGCTGGTACCTAAGGCTCAAAAAATTTCTATAGATTCAAATCAAACAGACAGTGTTCAAAGGAATCAAGTTAGAAATCGTTTGTAAAGAGGTATTTGTGAAATTTCCATATGTTTGACAATTAAGCAACATATATTTATAAATAACCCATGGGTCAAGGCAAAAGTTATAACAGAGATTAGAAAATATTTTGGACAGAATAATTCTATTATTACATATTAAATTCTGTGGGATGCAGCTAAAACTATGCTGAAGAGAAAATTTGTAACTTCATGTGCAATGAGGGAGGGATACCTGAAAATCACTGAGCTCGCCGTTCATCTCAAAAAGATAGAAAGGAATATCAAATTAGAGTAAAAGGAAGGAAAGAATAAAGATAACAGAAATTAATGAAATAGAAAGCAAATATAAAATAGAGAAAATAAACCCAAAATTGTTTCTTTGGAGGAACCAATAAAACAGATAAACCCCTGCTGAGACACATAAAAAAAAAAAAAAAGAGAAGACAAAAATAACCGATGTCAGGAATGAAGAAAGCAACATCATTATAGAACTTACAGACATTAAATATATGAGAAGATAATGAACAATTTAATGCTAATATATTTAAATTTTTATAAGAAATGTACACATCGCTTGAAAAACAGAATAATCTGACACAAAAAGAAATAGAGACATTTGGCAAATATTAAGTCTATCATTGAAAACCTTCCACAAGGAAAACTTTGGGCTGTTGAAAGAATTTTCTTTTCCAAGTTGCATTGAGTGCTTTTCTCTCTCCAGGAAGACAAGTCTATATCCTGCCACATTTTCTGGGGCAGGAGAAGCAGAGTGGTAGTAGAATAGGCCTTCGAGACACACAGAGCTAGGGTTGAACTCCTGTTCCATTTCCTACCAAATTTTAACCCTGAGAAAAATCACTTGATTTATACAAATTGCAGTGTCTTCATCCATAAATAGCGATAAGAAGCCGTACAGCATACAGTTATATGAGGTAACGTCTATCAAATGTCATGTACGGAGAAATAGCTAGTAGTATTTTATGTTGATTGATTCTTACTAGCTTCTACTTTACAATGTGTATTTTGACCTTAACTCACACCTTACCCTCCCTCCCCACTGACTACACTAAGAACCCCAAGAAAGGTTCCAACCAAGCCTCGCTGGATAGTGACGTGGAACTCATCCCCAGCTGAGCTGATCAGGGAAGGCATTTGTCTATCACCCAAATGCAGGCTGATTTCCATGGATGGCAGCTAGAAAGGGAAGGGAGGAAAGAACAAGGCAGGGAGACTATCCAGACGAAGAGGATGAGATGAGTGTCTGGACTCTTTTTTTGAAAACCAGACTGTGATGGTGGTGACAGAAATTACTATCATGTGAGTGTTTATAGCCTTCCTGTGCCTGGCTAGCCAGGGGGGATTTTCTTTGCCAACTTTTTTTCCATTCTCTTTAAGGGGATGTCTGTGTGTGTGCTGGCTCAGTTCCTAGGTGTCGAGGTTGTAGAATCAGGCAATGTGCACAGAAAAACAAACTGGATTCTGGGAAAGACAAAAGATTGGGGAGTGAGGAAGGGAAAGAGCAGACTGGGTGAGGAGGAACGTTTCATTTGGAATTGAAAATGAGAGAAGGGAAGGAGTTTGGGGAAGAAACTGTTGGCCATTTCAGAGAATACTGTAAGTGCCAGAGGTAATCAGATCACCACAAAATGGCAAATCCAGGATTTAGAACCAATTATGCATTCTTCACCACAGTCCATTTAGAATGTTTTCATTACCCCCAGACGAACCCCACTCTCTTTAGTCAGCAGCCCCAACCCCTCTATCTGTCCCCCAGCCCAAGGTGACTACTAATCTACTTTCTACTTGCCTATATTAGACATTTTATATAAATGGAGTGAGACAATTGTGGCAGCTTTATTTCACTGAGCATAATGTCGTCAAGGTTCATCCCTATGGTAGCATGTATCAGTACTTCATTTCTTTTATTGCCAAATAACATTACTCTGTGTGACTATACCACTTTGTATTTATCCATTTGTCAGTGGATGAATATTTGGATTGTTTCTACTTTTGGCTATTTTGAATAATACTGGTATGAACATTCAAGTATAAATTAGTGTGGAAATATGTTTTCATTTCTCTTGGGTATATAAGCAAGAGTGGGAATGCTGGGTCATATGGTAACTCTATGTTTAACCATTTTAGGAACTGCCAGACTGTTTTCTAAAGTGGCTGCACCATTTTGTATTTCCACCAGCAATGTAGGAGGTTTTTAATTTCTCTACATCTTCAACACTTGTTATCTATTGTTTTTTTTATTATAGCCATCCTCCTGTGTATGAAGTGTTATCTCATTATGGCTTTGATCTGTAGTTTCCTGATGGCTAATTGCCTGAATTTCTACTTAATTAAGGTAGTTTTTAGATATAAAATTACTGAATTAATGATACATTTTTAAAGCTAATATATAGTGCCAAACTGCTTTTCATTAATCGTCCAAATTTTACTCTGCGTGGAAGTATACAGGACACTCGTTCCATAATACCTTCATCAAAATAAATATTATTTAAAAAATTTTTGCCAATTTAGTGAAATTAGAATTATTTAACTTAATTTCTAGTGGTACTTGGTTTTTTCATATACATACTTATATAACTTCAGTGAGGTCATATTTTTTGTACATTTTCCTGTGGGGTCTTAGTCTTTGCTTTGAAAATTGTTCTTAAAATAGCTAACATTCATCTTGAATAGTTTATGATAGATAAGAAAAGTTTTTGAGTAAATTATCACTATAAAATACTTTGAGAAAAATTAATATTTCAGAGTCTTTGCAATAACCAAGCAGAATAACCATTTCCAAAGTATTAAAAGAGATTTAGAAACATTTAAAAGTTCATATACGGTCATTTACATAATGCAAAATATTAGACAAATGGAAACTAAATGAGAGGGAATACTTTGATTACAAGAGACATTACATTACATCAATGCTTGTACAATCAAAGTGATGTAATGTGCTTTGATTATATTACATCAATGCTTCAATTAATCTAATTGAAAATTTGATGACAATTTATGTTTAATGAAATGGAAGAAATTAGAAGTGGTAATTACTTTGGGGTTGATCCTTTCACTTAACTTCTTAGGTATTTTAATTGTATTCATGGAAAGAACTAGATTTTTGTTTGTTTGTTTGTTTTTTGTTTTTTAAATATTGCCCAGTGTAGATCTCTCAGTGTTTACCTGTATTTAAAAGAATTTCATGATAAAATCTAGGTCTGAGAGCTCTATCATTTTTTGGCTGGCAAAATTCTTAAATAGAGATTGCTGAAGTGTAAGGTACACTCAGGTTAACAGTGCTTCCAAAAGGTGTGAGAGGTGTGCTGATGGATACTCAATCTCTAGCTCTACCTCTCCTTCTGATTGTTTAATCCTTAAAGGTCAGAATCCACTCATAAGATAAGTGGATTGCACATATCAGCAGTTTTTCTTTAGGAAGATCTGTGAGCCCAAAAGGGTGTAGCCAAAACTGTGGAGTAGTTCTGAATTTATGGTCTTCTGAATTTAAGTTCTCTTTTCCAGGCCTAATGAGACAGTCTCCCCTATTGCCCAGAGTTGGTTGTTTTAGATGGCCAAAACCAGAAGGAGCACAGAGTAATGTAGGATGGATCATGGATATTATGTTCTTTTCTTTAAACTATGTCTTTAAATAGTTAGCTATCGATCCAAGAAATAGGAGGAAACTATTTATTATGTTTAAATACACCAGATATGGAATGGGGAAGAAGGGTCCCAGAAAAGATCCTGAGTTAATGTACATGAGCATCGTTAGTTTGGGGACACACACTGCGTGAAGGGAGTAAGTAATGTATCCCTCTTTGTGACTTTTTCTCTGCCAGTGGCATTAAATGAAGAAATCTGCCAAGTGTCCCTGGTGTCAGGGTGGTGATTTAAGAATGCTGAGGAATGAGAAGTGTTCTCAACAGGAGTCCTGAGTCAGGGCCCTGTTCTTGGTTGAGCTGTGTCGCCCCCGCTTCGCCCCCCCCAAAAAAAAAATTCTTTGTACGTCCTAATCTCCCAGCAACTCAGAATGTGACTTTATTTGGACATAGGTTCATTGCAGATATAATTAGCTAAATGTAGATGAGGTCATAGAGGAATAGAGTGGATTGTTAATCCAACATGACTAGCGTCCTTGTAAAAGCAAAATTAAGACATAGATATACACAGAGTGTAGAACAACATGGGAAGACAGGGGCAGAAATTGGAGTGCAGCATCTAGAAGCCAAGGAACACCAAGGATCGCTGGCCATCACCAGAACCCAGGTGAGGGTCACAGAAGCGATCCTCCTTCCCAACCCTCAGAAGGAACCAACCCTGCTGACACCTTCAGGTTGGACTTGTAGCCTCCAAAACTGTGACAGAATGAGTTTCTGTTGTTTAAGCCACCCAGTTTGTGGTCATTTGTTACAGCAGCCTTAGCAAATGGATACAGGCATCAAATCTCTAGCCAAACTGCTTAATAATTTTGTCTCAATTTATTTCTTGTAGAATAAAAATCATAATACCGGCCCATCGTGATGATCCAATGGCCCTCTGTAAGGGAAAGGTTTAAGGTTTGGCTGCCTGCGCCTTCTGGCCTTCTGGGAGTGGGTGTCCATCCTTTCCCACTCCCAGCACTTACCACTGCAGCTTGGAGACCGATGGCTCTTAAACTTGAACATGCATCAGAATCACCTGGAGGGCTTGGTAGGTCACAGATGGTATGGCCTTCCCGCAGAGTCGTTTGTCCGGTAGGTCAAGGGTGGGACCTTGATCCTTGATAATTTGCTAATCTAACTAGTTCGCAGGTGATGCTATGTCGCTGGTCTGGGGATCACTGAGCACCATGGGGTTAGACATTTGGGGAAGATTTCTAGGGGAGAGTAAACACGTTAGCCTTAGAGGGAGTCCAGAAGGGTCAAATTCTCTACACGGCAAACTTCCTGTACCTTTGCCTTGAGACAAAATTGGTATTTTTGAGAAGGTGGAGTTTTAGTGTTAACTTAAGTGTTTGAAATGCTGTCTGAAAATAGTCCTTTATATTTGACTTGTCACTGAAGTCAGATTTATGTCTGTGGATTAGAGAAAATAAAACCTGTGCGCTTTTAATAAAACCACCGACAATTTCTTAAAAGGCAAAAAATAAAAAAAGAAAGGCCCCCCAAGCAATCAATGAAAAGTGAGCTATTTAAATGTATATAAATTGCCTATCCTCTTATCCCTTTAAAAGTGTATTTTGTGTTATTAAAACATAGTATAGTAGAATATATTTATTTTTTCCTATATAAAGCTGACACTGACAGAATACTGGAAGGTTGTGCTCTGCATTCTTAGTATTGTTGACAGGTTTTTTTCTAAACTAAATTATCATTCCTTTCTTACCTGAACTTTTCTGTAATTAAGATAATACACTGGAGATGACAGAGTAGAATGCATGCTGTGACTAAAGAATAGCTTTTCTCTGCCTGGCTAACTAGCTACTAAAATAGAACTTGGCTCCTAACACACGCTTTAACAAGCTGACTAGCCAGATGCTAAGTCCAGGGTTAACAACATTCCTTCAGACTCTCTCCTCAGAATATCCATCCAGGAATAGAATAAATCAGCTAATAGAATAAATCAGCTAACCATGTACCCTTAATTAAGGTTGTTCTCATTCCAGGAGTGGGCACTGCCGTCTCAGAGTCCGGTTGCTTGGCATTTATTTATTTGTTCAGCTGGCAATTCCCAGGGGCTTAGGAAATTCCAGCCCTGACACATACGAATCAAATAAATGGAAGGTTTGATTTGTAAATCAGAATGTCAATGTCTTACAGGGAGAATTGACATTTGCTAAAGGACTGTATTCCTCATCACTCAATCTGTCCACCCTTGTCTGAGAAGGGAGCCTAATGCAGTGCTTAGCAGGAACTGTAGTTGCCTGAAGTGCTGTATTTGAATTGCTCGATTCCAACAAGAAATGGAACTGAGATTAGAATATTATTTTTATCATTAGAGATTATTATTGCAGGGGTTGGGGGATGGAGGGGGTATATCATTTAGTTTGTTGATTGCAAGTAACACTAATCGGGCGGGGGGGGTCACTTTGTAAAATATATAAATCTCTAACCACTACACTATACACCTGAAAGTAATATAAAATAATATTGAATGTCAACTGTAATTGAGAAAAAAATAGTAACGGAAAGCAATACTAACTGCATGAACAAAGGGGATTTATGGGGTGGTCATCAGGGACTCTCAGAATTGACAGGAACCTGGAGATCCAGGCTTGGATATAGCGAGGGAGCAGCAAGGGAGTAGCACCACTGAAAAGCCTGCTCAGACAGAGAAAAGGTCAGCTACCATGTTTCCCCGAAAGTAAGACCTAGCCGGACAATCAGCTCCAACGTGTCTTTTGGAGCAAAAGATAATATTAGACCCGGTCTTATTTTACTATACTATAAGACCCGGTCTATAATATAATATAATACCAGGTCTTATATTAATTTTTGCTCCAAAAGACGCATTAGAGCTGATTGCCTGGCTAGGTCTTATTTTCAGGGAAATATGGTAGTTCCAGGCTTTCTGGACCTCTGCTGCATCTAGCTTTTAAAATTTCACCAAGCTTTTAAAATTTCAATTAGCCTGTATCAGTGGGTTTTTATATTATCTGCTAAGAGTTGTAAAAGTAAAGACCCTACACTCAAAGAGTTAAGAATCTAATAATACATATATATATATATATATCTCCATATATATATATATATATATATATATATATATATATATATATATATATATATAAAATAAGATATATATTACACACCAGGGGCACCAAAAATATGTATACACATACACATGACTTGTATTCATCTTTTGGTATCAGTATATATTATTACAATTTAAACAGTTTTTTCCTTTCTTAAAATGTGTACACATCTTTTGGTTCTATCTATCTATCTATCTATCTATCTATCTATCTATCTATCTATCTAATCTATCTATCTATCTATCTATCTATCTATCTATCTATCTATCTATCTATCTATCTACCTATCTTAGACCACCTTCGACCAAGTTCATGGTACAGGTGCACAATCGGGGCTTTGGGATTCCACAAATGAAGACAGAACATGGGGTTAGAAAGTTGGAGAAAGACTTCAAAGGAGAGGCCTGGAGACGGGCATTGGAGGTGGCAGGATTTTGCTGGGGAAGTTGGAACCTTTTCACACTGGGATGTAAGTCAGGAAAGGGGCCCAGATGTATGAGCCTAATGTGAGTCACCCACTTGAGTAAGTCCCATTCCTGTTCTCCTCTTCAGTGATTGGGCTAATAGGTTTGGCTAAATGAAGTTTTTACAGGGAGAGGCCCTGTTCTTTGGAGGGAAGAGGGCTAGGTGAGAGAGAAGGAAAGGTGGGGCTGAGGGGTACAGAGAGAAAGACCCACACATGCTACCTCTAAGAGACAAAAGAATGTGTGCTTCTCTCTTTGTAGTTGTTGTAGGGTGAGTGGTAGGTGACAAAACTGGAGGCAAGGAAATGACAGTAGTCTTTCCTTTGATTTCCCATCTCTAGGAAAGGGCTTGTGAGCCCTGTCCATGCTGTGTGGGGGCCCAAGGCTACTGGCAGCATCCAAAGGCACCAAATCTTATGAACACCTGTCTGGGTCCTGCACAATCCATGCTTTCATACAGGGATGGTGGGTGAAGGCTTTGAAACATCAGACCCAGTGTGGCAAGAATATGGCATCAGTGACAGTGATAAATTGTTCAATCTTTCATTCATGCCTTCCCATCTGTGTGCATTAACACAGAATGGAGACTCTGCTCTGAATTGAGGCTAACAGTGGAAGTAAAAATAACAATGAATAAGACACTTCCTTTCATTGCTTCTGTTTCTCAACGGTAAAACACAAAATTGGGATTTAATGCCTTTGCTTTGCTGTGTTTCTTGCACTTAATGAGCTTACACATAAAGTCAGGCGTAGTTTGCCCTGGTGTGGGCCAGAGGAGAGGTGTCAGGGGCTGAAGGGCAAAAAGATGAGAGCTGCTGCTTGTTGTCTGTGTCCTTGGAGAAGTCCTCTGAAAGGTGCCAGGGATGCAGTGGTTCTGTGCAAACTAAAAGTCTGGTATTTGCCAGAGCTTTCTTATAATGCAAGGAGAAATAGTGCATGAACGATGTGATGGAATTATTGCTGACCATGAACTTTCTGCCAGATCTGTGAGGTGGTGCTGTGTAGGGGTTTTATCTAATTGGAACTTTTAAAAGCAGATCTAGGTTTATTTACCATTGTACATTGATTTGATCTCAAGAGAGGAGAGGGCAGCATGTTGAATTGCAACCACCTCTTATGAAACAAAGTTCTGACTCGCTGACCTTAGGTCCCTCTTTCCCTATATTGTGCTGCCGCAATTCTCCATAGAGCCTCTGTCACAGCTTCTGTGCAACCAAAGAGGGCACTCATGTTTGAAAAATTTTCAGTCTAGTGCATTCATCCGTCTGTATTCAAGTCACAGTAACTGTCTACAGGAAGCATTTTCTGAATTACTGGCCTGGAAACCCCTTGGGGTTCAAGGTCCAGTCCATACTTGTCTTGGCATCTCACCTGACCACCTCCAAACCTTCTACCATGATTCCCGCTAGTAGGAGGAACTCAACAAATCTCTTTCAAGGGTAACATCTAAAATATCTTTATAGGTGTAAACTATGGCTTCAGCAGAAATGCAGGATTTACATGAGACCCAGAGGATACCTGGGAGAATTAACCATGGTTTCAAAAGGATTTAAAATTCCTCAGATCGTTCTTCCTCCCAAGGTACTTTCTTTGATGTATAGCAGGATGAGCCTTCTAAGTTGGTGGATGAAGAACCAAGAAAAGATAGAGACTTGCTTTTGTTTGATTTAGGGTTAAGTATTCAAAGTCCCAAGGAGACTCTCGGTCCTCATTTCACACCTTTCACAGTTAGGGAGCAGCGCTCAGGAATCCCAGGCCCTCCCACTTTGTACATTAGTTGCTCTCTCTCTTCGCAGTTTCAATCAAGGCCCATACGTCTATGAAAATGTCCCGTTTTTCAGATCAGAGACCAGTTAGGAAAAATTAACTATAAAAAAAACTTTTCTATTATACAATTAATGGGAAAACATTTTAAAAATTGAGAGAATAGAAAAAAAAAAGTTCAGTCCTAAAAGCTCTACTAAGATCCGCTGGTTTTCAAAGTGTGGTCCCCAGACCAGAGCGTTAGCATCGCCTGGGGACTTGTCAGAAATGCACAGTCTTGGCCCCCACCCAGACCTAGTGAATCAGAAACTAGGGATGTGGCTCAGCAATTCGTGCTTTAAAAGTCCTGCAAGGGATTCTGAGGCACCCTGAAGTTTGAGAACTGCTCCAGCAGCATGACTATTATTACCATTTTACGGTCTTTTCGTGTGTGTGTTGTGTGTAGGCATACGCTGGCTTCACCAAACTGTTAGAGTACAAAAGCAGTCATTGTGACACTAACCCCCAAATCTTCCCACCTAGAGCTCCACCTACTCATGCATTAAGTCCAAAGTCTTGCAGTTTCCTAAGGTCAGGAACCTGGGAATCACCATGATGATCACCACAGGTGTAAGTCGCCCTGGGCATACCACCTCATGGGTCCTCAGTCAGGTCACTTTAATGGTTTGTCCTAGACTTTGATGAGTCAGTAGCCCCACCTATCTATAGGCAGGACTGTCATCTTTCCCTGTCAAATGCTTTTCTGAGACACTGATTGCCCCTTGCCCGACATGCCTTTAGAATGGAAGAGCTCACACTTCCCCCTCCCTAGCTGCTAAGGAAAATGCAGGGTAAGAGGGTCGGGGCATGGAGTCACCATTCCCTCTGACCCTCAGGCCAAGGGGCGAGTCTGCCCACTGCTTCAGTGAGACTGCAAAAAAAAGAGAAGACACCTCCTCACACTTCACTGATGCTTTTTGTAAGAATAAAATGGACAACTTACTTCATGGACATCTGATGACAAAAAGTAAAATACAAGTGGGCAATGGCAAGAACTGGAAAATGTTCCTTCATCTTTCGGGCAATGGGAAAGCATGTTCTGTCTATGCATCAGTCAGGTGGGCCAGTTCTGCCACAGTAACAACTCCAGACTCTGTGGATTAAAATTACTCAGGTTTATGTCTCACTCATACTGAACATCTCTTGGACATCAACTGGGGACTTTGCTCTACTTCCTTTTCACAGTGGATTCTGTTTGACAGACCACAACTATTTAGAATATTGTTGCAGAGTGAAAAGAGAGCTTTGTAGCATCTCATCCCAACAATTAAACTCTATGCCAAGAAGTGACAGTCACTTTTCTTCCTAATTCACTAATGAAAGCTTGTCACAGTGCCTCCATTTAACCATAAAATATGTGGAAAATGCAGTTCTACCATGTATGTATCTGGAAGGTACATGGACATCAGTAATGACAACCACATTGGACATTTGCTGCTTTTGTCTGATTCTCTCTGGAGACTGGGTCACAAGTCTGTGTGCTCTTACTTCTCTGTTATCTACCACTATCTGCTCGACTCTTCTTTTAGGTGTTTGAGTCCACATTATCAAGGACTATGACTGGTAGCTCAGCCGATGGTCAGGACCCCGTTGTATCACCTGTTTACCCTGTGACCAAGCAGCTTGGCTAGAAGGGTGGAGGTGGGGTCTATGGTTCCTTGCAGGCAGCAGGGGTTGTGGAGGCAAGGTATTCCTAGTACTCCTTCTGCCATGCTGTTTTCTTATTTATCCTTGGCAATGTCTTTCATCTTGGCTTCTGTCACTCTGACTTCTCCCCCTTATAACTTTGGTTCCTACCTGGGGACAGCATTCAAGTTCTTCCCTATGTGCTCCTCAGTCCTAGAAAAACCAGAAGAAGTGGCGAATTACCAGAACATAGAAAACAGGTAGTGCTGCTCTGCTACTAACTATTTGAATTCTACCAAAGTTTCCCTTTAGCCTAGCCATAGATACTTTGTTACATATGTAGTATTTGTACAGCTTAGTATCATCATGCTTTTTCACATTATATAATGCTTATTTTAGATTGAAAATCTGAAATCTACTATCATAAGTGAAAGCCAAGTTTATATTCGATCTCTTCCATATCTGTAACCAGGATTAAATACTATTACTACAGTAATAGCCCACTTCAATTTTATTTATCCCCCAACTTTAAGGTTTTTAAAATTTTTTGTTATTTTTAAGTCGTTAAGTTGTATCAGACCAAACATGCAAAAAACACACACACAAAAAGAAAGGGAGTCGGTGGTGGTATTTCCTAACGTTATGTAGGTTTAAAGGATATTGAAACGATGGCAAAGAAATGTTTTCTGTAACCAGTCAAACGGGGCATGTCACAGAAAGAGCAATGACTTATTCATTACCCCAGATAGAACGCCACTCCTTCTTTCTAGGCTGCAGAGAGGGCAGGGTCAAAGGGCAGGCAACGCCGCCCCAGCTACCTGGAAGCCAAGCAAGTCACCTGAGTCGTGCCCAGTGCCTGGGCTACCAAGCTGCAGGGTCCCGTCCTCAGCCTGTTGGGGTACGCACGACACTCCCGGGGCAGGAGAACGCCCTTGGCCCTCCTCCTTAACTGGCGCCCGTGGGAGCCGTGGAGCCAGATCCGCTCGTCCGACGCCCGTGCCCAGGTAGCGGGTGCCAAGGCACCTGCCTGCGGCCCAACGCCCGGGGCGGGGCTTCCCGCGTCCCCTTTAAGAGGCCGCATCACCCGCCCCTGACGTCAGGGTGTCTCTCCGCACCAGCCCGCGTCCCGCGCCGCTCCGCGCCCCCGCGCCCACAGCCCCGGCGGCGGCACGACGAGCGCGCCGCCCGGCTTGGCCCTCCCGTCCCGCTCTGCTGCCGCTGCCTTCTAGCACCAGCAGTCGCCCGCCTCCGCGCGTCCTCCCGCACCATGTCGGTGGCCGGACTCAAGAAGCAATTCCATAAAGCCACTCAGGTAAGGCGCGTGACAGGTGCGGCGCGGGGCGGTCCCGGGCGGAGCTGCGAGGGGCTCGCACTCCGCGCTTGCAGCTGCCCGGGAGCGTGGGGACCCTTGCCTGCGCCGAGCCCGCCCCGGCCGCGCCCCGCAGCGCCCGCTCCGCCCGCCTCGGCATCCCCGCGCTGGAAACCCGCCCATCGGTTTCCCACCCCCGGCTCAGTGCGGCTTGGCGGGCGCCCGCGGGTCCCCGGCGTCCCACCTAGGCTCCCCGCGCGCCGCCTCCGCACCTCCCAGCGCAGCCGCTACCGGGAGGAGACCCGGGCTTGCAGGTGTCGGGGCGGCGCGGCAGGAGATTATGTAAAGTCGCCTCTTTCCCCCGTGACCTTGCGGTGTCGGTGCGCCGGGCTGTCCCGGGATGTGCTGGCACGAGCGGTGGCCCGCACTGGAGGAGGCTGCGGAGATGTCCGCGGTTTGGGCTTCTCCCCTGTGATCTCTGAAACCCTACTTCCTTGGTCCTCTACAGGCTCAGAGGAATGGGCAGATGGGGCTTCCTCTGGAAAGCTCAGGCATTAACTTTTCCTTAGGGAAGTCGGTCGTCAAATCGCTTTGAGGTAGAAGGTTGACCAGCAGTCTGCATGTCTTAAAAAATGTCCATATATATCACATTGTGTGTTCACCACACAGTCAGTTTTCTTTCCATCACCACATATATATAGATGATGTATTACAGAATTATACACCTGAAATCTATATAACTTTACTAACAATTGTCACCCCAGTAAACTTAAAAAAAAATTTCCCAAAGGATGTTGCAGCCTTAACATAACTAATTTTTAAAATCTTTAAAATTTTATTTTTAGTGAGCTTTTCACATTTTGGATATGGCTATCTTTCTCTATGGGGTTAATAAGCTGTGATTAAAATAAAATTTATTAATTCAGATTCTAATAATTTAAATCTCATTGGGCTTGGTTGAAGAGTTTTATATAGGGAAATAATACTTATAATGTGACCTATTTCTTATATAATGAATATGGTTACTATTTTTTTTTTATTCTTCTGAAACAGTTTGAGTTTAAGGGATCTTTAGCCTAAGGGCTTTGTTGATTTCTTTAAATGTTTCTCATAATTTAGTCTTAAGTATTTTTTTTCATAGGTTAGCCTTAATATTGAGCTTTCTCATAATTCCTCAGAAGTAGTGAGGTTTTCCCCAGGCTACTACAGTAACAGTCCTATTATAAACCACATCCAGGAAGGTAAGGGTTGTGTTTTACAGAATCTTGGTTAAGTTACGGTGACAGATGCAGCATGAAATTCATCTGTGCACCCACGTGCTATCTCTGTCACCACAGACTTGCCTTTATAGAACCAGTTATTTCTGTCGATTTAGGAAATAGAAGAAATTAAGACAGTTGCAGTAAAAAATGCCCGTCAATGCAATCATCTTTGCTTTTCAAATTGGATCTTTCTGAAACCTCTCTGCCAGAAATGTTGTAAATATAAATGTATTGTTGGTGTAATTTGGAAGGTCTCTCATAACTTTATACCCAAATTCCTTCAGAGAACCAGCGTATGCGCTGCCCATAAATTCTCAGGCAGGACTTCTTTGATGTCACAAACCATTTTTATTTCGGGTACTTGTCATTCCTGTAAAACAGACCACCGCGTTGAATTTACCAGTACCACATCCTTTCTTCACGCTGATTCTCAGGACTTTCTTTGGAGATTAGTGTTGTCCTAAATGGCAGTTAGGAACCTTGGCTTTAGAGTAGGAAAGACTAAGGCTTGACCCCTCATCTGCTGTCTGTGACCTTGAGCAAGTTATTTAACTTCTGAGTCTGTCCTTTATAAAATGATGTAATTACCTATTTCTTAGAGTTGATGTGAACATAAATGAGTTTGTAGAACACATACAGAAAGTGTGCAATAAATGCTATTAACATTAAGGATAATTTTATTAGGATAAAATACTGTGCCTTCCATTGGTAATGAGACATGAGGAAATTATAGAATTTTTAGCTTTGCTACTTAACAGAAATAATCAGAAGGCTCCATGTCAGGTTAATCTTGAAATTATATGTAGCTCTTAATATTCTGAATACAGAATTGGAATTGTGATGTGAAATAACTTCTTAGATCATTGGAGGAGGCCTGCTTGTGATAAGATCAGTACTTATCACACTGAATTTAGATGCAGAATCACTGCATCATTTTCTTCTTTTTACTGAAAAGCCTTTCATTTTAAAGGTGAGACAACGCACAATCTCTTATTCATTGCTTAGTATTGCACAGTCTTAGGAAGCCCAGGGCAAAGGTTATTCTTCCTGTGCATGTATGTGTATTTCGAAGGGCGTGTAAAGCCAGTACTAATATTTGCATGTGACACAGACATTAGGGGACACAGCCATAGTTCACTTTTTAATCCATTTCCCCCATGTAGCGCACGAACCTGATCTTATCTGCAGAGGAAGCTGTAGAACTAGAATTATTTCCTTTTGAGAATAGATATGCTGGATTAGGTAGCCTATGTTTCGAAGTGGATGACCTCTCTTCCTCTCTTCATAGAAACAAGCATTTCTCCTGTTTCTATGAAATTGAGTTTTTGCTTATGTTAGTGAGGAATGATATTGGTATCAATAAAGCAGTATAACTTTAGTGTTTGCCCACTGATTTGAAATCTCTGATATGTATCACAACTGTTTTGGTTTAGAACTGATGATTTCTACCTTGTTGCTGACAGCTGTTTTCAATAGCTCAGCTGTTTGGAAGTGAAAGAAAAGCTTTTGCCTGATAAAATACTAATACTAGAGTGGAAAAGCCTTCTAGCTTAAGAATATATTAAAATAGCAAAAATCAATCATCTTTGTACTTTAATAAACTGTATTGCTCAAAAAGATGTAATTTGCCATGCAATTAGAATAAGTAAGATACTTTTATTTTCTGCAAAACAGGGCTAATGAGCATGTATTATTCTACTTTAGTGAGTTTTATTCTTGAGAGTTTAGCAAGAGTCATGTCAATTTTTTTTCACTTGTTGGTTTCAACTGGCAGAAGATTAGGTAAAAATATCTGTTTGGTTCAAATGTGTGTGTGTGTGTGTGTGTGTGTGTATTTTCTACTTTATCAAGCATTTGATGTGGATATAACTTGCTTCATAGTAACATGTGAAAGTATTAAAGAATAAAATTTATTAGGTCATTGTATTGGTTTGCTAGAGCTGCTATAACAAAATATCATAAACTGAGTTCCTTGAACAACAAAAATTATTGTTGCACACTTCTGCAGACTTGAAATCTGAGGTCAAGGTGTCAGTAGGGCCAGGCTCCCCTTGAAGGCACTAGGCAAGAATATGTTCCAGGCCCCTCTCCCAACTTCTGATGGTTTGTTGGCAATCTTTGCCCTTCCGTGGCTTGTGCAGGCATATCACTTTTCGTTGCACTTCACTTTGTTGAGCTTCACAGATGATGTGTCTTTTACAGATTGAAGGTAAGACTCTCCACCAGAAAAAATATTACTATTTGGTTTATTGTGATCCTTGCTTTATTGTGGTGGTTTGGAATGGAACTCATATCTCTGAGGTCTGCCTGAAGACACATCACCCAGGTCTCAGTCTTCATGTTCACCTAGTGTTCTCCCTGTCTGTCTATTTGTGTTCAGATTTTCCCTTTTTGTGTGGACACCAGTCGTATTGGATTGGGGCCCTACGCCAGTAGGACCTTACCTTATCATTAAATCTGTAATGACCCTCTTTCCAAATAAAGTCACATTAAGGTATTAGAGGACAAGACATCAACATCAGAATTTGAGGGGAGGGTCGTAATTCAACCTGTAACAGTCATTATTTGTATAAAAGGATCACCACAGTGTTCTTCTAAATAGTGTATTTGATTCAACATTTGAAAGGACATTCAGTCTGCAAATAATAACTTTCTGTTGTATTAAATGAGATATGCATCTATCAGTGAGTCTGGTTGGGATATATACCTATTATAGACTATATCTTCTGGTTTTTTTGAAATGATGAAACTCATATTTGGTGAGGCTGTATATTATGATATAGTCTGGTATAGGCTTTATCGTCACACTCAAATTCTCCAACTGGAAAAATTTAATTACATTGGTGTTCTGTGCCTTTCTGTTCTAATTTCTTCATGCTGTCATCATATTTAAAATCCTGCGTTACAAATAGATACTTTGCTTTGGAAACCGTTACATAAATTTGTTTATGCATTTGTTGATTTGGTGAAACTGAAAACTTGTTACGGTATTTAATGAAATACTAAGTAATTAGCTATGACTATGTGAGTGAGGTTCTCAATTTCTTCTTTGCCTGCTCTAAGCTTTCTGCTGCCTTCAAAGTCTCAAATAGGGCTTATTGGTTGGCATAGGGTTCTTATACCTGTGCCCTTGTCAGGTTCTTAGCTGGCGTCCATAATAGGCTGGAGGACCTATGTATTTTCTAAGGTTATAGGTCTCATTTTATACGTGCATTTTTTCTGAGGGAAGGTGTCCTTAGCCTCTCACCAGCTTCTTAAAGAAATTCCTCACTCTTACCCCTCTCCTCTAAGTAAAAATACACTGTAAGAAATTGATCATGTTATCAGAAGAGAAAGGGATGATTCTTATAGTAATGATCACTCCATCCATTCTATTATTGGGATTTAGAACATCTGGTTAAAATGCTGCGTCCTCCGAACTAATTTTAGGGGCAATCAAATATTAAACAAACAAGCAAACAAACAAAACACCTGTCCAGAGGTGTCAGGATTGAATGAGATAATGTTTGTGAGAGGGCCATGCTTGCATAATAAGGATAACTTGAACGATGTTAAAAAACCTGTTAATGAACTCTCGCTTACTGATACACTCGGCTAATGGTCACGTAAGGTGTTTGAAATGAAAGTGGCAACTGAAAAAAATTTCCCTTGAGACTGAGATTCTTCTTGATCAAAGTTTTTGTTGTTGACACAGTTATATATTTGCAAGTTTTTTCCCCCACGGTGACTCTTTAACGTTTTAGATTGAGTTTATATGAAGTTTGGTTTCAATCTCTTGGAAAATTTTAAAGTATCTCCAAAATTATTTAGAAATATCCTTGGAAATGGCAAGACTTGGTTGCGGGAAATGGTGACTATTTTAAGGAGAAATGATATGGGGAGGGCGGTTATGCTTGCAGAGCAGATTCCGTTCTCTTATGCTGCATACAGATTTCTGGGTCATCAGGCAACCTTAGGGCTTCTTTCGGTGTGGGTAGCTTGAGGAAGCAGGAAGAAGGGCAAGACCCATGGACAGGTTTTCTCCACTATATGAAAAGTAGAGCATTACTACGAAACTTTTCATAGGCAGAAATGGCGTAAAGCAAAGAAGCAATTACCATTAATTTACATGTAAAATTGTTTGAGGATTCCCAAACCCAAAATTCAGTGCATGCACAGTGTCTTTATTTTGTTCACCGTGATCAAAATGCTTAATTATGTCCAGTTTTATGCTAAGCATAACACCCTTATGAGCTCTCTCAGGCTTTTCTGATACCTTAGGACACATCTTGCTAACAGAAGCACCAAATAAACCAAGATACAACACAGATGCTCACAGACATGGTTCAGAGCTCTGGCATCTTGATACTGAGATGCTGCGTGTGGTTCTGGGGAAGGAGCTTGGCGGGGCCGCTCTTGCTACTGGGGGTGCATGCTTCCTCAATAACAGCTACTACCAAACAAACTCGGAATGTTATTTTTGCGTTTTGCCTTTTTTCATAAAAGGAAAAATCCTCTTGGGATTTCTTATGGTGAGCGAAAACAGGTACTAATGTAAGTCTTTCGTAAAAACCAGTGGTGGAACATGAATTTTCGAAAAGCAGGCGACACCTGTGGTGAGAATTAGGTGATGTGGAACTCAGAAACAGCTCCAGGGTTTAAAGTGGTGGGGCTTCCTAAGGATGAACAGTCCTTCAGAGGTTAAGGCCAGATGGGCAACATACTGGGGGGAGGGGGCGGGGAATGAGGTATGACATCAAAGGATTTCCTTGACTTCGTTTTTTCCCCCCTTTCTGTTCTTTTAATTCATTGTACCCTTGTTCTGTCTTCTTTCATGTGATGATCAGTTGGGTGCAGCCAAAATAGGGGACACAGAGATGCAGGAAAACAGAGTTTATTATACTCACAGGTACTAGAAACACAGAGTCCCTGCACACCAAGAGCGGACACATGGAGGGAAAGTCAAGGAGTGGGTGCAGCCAAGCAGGTGGGGAGCTGAGAGAGCGTGAAGACCCTGGACATGTGCCTCCGTTGGCGACCATGGCGGGTTCACAAGAGAAGGCAAAGCATGGAGAGGATTTCCTTGGTGCATTTGAACATTACTAGGTCATGGTCAGGGGTGGAGAGAGACGGGAACTTGTAATGGGCCCACCTTATCACACTGGCGGCCTCGTTCACCTGGGTGGTGTGCTCACGGCTTGTATGTGTGGGGATGTTGAGGTTTCAGGTAACAAAATATGAAGTTTTAAAATTTTGCAGTACAGCTTGTCTCAATTTGGGGGTTTAGATTTTTCCCTAATCATTTTGGAGCCCAAATGTTTAAAACTGATTTCTGTGATCTATAATGGAGAATAAAGATGAAGAAGAGCACTATAGCTCTACCTCTTGAAATGTCTTCATTGTGAGACCCTGTCACGTGTTCTTGTGGATTGTCAACAGAATATTTTGAGGTGGTACTAACATCAGCTGAGTCTGATGCTGCAGGAAGTAACTTCACTGTGTATGACAATTTCACATTTAGTCCAACTAAATTCAGAATATGATGTTCTAGTTGCTTTATCCTATGCCCTCAGGGGTCAAACTGTATGTGGTATGGATAACTATGGAGAAGCTGTCTGTAATTTTTGAGAGGAATTTTTGTCTGTAGTTCCTAGGAGGTTTGCTTAGATGCTTTGGTCTCTGAAGGACTACTAGGTAGTATTTCCTGACTTCTTCTGAATTATGATATCTCAGAGATATATGTCTTGTAATTCAAACTGAACTTTCCATAGGAAAAAAAAAGTGATGGTTGCTAGGTGGGAGGGGGTAGGGATGGGGGAGAAGGTGAAGGGATTAGAAAGTGCAATTAGTAGTTACAAGATAGTCACAGGGATGTGAAATACAGTATGGGAAATATATTTAATAATGTTGTAAAGAGGGTGGCTGGGGGGCTTTGTTGGTTAGAGCATGAGCTCTGAGCAATGGGGTTGCTGGTTTGATTCCACCATGGTCCAGTGAGCTGTGCCCTCCACAAGTAGATTGAAAACAACGAGCTGCCGCTGAGCTTCTGGAGGGACGGCCGGATGGCTCAGTTGGTTAGAGCACGAGCTCTCAATAACAAGGTTGCTGGTTCAATTCCCACATGGGATGGTGGGCTGCACCCCCTGCAACTAAAGATTGAAAATGCCAACTGGACTTGGAGCTGAACTGAGCCCTTCACAACTAGATTGAAGGACAATGACTCTGAGCTGATGGGCCCTGGAGAAACACACTGTTCCCCAATATTCCCCAATAAATTTATTTAAAAAAAATTTGTAAAGATTATGTAGGGTGCCAGATGGGCACTGGACTTACCAGCGGGATCACTTCATAGACTGTATACATGCCTGACCACTGCGCTGCACACTTGAAGCTGAAGTAGAATAACACTGAATGTCAACTATATTGCCATATACCAGAAGCGATGTGTGACACAGAATATTGTTATGATAGAGGATGACTTACGGCACACTTTAAAACACACCTTCTCTCAACCACAGCTCACACCAGACTGACTGCATCAAACAAGTTGAAACTTGTCACACACTGTTACTAAGGTTCGATGCACCACTTCCTGTATCAAAGATCCATGCCTTTCTGTTGGAAGGCACTCGGCAGCAGTTTTCACCGTATTTTGTTGATCACAACGGAAAGGCTTCGTGTCACACATCACTTCTGGTACAGCAATTTATGTCAAATGAAAAGATTACAGTGTGTCCTCACCCATCTTATTCACTGGATCTGGTGACTTCTGGCTCTTCTCCAAAATAAAAATGACCATGAAAGGTAAACGTTTTGAATCGATTCAGGACATTGAGGCAGCCACGACAGCTCAACTAAAGACACTCACGAAAGAGGACTTCCAGAACTACTTCAGAAAGTGGCAAGAACAATGGGATAAGTGTGTTCGAAGAGAGAAGGAGTATTTTGAGGAGGATAAATGGCAATGTGTCTTTTACTGTAATAATTTTTTTTTATGTAAACATTCACTGTATATTTTGATCACGCCTCGTATCGTCCACAGTGAACTCTCCCATTTGGGAAAGGAAACAAAACGGGAATCATAGCACAGTTATTGTCCGTAGCAGTGATGCCACCTGCTGGGTAAGCATTGTGAAGTCCCCAACCCCTACAGTAGAGGAAGTTCCTTGGTTTTAACCTGGTTCTGCAATCTAGGAAGAACTCTTGTTTTTTCCTCTATTTGGCCAGACCTAAAGATGGTGTCAAGAAATGTGGCCTCTTTGAGAGATGCACAGCTTTTTAAAGTAAGCTTCCTGTTTATTTTAAATTGGGGTATCATTTTATAGTCATGGGCTTTTAACTACTCATGGCTCATGGATAATTTGGACGATAAAATTCCTTCAAAAACATATAAAAGACTTCTGATCTGTTTTCTTCTTGTCAATTCCACTTGCCAGTTACCACAATGGAAGTTCCTTTTTTTGATCTAGTTTTCAACCAGTTGGATTGGTTCTGTTGATCTGAACTTTGAAAGAGGGCCTAATACTTTGGTTTAAACCAAAAAGGCTTAATGCATCTCTGTTGCTCAAAGCTCGTTTCATGCTTATTTCCTGTCTGCTTCAGGGATCCAGGATGACTGGAATCACGCCATCTTTAACACATGAGTTTTAAGGTTGCCAAAGGGAAAGCGTGTATTGGAACAAGAATGGGAGAGTTTCATGGGCCAGGCTTTGAAGAGGATTGTGATTGTGATATGCAGAATGTGAAGACCCTCAATTACCCTCCCTTTTGTATAATCCTTTCCCCTTGAGTGTGAGTCACCTATCACTATGGAAAGATGTGACTCCTGAGATTGTTACTTTTTATGGCAAGAGGGAGATGATATGATTGGGCTTAATATAATCACATGAGTCCTTTAAAAGCTGAGCATTTTCTCTGGCTGGAGCAGAAGGGAAAGTCAGAGAGATTGGAAGTAATGAGAAGGACAGGACATGCTATTGATGTTTAAAGATGAAGGGGCCCGTGTGGGAAGGAATACACTCAGCCTCTAGGAGCAGAGTCTAGCTCTGTGTGACAGCCAGATAGGAAATGGAGACCCTAGACCCACAGCCTTAAGGAACTGGATTCTGCCAGCAACCTGGATGGAAAGGAGTTCTTCCCTACAGCCTGATGATAGGAACCCAGTCTAGCTCACACCTTCATTTCTGCCTTGTGAGATCCTGAGGAGAGAACCTAGTCAAGCTGGCCCAGACGTCTGACCTGTAGAACTGTGAGCTAATGAATGGCTTTTGTTTTAAGCTGCTAAATTTGTAATAATTTGTTATGCAACAGTAGAAAACTAATACAAGGAACAATCACTTCTCTTTGTGTTCAGTTGGCTGAACTTGTAACATGGCCAAACCATGGTACACACCTAAGTGCAATAATAGAGGAAGGAAGGAGGCTGGGAACTGTAGTTCAGCAGTGTACCCAGAATATAGAAGTAGATGTTGGTAAGAAGCTAGACAGCTTTGCTATCCCTGTGTCTATAACACTTTAATTTGTATGTACTGTATGCTTATGAGTGTGTGTGTGTGTGTATGTATATATATACATACACACACACATACACATATACAGAAGGTGCCAAAATATGTATACACATTTTGAGAAAGGAAAAAAAACTATTAAAATTGTAATAATATATACCGATAACAAAAGATGAATACAAGTCACATTTGACTTCTGCAGTTACAAGAGGTGCTCAAAGTGGTTACCATCAGTGTCCAGACACTTCTGATTATGGTGAACTACTGCTTGAGCAATGTTGACCAAAGTGTCCACTTGTATACATTTTTTGTCACCCCTGGTATATATGTATGTGTGTATGTGTGTGTGAGTGTGTGTATGTGTATATGTATATATGTACATATATATATAGATATATATATGCATAGATATATATATCACAACACACATATATAAAATTTAAGTGTAATTTGCTGAATCAATCTTGTCTTATTACATATGCTTCTATGTTCCATATGCCTTTTTAAAAATACATTTTGTATTTTACAGGGTGTTTTTCTCCTACAGTGTTTAGACTGTTTGATATTTAGATACTTATCTCTGGTGAAGCCCAAGTTTTTCTGTTTTTTTTTCTTTTTTCTTTTTTGTGGTCCCTGATCAATTTTAAACAGTGAAGTTGTTAACTACTTTCTGAGCAGCTTCTTAGCTGGGTGGGCTGGTAGTGCAGTGACAGCTTCGTTCACCTTAAAATGGAGAGACTGTAGAACTGTGAAGACATTTTTGACTTATTAGTCTCCAACAAGGCATCAGGGATTTTTACCGGTGAGAGTAGAGTGGTTGATTCTTCACCCTACATCTGTTTGTGTGGCCCTTACCTGGTGTGGACACATCAGACAGCTGCTTGGACTTGTTCGCTGAGTTGTTTTTGAGGATCACAGACACATGTAACATGCATTGTGGTGTTTGTCTGTCATGCGTTAGCTCCATGCTCTTTGACATAATTCCCAGATCCAAAGCCCTGAATGGTTCTAAGTGCAACTGGTGGACAGTGTTAAACATGTTTTGGAAGAAATGAGTTCTGGCATCCTGAGATGTCCTGTAAGGACTTGCAGTCAGTTGAGCAGCTCGGCTAAGGAGAGAATAGGCAGACATGGTTCCATGTCTGAGTGATGAAATGAGGGGAGGTGTCTTGTAGGAATTGAGTACGTGATGGGGGGGACGGCGTACAACTTTCACCCTTTCTGCATTTACGACTCACTGAAGTTCAGACACTGTTGTGCTTCTTTATGTTGAGGGAATGCCGTGTACAGTGGCTTGCTGGCCATATTTATATTATTCAGTAAACTGCTTAAGTGACTACTTTTGGGCAAGAGGGACCTACAAATCCAAGCTTGTTGCTGTGGCTGTCCTGTGTCATGTCTGTAGACTGACTGAAAGAAGTACTTTCTGGAGCTCCTCCTCATCAATGTCATCGTCAAGATTTCACTCATGAAAGTTAATATCCTGTTATCCAGAGGTTTCAGTCTGCTTCTTATCCTCAACCTTACATTTGAGTTCTCTCTCGTTCCACTTTTTAATTATGTAATAAACATTAACCTCTTTTGTGTTCATCTCATCCACTACTCTCTGTGTATCTTTGGTCCCTTTGAAGCTCACAAATCCAGAGTCTAGGTTTTCCACTTTTTTTGGTCATTACCTTCACCTTAAACCTAGTCCATATTTTTCAGAGAGCCACTTAGAGTCTTCATCATCCATCTCACCTCTAAATGTCTTGATATAGACATGGAGAATTTCTTTTTCTTAGCTCCAACAGAAGATGGGAAAGCTTATCATTATTTAAAAATTTAAATTGTGTGGTCATTAAAATGAATTTAATTCATTTTTTTTACAAGCTCTTTGGGTAACTTTCTATGTCTCAAGATGTACACATTTAAACCATTTTCACCATGAACCATTTTATCTGAAAGGAATGCTTATCATAAAAATCTCTTTATCAATGAATTTGTCTAAATTTGATGACTATTACTATACTTTTATAAAGCAATGAATTATGCCTATACCATGTGGTATATATTAGCCTGTCCTTTGTGAGATCTAAATTCTTGGTCTGATGTCACTGTGTCTGCTGGTTGCTTTCATGAATGATTCAAGTGAGTTGAGGCCGTCAACTTCTGTAGATTCTCCCCATATGGGTATGATGGGGAAATTTGACTGTTCCCCCAAGTTGTCATTCAGTTTTATCTTCATGGCTTTTGGCATTTGTATTCATCTTTAAACTACAGATTTGACTTTAATTGAAAAATAAGTCACATCATTTTCATAAGTGGAAAAATCACTATCACTTATTATAGAAGTAGGAAATTATCGTGCAAAAAAGATAAGTCCTAGATACTCATGCTTGAGTAAATCTGTGAGCTTGAGGTCTATTCTGCTTTTGTTGAAACAGGAGATTAACAAATGTTAGAAAAGCAGTCAGTACCCTAACAAAACACAGATTCTTTTTCACTAAATCAGAACGATTGAAGGAAGAATAAAGCGAATGTTATCCTCATTGAGGGAATTAGTGTTATTGAGGAAACAATTCTACACCAACTGTATTGTTCAAAACTTGCCCCCATCCACAGTTTGACTATATAAATGGTTGACCACTTTCTCACCATCAAGGAATTGTCTGCTCAGGATAGGGGATCTGATTATGTATCATAAAAGGAGTCATGTGTTTAGAACAGCACTGAGTAATCTTTATTATAATACATAAGTTCTTGGTTTGTGCTGCTTTATGTTCTGTGCCTAATGTTTAGAAGGGATGCAGAGGCCTACTTCAAGAGAATCTCAAGAGATTTAGAAAATCATTTAGAAAATGGTGAGAGACTATCCGTCGTCAGGCTGTATAGAACATAATCAATAGGAGCCCAAGAGTAGAAGCTCAGAGACTTCAGATGTCTAGTTTTCCCATTCTGAGGACCTGTGAGACCCCAGACAAGTCTCTGGTCACTTGATTTCAACCTCTCCCCATCTCCATTCCTAAGTTCCATAGCTGGAGTAATGTGGTCTTCATATGAGTTTAAGTTCTGACATTTTATGCTTCTGGTCTTGTTCCCCTCTGATTCATATGAGTATTTAAGTGTAGCCATAGTCATGTTTCTAAAGAGCAAATCTCACGTTGCTCCTCTGCTTTAACTCTTCAGTAGCTCCTATGGCTCCCAGCATAAAGCCCTTATTAGTCCCGTAAAGGAGTTTGGACTGAGATCTGAACCCCGTTTGCCGATCTAGTCTCATCTCTCACAGCTCTTTATATGTGTGATTATCTTTTCCATCCATACTGAGTATCTTTTACATTCTTCCTTTGTAGCACACAAGCTTACCTGCCTTAAAGCCTTTGTACTATGCTGTCCTCTGTGGAAATTCCCTTTCCCTCTTTTCCACTTGATTCTTGACTAAACACTACTTGTAAGGTCTCAGCTTGATAATTTCTTAGGCAGATTTACCCTTCCCTTATTTGGTATGGGTCAAATGCCCTTCCATGTGCAATGAAAACGGCCCATAGTACTTCTTTTAAATTTAGTGATGCTTGGCCCACTGTACTGCAAGCATCGGTTTCATTGTTGGTATTCCCTCGGGTGGGTATAAAGAAAGGGATTCTGTTCTGTCCTTCGTTGTGTCCCCAATGCCAGTCCCATGGTGGGCATGCCATACGTATTGAATGAATACATTCATCCTGTTTCTTTTCTATTATCCGTCTCTGTGTATATGTATAAGAAGTTATCCTGTATATATATATTTTCATTAGTTTATTTATGCTTAAAATACATCACATATTCTTGAGTTAACTTGAGTTAAAACATGCCCTCATAAAATTGCAAACTTGTAATTTTAAAGTTCCTTAATTGTAAAAATGGCTAGGATGGCGAGACACTATTTTAGCTCATTAACTACCCATAACAACCCTATAAGGGCATTTTTACTCCCATTTGACAGATGAGGAATCCGAAGCACAGAGTAGTGCCACAGCTTCAGTGGCAGAGCCAGGATTTTAATCCACACAGGCTAGTTTCAGAGCTGGCAACTGCCAGTAATTCTCAACTGTGAGTTCTATTCCAGCCTGAAATGTCAAACCAAGGAATATCTTAAAGCATTTAGTAATCAGTGAGATAAAGATGGACATCTTA
Organism: Rhinolophus ferrumequinum; assembly: GCF_004115265.2. NCBI lineage: Eukaryota > Metazoa > Chordata > Mammalia > Chiroptera > Rhinolophidae > Rhinolophus > Rhinolophus ferrumequinum. The sequence continues at coordinate 21,608,926 of NC_046295.1, read as the reverse complement.
CTAGAAAAATTGGGGAAAAGCATATGGAAAGGCAATATGTGAAAGAACTGCACGTGGCCAGGCTACAAATGTACAAATCATGGAAATCAAACAGCAGTATATGACATCTTTTATTGTTTAGATCAGCATAGATTAAAGGGATGATAACATTCTGAGTTAGCAAAGGTGTAGGAATGTGGTTCTCATTTGGTGGTGGGAGTGTAAACTGTTGTTAACACTTCTGGAGATCAGCAATTTTCTTTCTTGTAATTCTGTTTTTAGGAGCTGTCCACAGCTAATAAATATAGTGCAAAACTGGAAACCACCTAAATGTCAAAATGATAGAGGATAGGGAAGTAAATCATGACATATCTATACTATGGAGCATCTACAACCATTTTGTACTGTTTATTGGTGTAGGGATATAGTCATGATTATTGCTAAGTGAAAGAAGCAGGCCCTAAAACAGATATGTAGTAGGCCTTATATTGGAAAAAGAGCTATAATAGTCGCTAAAATACACTGAAAACTTGTATGCCAGGCACTGTGCTCTATTGCTGTAAGCTTACTTTTTAAATTAACATTTAAACAGTAATTTTTTCCTGATCAGTAAGTGTATGGATGAGCAGTTTGTATCTCGACGTTTTTTTATTTATTTTTTTATTCTTTTTTAAAAAATTATTATTAGTTTCAGGTGTGCAAAACTATGTAATAGTTAGACATTTATTATTTATATCCCTCACAAAGTGATAACGACCCTCCCCCAATCTGCTATGCCTCTGACATCACATACAGCCGTTACATTTTCACTGTGTCTATTCCTAATGCTGCACTCCACTTCTTGTACATATATATATGTATATATGTGTGTGTACATATATATGTATATATATGTACACACACATATATATGTATAAAATTATAGTTGACGTTCATTATTGTTCAGCTTCAGCTTCAGGTGTACAGTGCAGTGATCAGGCATCTACATCATCCCTGAGGTGGTCTCCCTAATGAGACAAGTGTCCATCGGGTACCCTACAAAATCTTTACAACTTTATTGATTATATTCCCCAAACTGACTTTCATATCCCCGTGGCCATCTTGTGGTTACCAACTGTGCTTTCTAATCCCCTCACCTTCTTCCTCATCCCCAACCCCCCTCTCATCTTGAAACTCTCAGTTTTTCCACTATATCTCTGAGGCTGTGTCTGATTAGTTCGTTCATTTATTCTTTTCTTTAGATTCCACATATAAGTGAGATCATATGGTGTTTGTCTTTCTCTGTCTGACTTAGTTTCACTTAGCATAATGTTCTCTAGGTCCATCCATGTTGTTGAAAATGGTAAGATTTCTTTCTTCTTTACGGCTGCGTAATACAACATTGTATAAATGTACCACAGTTTCTTAATCCAGTCGTCTACCGATGCGCATTTCGGTTGTTTCCATGTCTTGGCTATGGCATATAGTGCTGCAGTAAACATAGGGGTGCATACATTTTTTCAAATTAGAGTTTTGGATTAAAAAGCATTTGAAAAAATCCAGCAGCCATTTATGATAAAAACCCTTAAGAAAGTGGGAATAGAGGGATCATATCTCAGCATAATAAAGGCCATATATGATAAACCCACAGCTAACATCATACTCAATGGGGAAAAGCTAAAACCATTCCCCCTAAGATCAGGAACAAGGCAAGGTTGCCCACTTTCTCCGCTTCTATTCAACATAGTGCTGGAAGTTCTAGCCACAGCAGTCAGACAAGAAAAAGAAATAAAAGCATCCAAATTGTTAAGGAGGAAGTAAAATTGTCATTATATGCAGATGACACGATACTATATATAGGAACCCTAAAGACTCCAACAAAAAACTGTTAAAACTGATAAATGAATTTAGTAAAGTAGCAGGATACAAAATTAGTATTCAGAAATCAGTTGCATTTGTATATACCAATAATAAAATAGCAGAAGGAGAAATTAAGAAAACAGTCCCATTTACAATTGCTTCAAAGACTATAAAATATCTAGGAATACATTTAACCAAAGAAGTAAAATATGTGTACTCAGAAAATTATAAGACACTGAAGAGAGAAATTAAAGAAGATACAAATATATGGAAACACATACCGTGCTCATCGATAGGAAGAATTAATATCATTAAAATGTCCATACTGCCTAAGGCAATATACAGATTCAATGCAATTCCTATCAAGCTACAAAGGACATTTTTCACAGAAATAGAACATATAATAAGAAAATTTATATGGAACCATAAAAGACCAAGGATAGCCTCGGCAATCTTGAGAAATAAGAACAAAGTGGCAGGTATCACAATACCTGACTTCAAATTATACTGCAAGTCTACAGTAATCAAAACAGCATGGTACTGGCATGAAAACAGACACATAGATCAATGGAACAGAACAGAGAGCCCAGAAATAAATCCATGCCTATATGGCCATTTAATCTACGACAATGGAAGCAAGAATTTACAGTGGGGTAAAGACAGTCTATTCAATAAATGGTGCTGGGAAACCTGGACAGACACATGCAAAAAAATGAAGCTGGACCACTTCCTTACACCATATACAAGAATAAATTCAAAATGGATTAAAGACTTAAATGTAAGATCTGAAACCATAAAACTCCTAGAAGAAAATATAGGAAGAAAGTTTACAGACATTATCTGGAGTAAGATTTTTACTGCTATATCCCCTCGGGCAAAGGAAGTAAGAGAAAAAATAAACGTGGGATTACATCAAACTAAAAAGTTTTTTCACAGCAAAGGAAACCATCAATACAACAAAAAAAGGAGCCTACTAAATGGGACAAGATATTTGCCAATGATATATCTGATAAAGGGTTAATATCCAAAATTTATTAAAAAACTCACTCAACTCCAAAAAAACAAACAACCCAATTAAAAAATGGGCAGAGGACATGAAGAGACATTTTTCTAAAGGGGACATACAGATGAAAAATTTAATTTTCATTTGTATGAAAGATGGACTGTTTCATCTGTATAAAGAGGACAAACAGACATGAAAAAATGCTCAACCTCACTAATCATTAGAGAAATGCAAATAAAAACCACAATGAGATACCACCTCACCCCAGTCAAAATGGCTATCATCAATAAATCTTCCTTATGTTTTATATTTAGATATATACCTATCACTAAATTTTCTTTCCACGCCATCATCTTTATTCTTTATTCCCATCTCTACCTTCCTCAGGTTAAATTGAAAACAAGGAATAGAATCTTACAAGCCATCACTGGGATTGGGAGCAAACCTAGTTTCCAGCCAAGTTCTAGAACTATAAATCGATGCAGGTTTGCTCCTGCATTAGCATTTAACTTCAGACGATTTAGAACACCAGCTGTGTGCTTCAGTGAGCCCCCGAATTAAACTGTTGCTTGGGTTTCTTCTGAATGCATTGCTGCTTTTCCTATTTCTCTAAGAAGTGTAGAAGCACCTTAAATAAGAACACTGCTAACGGCTTTTGCTGGCATTTCTTTTAAATGAAGTTTTTCCCCTAGATCCCTAGTCTTATCTTCTCAGTGTCATGGCTTTGATTCTGGTTTGGCATAAAGGGAAGGAGGGTGGCTAGGACATGTATAATGTAGAACAGTGCTTCTGCAAGATGTGCTCGGTAATTTGGTGTTAAGTGTTCACCTTCATCCCCCAGCTCTTATACCAGGAGTCTCCTGGGTGCCTGTCACTTCTTAGCTTCTTGACAAAAAAGGTTTGGAGGCACCAAAGAAGAATGAGTGAAGTGGCGATATCCTAAGAAGATAGGAGACATTCCTGTTGATTCCCTTTGAGCATGGATGAAGAATACTGTCAGTAGCCTCTAGTGGGCTTCTATTTTGAGGACAGAAAATGCAAAGTTTAGAAAGCCACAGATGGAAAAATAATACCCCCTCTTCTCCACCCCAAACAAAATAGACAAAAAATGGCGGAACCACTACCAAGAAACACAGCTTCAGTATTGAGATGGGCAGGCCATTTTTAGCTTTCTCCCAGAGAGGACAGGCCTGGCAAGATGAGTCGGAGCACTGAGGGTGGCTGCTGGTTAGGCACAAGTGTGCCTTTATGGATGGTTTGGCTTTCTTTGGGGCCTGGCACTCTTTAATGGCTTCAATGAAAAGTGCTTCAAGCTCTGAGACAAATAGGCTGTGAAGTCATTTCTGGAATAAAGCTTGTTTTTTCAGCCTCTGCAGAATCTCTTCAAATTTCTGGAGCCAATATTAACTTGTACATTGAGAAACAAAGCGAAAGACTCTGCCTCCAGAAATAAAGAGTAACAAACCATGGTGCTGTTGAGTGCCAAATATGGCAGTGCAGAGGCCTTAGCCACTGTGCTTTGTGGTCTTGATTTCATTTTGTTTGTACATTCAATATATTTAATACACAGAGGCTGTCTTTTCACGGTTGATAATTAATGTCCCTTGGATGAGTGAAATTGCTCAGAACTAGAATTCCTCTCTAGGGAATAGACCATATTTCAGTTTACACTCCCATTTTGACTTTTTAGGTTCTCTGATTACAGTGGCTTCTTTCTACATTGTACAGTCTCACGTTTTGTCCCGACGTCACTAGTCATGTAGAATTTTCTGATGCCAAATCTATCCCTGTGAAATAGTAGCACTTGTCACAATGTCAGTTTTTGAGGTTCTGTGGAAGTTCCTGAGATAATCTACTGCTCAGCACAGAGAGGTTCAGGGCTGTATCCAAAGTAACACAGCTGTTCCATAATGGTGGATGCAGAATTTGACACTGGCAATCCATATTTTGGGTGTTGGAGTAGACTTGAAATCAGTCACTGAATAATTCATTTCTTTAGTCAGTGGAACAGACTAGAAAGTCCAGAAATAGGTAGTACAAGTATACTGTGGTAATTTGGTACCGTGTTTTCCCACAAATAAGACCTAGCCAGATGTAATGCAGGGTCTCTGGTCCCGTTCTCAGTGGATGGACACAGAATATGGTGAGGCCAAAAAGGAAAAACAAAGGAGCCATCGATAGGGGAGTCATACCACTATATTCTTGATGGTGGCTGGTCGAGACACAAATCCAAACATCCGCCAATACCCCAATGAGAGGTCTTCCTGCACCCCAGTCCCGCTGGCTGCTGGGCGAGACATAGGAAGTACGATACACAGGTCCCACAATGTAATCCGCTTGCTAACCACACTTCCTAGCCACAATCCGCTGTCCGCTTCTTTGTCAACCAACCAATTTGCCAGCATAGCCACGGCAGTTATATATATTAGTGGCTAATGCTAACCGGTTACAGCTGATGGCCAACTAGTTACAGCTGATGGCCATCTAATAACTGAGCCAGCATCTTTCCATGTAAGGTTGAGAGCCTGGAAACTGCTCTCCGGTACTCTGTCCCCACATTCCACCCCTCCTGGATCTCGCCTCACACCCTGTGCAACCAGTGTCTTTTGCAAGCTGGGTTCCTGACATGAGAAAAAGTTTCAGTCCAGTTCAAGTAATGTCCCAGGGGGTGTCCCTCGATGTCCACCTACTTTCTGGGCATAGCCCGGGTTTCTCAGGGTTCCACCAGTCTTTCTGGGCACAGCCAGGGTTTCTCAGGGTACTGCCAGTCTTTCTCGGCACAGCCAGACTTCCTGGGCCCAGCCAGGGTTCTTAGGGTACTATGCTGAAACAATAGTGGCTCACAGCCAAGGTGCTTACATATTCTCGATGGTGGCTGGTCGAGACACAGGAAGTAAACATCCGCCAATACTCCAACAAGGGGTCTTCCTGCACCACAGTCTTGCAGCTGGGTGAGACACAGGAAGTAAACATCCGCCAGTTACACTACATGGTGGTACGTTCCCAAGCAAGCAGTTAATTGATCCATCAAATCAGGGATGGAAGGCACTGCAGCATGCACAGGTGGTATCACCTTATTCAGTTCCCCATAGTCCACAGTCATTTGCCAGAGCTGTGTGTTGGCCTCACAATGTGTGCCCTCTCCGCAGGGTGAGGGCTCCAAGTTCTCCCCAACCTGGGGGTGAGGGACAATCTTGACCTCACCCACCTCCTCCACCAAGGACTGAGCAAGCGTTTCCTCCTGGGACTACAAGTCCCGCACCTGGGCTGCCTCAGCAAGCACGTCCCAGCCCACAAGGTCACAATGACCTTCGCTTTCTCTGGCCTAGCTGGTTAAAGAACTGTCCATGTCTTTCCACCGCTCTGTGGGGGTCCAATTCCTGAGAACAGTGGCTACCAGGCACCACACACTGTGTGGGTGCCACATGTCCTCCTGCCCAGAGTCAGACATCGTTCTTACCTGAATGGAACCTTGCTTGCCATACCAGGTATCCGAGGGGGTGGTGGCCCTGGTGTAAGATGTCTACAACTTTAGGAGCCTACGGCAGCAGCGGACCACAAAACGCAAGCGCCACCTGCTATGGCCAATAGGGTAGTGTGCCATCCGGAGGCTCAAGAGGACCACCAATTCACCAAGGGATCACATCTCTCCCAGGCAGATTGTGTTTCCTGCTCCTGGCGCCACTCCTCATGGGCTTCCTGAGATTGAGTGTTCATATGTACAAACTGTTCCACTGCCCTTCGGAAAGCGTTGGCCCGCACCATACCCTGCTCGCTGCGCCATGTGTAATGCAGGGTCTCTGGTCCCACTCTCAGCGGGTGGACTCAGAGTATGGTGAGGCCAAAAAGGAACAACAATGGAGCCATAGATAGGGGAGTAGACCACTATATTCTCGATGGCAGCTGGTTGAGACAAATCCAAACATCTCCCAGTATCCCAACAAGGTGTCTTCCTGCACCTGTCTCGCTAGCGGCCAGGTGAGACACAGGAAGTCGGATCCACACAATCTGCAATGTAATCCGCTTGCTAACCACACTTGCTAGCCACAATCTGCCATCTGCTTCTTTGTCAACCAACCAATCTTCTAGCGTAGCCATGGCAGTTATATTAGTGGCTAATGGCTAACTGATTATAGCTGATGGTCAACTAGTTACAGCTGATGGCCATCTAATAACCGAGCCAGCATCTTCTCATTTGTGGTCGAGAGCCTGGAAACTGCTCTCTGGGACTCCGTCCCTACATGGGACAATCAGCTCTAATGAGTCTTTTGGAGCAAAAATTGTATTATGGTAGATAAGACTGGGTCTTATATTAATTTTTGCTCCAAAAGACGCATTAGAGCTGATTGTGTGGCTATTTCTTATTTTCAAGGAGACATGTTATATGATAAAGGCAGCATTTCAGATCAGTGGAGAAAAGAATGAATTACTCAGGAAATCATGTTCGGATAGTTATCTATCCATTTGGGAAACGGAATAAAACTGGATCCTTTTATCATAACTTACACTAAAATGAATTTTAGGTAGTTGGAAAATATGAAGGTTAAAGAGTGTAAAGTAGTAAAAGGAAAATATGGGTTCTCTTGAGGTACAGAAATAATTTCTGAACATGATTGATAAGGTTTGGAGACTGCAGAATAAAGATGGTTGATTTTTGCTACATAAAAATGAAGAACTTATAAGTGATAAAAGTATCCTAAATGTGACGGAAACGACTAATGGGATTAAGATATACAGCATACAACCAAAAAACAAGATGGACAAAACCCAGTTTTGGCAAAAGTGTGGAGCCAATGGTTACTCCTCATGTGACTTTACAGCTTCCTTCTTTCTGGGAGCCAGTTAGGCAGTGTGTCAATATGTCGGTTCCCTTTGATTAAGGAACTTCTTAAAATTGATCACAGGTAGGAAAATTAGAGACGTGTGCAAAGACATATGCATATGTTCACAATTCACCACTGTGTTGATGGTGGTGAAATGAGTGTAGTCGAACAATGGAGTCCTATGCAGCTATTATTATAAAAATGAGGTGATCTATATTCACATGATGCCTTTCCTTGATACATGTAACTCAGGGCAGAAGGCAGGTTTTCTTAATAGTAGGGCAAGTGTAGCCTGAACCTATATGTAAAATTGTGGGCATGGCCTGTGTCCAAACATGTGGCAGGCAGGATAGGGGTATGAAACAAAGTTCTCAGTGTTAATAATTATCTCTAGATGTGGGCTTTTGAAAGCTTTTCCGTAAGTTTTTTGGATGTTGTTTCTTTAAAAAAGTAGAATGAACATACATACACCTTTTGATGATAAGAATACTATCCAGGAAACGAGAATAAATACCTAAGATTGTATAGCTCTATTTATTTTTTCATCTGAACAGTTTTCTAGCTTTTGAAATAAAAAATTAAGATATTAGGGACGTTTGAAATATTTAGGGTACCAAACAGAAGGTCAAACACAAAGGAGGAAATGGGGTTCGAAGCATTTTCATTAAAATTGCATGAATCCTGGCATTTATTCTACAGCAAAAAGCCTTCCTGCATGAACTGGATCGATGTTTAATAGAAACCCAGACTTTTTAGCATCACTGTTCTTAAACTCTTCTGTTTTTAATTAAATGCCCTATGTTCTTTGCCTTAAAAGACACAGTAAGACAAAGGAGGGCAAAACAAAAACAAAAACAAAAATCAACACCAGAGTGTCAAAGATGGGAATATCGTATTGAAGGGAGAATTTCGAAGAAACCACCTACACACGCACACCTCCCTCAGACAGAATATTGAACAGCACAGCTGGCTCACAGTCTGATCTTTTCTCAGATCTTCAGAGAACAGTTTAATCAAGTATTAATTATGTAGCAACCCTCCACACACTATACACAGGGATAATCTAGCCGCATAATTTTGCTAATGATATATCCATAGAATGCTGTTTCTGTTCCACTCACTGTAAGGTATCCAGTTGTTCTTTAGTTACTAGTTTGCTCATCTCAGAACTACAAGCAGTGTTCGATATTCAACACTCTATGTGGCTCAATGAATATGTACAATATTTTGGATTTTGTGGGGAATGGATGTTAAAGATTGGTTTTAGGATAATCAACAATGAGGAAACAATTGGAATAAAAAAAAAATTCTTTACCCATTGTCCTAGGCGAGGGATTGTTAGAAGGCAGAGCAGAAGGAAGAACTTGTCTAGGTAGGTGAAAAATGCCACATGAATTTAGAGTTTAGGTTTCAGGGTACGAAGATTATAATAAGCGGTTGGAGGAGGCAGTAGGTAATGGATTGCTATAATTTTTTTTCTGCAGTTTTTTTCTTTTTAATTAGCTCTGTGATAACCATTGAGATTTTATTTTCTTAATTAATGTGACCCTCAGCATTTTTAATCATTGCATACCTGCACTGCACAAGCTTCTCCTTGGATGCCTCCAGCCTGTTGTTTCTCCAGCTCTATTGCTCCATTTAGCCTCTTCAGCCAATAGCTCAGGTCCTGTTGGGGTTCAGTGTGCTTGTCATGCCCAGATGTGTTTCTTTTTGGTTGTTGAAGCTCATGTTGTCATAAGCGATATTTTATTCTTTAATCTGTACCAATCTGTTAACAAAGGACATTTAGCAAAATAGATGAAAGATAGAAAAAATTAACACAGGGCTTCATATTCAGAGGATATTTTTAGACTTAAAAGCAGCTCACCATTTTCTGTGAAGTAATGTAATCATTGGCTCATGTTTGCCTTTTTGGTGTTTATTTTTTTAAAGGATGAAATGCTGGTTTTAACTGTATCCATGGTGTGTGTGTGTGTGTGTGTGTGTGTGTGTGTGTATGTGTGTGTTTTTCTCCAGATTTATGAGAAGGTGGTTATTTTGTCCAATGGCTATATGGATACCATGTTTCCCTGAAAATAAGACCTAACTGTAAAATAAGCCCTAGCATGATTTTTCCGGATGACATCCCCTGAACATAAGCCTAATGCGTCTTTTGGAGCAAAAATTAATATAAGACCCAGTCTTGTTTTCGGGGAAACACGGTAGTATTTCTTTTTATCCCTTGTAAAGTCTTCTTTCTAGTCATTATAGAAATCAGATCTTCCCATATTACCTTCAGAAAAGGAGAAGTTGGATATTAAAATAAACCATGATAGTAATTAAGTTATTATTGTTATTATTATTTTAAGAAATAGAGGAAAAAACAAGTGAATGGTTAAATTACACTGTTATTTTTTAGGTCCTATGGAATGCTTAAGTAGAGCTAGAAGTAATTTTTTAGATCATTTTGAGCGGTACAGTTTATTTGGTGACTTGTTGAATCCTCCCCTCAGAACCTGAGATATGGTGATTGGGGGAGAGAGTCTCATTGTGGGAAATCTTCATCTGTCTGTGGTGGATTTAATTTTGTCAAATAGTTACAAGTAGTTCAAGTAGTTATACAACAGAAACGGTCAAGCTTGGGAGTCATGAGTTGTATTTTTGGGCTGGGGATTTTACAGATTATTTCCCCTAAGGGAAGCTGAGACCTCATCATTTTAAGGGCATTGCAGAAAACCTTTTTGTTTAACTTGATGAAACCTAACTCTTCCTTTTCTGACTCTCTCTCCCAACTTTTGAAAGCCAAATTGGCATTCTTTATATAAAGTGCTTAAAAGTGAAGAGTTGTGTTTATTGGTTGGTGTGACCTAAAGAGGAAAAGATTGAAGAAATGAGACATCCTTGACATTTTCCTCTCAACTCAAGGTGGGATGCTTTTGGCAGCCCAGTACCCTTCTTCAGGATCAGGATAGCTAGAGATATAAAAGATCATAATTTGTGGGACCATGACTTGAAATGGGACTTATGGGCTCCTCCAACCCCCTTTATAATTGCTTGCAATAACCTTTGAATTTGTTCTTAGTGTGCAGTCCAAACAAGCTGGGTCTGTCCTGCCTTTCTCCTTCCCTGAGGTGTGGCTTCTTAAATACTACTGCAGCCTACTTGGTCCTTTAGAAGCATTCTTATATGTCAGGTCCTGTCTCCCCCAAGATGCTATGTCACATACAGGGACATTTGTTGTTAGTTATATTTAACTCAAAAACCCAATCAGTAGAATATCAATTTGATTACTATTATCTGAATTCTTTTGTTTTATGTAGGGATTCAGTGATAAGTCACACTTGAAATCAATTGTATGGCTAGGTCACAATGAAGCATACAAAACTATCTCTGATTTGGTACATTTTAGCCAAAACATTTTTGTGACACTTCAGCTTCTCTCTTTCCAAGTGTTTTGTAGTATATTCTGCTATAGAGGCCACTAGCCACCTTATCTTTTTCACCCTTGCCTCCAACAGATTGGCAGGTCTGATGACTGTCAAACTGTTAGATCTTGCCTTCCACGTGAGACTTAAACCCTATATTGGGAGTGCCCTGGTCCCATATACACCAAGCAGTGTAAAAATAAACATTATTGATCAGCAAAGGTGGATTATAAACAGTGGTAAGGAGACAATTTACTCTCACATTTTCCTCCTTTTTCTTCCATTATTTTTTGAAAATAGAGTAGGGACATGTAGGAAACACCTGAAACACAATGGAAAAAAAAATAATTGTAAGAATTACAATGGACTGTGCTTCTGGCTAAGATGTCACACTAGGTAAACTCTGTGCTTTTCTCCTCCCATGGCAACATCAAAATTACAACTAAACTACAGAACAGCCATCACTGAGAACCACCTGAAGTCTGGCTGAACAGAGGTCCTATAACTAAGGACATACAGAGGAAGCTACTTGGAGACTAGTAGGAGGGGCAGAGATGTGGAACGGGCTGGTCTCAGACTCTCATGTGACCATTAAAAATCAGGAGGGCCATCTTGGCTATGGAGGTCCCTCCAGAGGAGCGAGGTGCCCCAATGCCACATCAGGCTCCCCAGCCTAGGATTTCATTGCTGGGGAGAGAAGTCCCCATAACTTCTGGTTGTGAAAATGAGCAGATGGTGGCTGAGTGAGCTGGAGGATGACTGCAGTCCCAAATGCTCCTCTTAAAGTGTCTCAACACGCATGGACTTATTGTTAACAGGCTCACTCTTTCTGAGCTCCAGGGTTATATGGGGAGGAACTGAATTGTCTGGCTTCAGAGAAAGGGCAGCAGCTCAAAAGGTGCCAGGGTTATATGGGGAGGAACTGAATTGTCTGGCTGCAGAGCGAGGGCTGGAGGGGAGGCTCTCTGTGCCATTTTGTTCTGTTGTTGAGCCCTTCCCTCACATTGCATGCAGTCACAGGTAGGTGCCATCTCTGAGTCTCCATGAACTTGATTAACACCGTTTGTTCCCCCTGCCCTGATGATTCCCTGAGACCCTGCCCTACCCCACTTTTGGGCCCACCCAGGCTGCTTGCAGTGGCTTTTCCATAAAAATGTCCTGTCTTGGCCCAAGCTGAAGACATTCCTGAAATCTCTCACAAACCCCACACAAGCAGCATCTGGCCTCAGCATGCCCATACCTTTTGCTAAGCACCCCCGAAGCCAGTCATTAGTGGCAGCCAGACTTATTTCACAGCTTAGCATCTCCTAGGCACCTCCAAGCCAACACAAGTGGCAAGCATCTGCAGATCACTTTGTAGCTCATACCGATGGCCCTGGGTAGGGTACAGGCAGTGGCTGAACTTGGCCTGCACCAGAGGCCCTCCCAAGAGGCCCCAGAACCAGAATATCCAGTGACCAGCTTCAGACCACACCAGAGCACCATCTCCCTGAATGACACACCCATGGGGTAGACTCATCAGGCATCAGAGCCCTGCTAAAGCAAATCCTGTTCTTTAGGGTCAGACCCTGCACAACAGCTCCTCCACCATAGTCGTGGCCAGTCCTCACAACAATTCAGCTTGAGGATCAGTCCCTCCCATTGAGATGCCAACAGTAATCAATGCTTAACTAAATAAGAGGGCACACACAACCCATACAAGGAACACATCTGGAACACCCAGCTCTGGACACTGTACCACTGGGCCCCACAGCACACCTACTACATAAGGCCACTTTACTAAGACTGGGAAACATAGCAGCCCTACCTAATGCATAAAAACAAACTCAGGGTGGTGGCAAAGATGGGGAAACAAAGATACCTGTCCCAAATAAAAGAACAGAACAGTGCTCCAGAAAAATAACTGGAAAAATGGAGACAAGCAATCTATCAGATGCTGAGTTCAGAACACTGGTTGTAAGTATGTTCAGTTATCTCAGTGAGAGCTTCAACAAAGAGATAGGAAACATAAAAATGGAGATAGAAAACATAAAAAGAACTAGTTGGAAATGAATAATAAGGTAACTGAAATGAAGAATATATTAGAGGAAATTAACAGTAGATTAGATTAAGCAGAGGATGGAGTCAGCGATTTGGAGAATAAGGTAACAGAAAACACCCAATAACAGCAAAAAGAAAAAAGAATCCAAAAAAGTGAGGATAGCTTAAGGGGCCTCTGGGATAACATCAAGTGTACCAACATTTGTATCGTAGGGATATCAGAAGGAGAAGAGAGATAGAGCAAGGACTTGAAAAGCTACTCATAGAAATTATATCAAAAGACTTCCTTAACCTGGTGAAGGAAATAGACGTACAAACCGGTAAGCTCCAAAGTCCCAAACAAGATGAACCCAAAGAGTCCCACACCAAGAACCATCGTAATTAAAATGCCAAAGGTTAAAAAGAATCTTAAAAGCAGTAAGAGAAAAGCAGTTAGTTATGTACAAGGGAGTTCCCATAGGCTGTCAGCTTTTTTCTCAACAGAAACTTTGCAGGCCACAAGGAATTGACATGAAATATTCAAAGTGATGGAAAGCAAGGACCTACAACCAAGACTACTCTATCCAGCAAAGCTATCATTTAGAATTGAAGGACAGATAAAGAGCTTCCAGACAAGAAACAGCTGAAGGAGTTTATCACCACCAAGCCAGTATTATAAGGAAACTTAGAGGGATGAGAAAAAAGAAAAAAAAACACATCAAAAATATGAATAATAAAATAATAATAACTACATATCTATCAATTACTTTAAATGTAAATGGATCAAATGCTCCAATATAAAGACATAGAGTGGCCGAATGGGTAAGAAAATATGACCCTTGCATATACTGCCTACAAGAGACTCACTTCAGATCTAAAGACACACAGACTGAAAGTGAAGGGATGGAAAAATATATTTCATGAAAAAGGAAATGGAAAAAAAAAAAAAGTCAGAGCAGCAATACTTGTACCAGACAAAATAGACATTAAAACAAAGGCTATAACAAGAGACAAAGAAGAACCCAGCAATTCGACTTCTGAGTATTTATCCAGAGAAATCCAAAACACTAATTCAAAAGACATATGCATCCATATGCAGCATTATTTACAGTAGCCAAGATCTGGAAGCAACCTTAGTGTCCATCAGTAGATGAATGGATAAAGAAGTGGTACCTATATACGAGGTGAGATCAAACAATGCAGTGTATGTTTACATAAAAAAGAAACAGTAAAAGATACATTTCCATTAATTCCCCTCAAAATACTCCCTCTCACTTCGAACACAGTTATCCCATGGTTCTTGCCACTTTCTGAAGCTGTTCTGGAAGTCCTCTTTCGTGAGTGTCTTTAGTTGCTCTGTCACAATTACCTCGATGTCCTGAATTGATTCAAAACGTTCATGGTCTTTTTGACTTTGAGGAAGAGCCAGATGTTGCACGGTGTCAGATCTGGTGAATAAGGTGGATGAGGATACACTGTAATGTTTTTATTTGACAGAGATTGCCATACCAGAAGTGATGTGTGACATGGAGCATTTCTGTTGTGGTTAACAACTACAGGGAATGCTGTTGCCAAGTGCCATCCAATGGACAGGCAGGGATCTTCAATATGGGAAGTGGCTCGTTGAACCTTAGTAACAGTGTGTAACAGGTTTCAACTTGTCCTGTGCAGTCAGTTAGGTATGAGCTATGGTTGAGAGAAGGTGTGTTTTAAAATGTCTAATAAAAAAAATGAAAAAAAATAAAGTGTCGTAAATCATCCTCCATTATGACAGCACTCCATGTCACACATCGCTTCTGGTATATGGCAATTTCTGTCAAATAAAAACATTTTGGTGTGTCCTCATCCACCTCATTCACCAGATCTGGCATCGTGTGACTTCTGGTTCTTCCCTAGAGTCAAAATGATTCAAGACATTTAGGCAGTCACCACAGCTCAACTAAAGACACTCACGAAAGAGGACTTCCAGAACTGTTTCAGAAAGTGGCAAGAATGATGGGATAAGTGTGTTCAAAGCAAGGGGGAGTATTTTGAGGGGGATTAATGGCAATCGGTCTTTCATTGTAATATATATATATATATATATATATATATACACACAATATATATTAATTAAACATTCACTGTATTGTTTCGTCACATATCATATAATGGACTATTACTCAGCCATAAAAAGAGAATGAAATCTTGTCATCTGCAATAACATGGATGGACCTAGAGGGTATTATAGTATTGAAATAAGTCAGACAGAAAGACAAATGCCTTATCATTTCACTTATAAGTGAAATCTGAAAAAGAAAATAAACTAACAAACAAAACAAATGCAAACTTGTAGATACAGAGTATATTTTAATAGTTGCCAGAAGGGAGGGGTTTGGAGACTGGATGAAAAACTCAAGAGGTTAAGAAGTACAAATTGGTAATTACAAAATGGACATTGGAATATAAAGTATAGTATAGGGAATACAGTCAGTAATACTGTAATAACTGTAATAATTGATGTCAGATGGGTACTAGATTTATGGGGGTTATCACTTTGTAAGACATTTTATATAAAATGTCTAATCACTATGTTGTATACCTGAAACTAATATAATATTATATGTCAACTTTAATGGAAAAAAATAGTTAGAATAAATACACTTAAAAAATATCAAAGGACTTGTATTATTGAATCTTCTTTTTTTTTTTTTATGTTTGAGCTAACTGCAGGGTGCTTTAAAGAAATCCTATAGCTACTCTAGAAATTGACGTGCTGTCAATAAAATTCCATCTTAAATACCCTGGGAAGTGTATTCAACTCTTCCTCATTATAGTACTTTCTTGGTAGATTATTTTCCTTAGGTAGCATGTGTTTATTATTCTTCAGTCATAGTGTAAAAGCCATTTTAGTGACAGGAACCTGGACCCTGTGAGCGAGCAGTGCTGTGTGTGACTCTGATTCCCATGACAGGCTACAGGGTGTCCAGGCCTGTCACTACAGAGCTTGGCTCAGTTTAGGAAGAGGGAAGAGTTCTGATTTGTTTATGAGAAATCTCCTGATACAAAATTTTTTTGAACATAAACTGAATCCATCTTGCCTCCTTGAAGACCCAGAATTACCTTTATACCCATGTTCATAGCAGCATTAGTGACAATAGCCAGAAGGTAGAAGCAAACTAAGTGTCCATCAACCAATGAATGCATAAACAATATGGAGTATAGCTATGCAGTGGAGTATTATTCAGCCTTAAAGGGAAGGGGCTCCTGTCACATGCTATAATGATGAACCTTGAGGACATTATGCTAAGTGAAATAAGCCGATCACAGAAAAGATAAATACTGTATGATTCCAGTTGAGGATCAAGGTATGATCGAGGTACGACTGTATGAGATACGAGAGTAGACAAATGGATTGAGACAGAAATTAGAATGGTACTTGCTAGGGGCTGGAGATGAAGAATGGGGAGTTAGTGTTTAATGGGTGCAGAGTTTCAGTTGGGGAAAATGAAAAGAGTTCTGGAGATGGATGGTGGTAATTGCTGTATAACATTGTGTATGTACTTAATGCCACTGAACTGTACACTTAAAAAATGATTAGTGTGGTCAATTTATGTTATGTATATTTTATCACAATAAAAAAATCAACCGAGTTAATCACTGATTCTTTTTTTGGCTTCTTGTCACAGTGGGGTATGGCTATCCTGGTCCTATAGTTGGTCCTGGGGATGATACAGCGAGCAAAACTATTGGTTGGAAGAGTCCTGAGACATTATCTGCAGATGATAGGTGAGAAAGCTGGGTCTCAACTGTTGTGATTTACCCACTTTATTGGTGGATGTGGTCCTCCAAACTTCTGGCTCACCCAGAAAGTTTTCTGTGGCAGCAGTACATACGGAGAATACTGAGAAGTAGGCTGTGGAATAATAGTGCCTGGACTTCACTCTAGCTCTACTACTTGCCCAAATCCATACAGATGATTAAATTCTCTAAACACTTTTCAGATCTTTAAAATGGGAGTCATATCAATATCTCATTAGGTTGTTATGGGGCTTAACTGAGCCGATCCATGTTAGGCACTTAACATGGTGTTTTCGCACGCACTACAGATGAATGCTAGCTACTTATAACCATCATTGTTGCTGCACTAGCTTCTGCTGCAGAAGCTGGGAATTGAGGCTCAGTGGCAATCACTTGTTAGCTCTCTGTCCTTAGCCAAGTTGCTTAGTCTCTCCTTGTTAACCAGTGTGTGAGATAGGGTGGGTGAATTTCTTGCTTTGGTGTGGTGATTGTGAAGGAAGTTAGTACCCGACCGAGCACGTGATTAGTGGTAACAAGCTCTGTCAGTTTTAATGTTTAAGGGGACATCACGTCACTGCAGACAGGAGGCCTCACATCTATAAAGTCCTAGTCTTCAAGAGCAGTGCTGAGAGCAGACATGCCAAACTCTGATTTTGGGCTGAGGGTGAAGGGTGTTCTCTTGAGCCTACTTTCCACGACCTCTTGAGGAAGGGGACACTGACTCCTCTGTGTTCCCAGAAGTTGGCCAGCCTGTAGGTGGAGCTTGGCGTAGTGTGAGGCAGGGACAAAGGTGTTAGTGTTATCTCACCAGTATTTTTGTTTCTGACCCCACATGATAAACATCCTCCCGTTACTGACTCATTGTCTGCTGTAAAATTTCTGCACTGGACCACATGACCACTGTCAGTAATGGCTTATTCTTTTTTCAAGTAGTCTAATCCGATAATTCTCACCCCTCACTGCTGGGTCAGCATCACTTGGGTGAGCTTTAAAACAAGTGCTCAGACCAGTTAAACCAGAAGCTTCCCAAATGATACCAACATGCAACCCAGGGTGAGAACCGTTAGCCTCTCCATTGCTTGAACGCCATCTCCTTTTCTTTTAATTGATGTGAACCATGCTGGTCAGCTTGCTCTGACGGCCCATGGCTGGACCAGCTGGGTTTCTTCTTGTTGGCCATCTTGAAAGATATGGTATTGCGGGAAAAACAAAAGCTAAAATCAATTTTAAAAGTTATGTCAGGTTTAATTGATGCTCTCTGTGAAGTGGAAGCTTGATATTCTCCTAAAGTCTGAGCTGCCCAACATTTTTTGTTTGACATTTCCCTTTTTCTCTGTTAGGTTAGTAAAGGAGAAGTTTAGTATTAGGAGTTGTCTGTCCTGTGATGCTGATAACTACCGTAACAGAGAAATGAAATTATGAAATTCAGGATGTGTCTTGACTAGCTCCACTTCTTGTCTAGGCAACTCTTTCCTGGCAGTGAAATGGCGATTTAGATGGAGCCTAAGCAGTTGGAAACAAGGTCTCACTGTGATGTCCCATGAATTCGTGTGAAAGATGGAATCACATCTGCAAACACAGAGCTTCAGTGGAGCGTGCTTACCAGCCGCAGTCCTTTCTTTCTTCTCGTCTTGCAGGGGCTGGTATAGAGGGAGAGTCTGTGTGTCCAGGGAAAGAGGACTTCTTCACTATGGCTCTTTAAAATGATAGTACGTTTAGCTTTGTAAGTCAGTTAAATTATATTAAGGCTTTTGTCCAAAGTGTTTTTTACAGGCTCTCTATTCATAGTCTGTCTGTATTTACATTATGTCATAGGATACACAATTGTATTTTTGACTTGTTTCTTCAAAATTTGAATGGCTAAAATTCCGATCAGGCCCCAAGAGCGAGTCCTTTGTGGTTGTGTTTGCTTCAGTCCATAGCAGGATCGCCTCTGTTGAAATTACATGAAAATAATGTCAAACTTGGTATCATCACAAGCTGATCATTCAAATTCATGGATTAAATACAGTTCATTTTATGATTTATGGAATACTTTTATGTCTCAAATACTTGTGCTCAGTGCTAGATGTATGATGATATGAAATATTTATCACCCTGGAGAAATTCAAGATTCTTCTTTTACTTCTTTCATCTGTTGAAATTAAAGTGGAATACTTGTGTTTGGGGGCCTGACTAGTACTTGTATATAAACAAGTGAGGAAGTTATATATTTAGAAATAAATCTTGTTTGAACTTGGAATTTGTACACAACTCTCTTCATGGTCAAACTTTATTGTAGAAATCTGTTAGAGGAAGCCTTGATGAACAGGTTTGGTTCTCTCTCAGATAGGTTGGAAGCAACAAGTATTTTCATTTTGACTCATGTTTTCTCAAGTGAAGTGACAATTTGTTGTTGGATGAAGCACAGCAATATTTTAAGCTGCTTTGACAGTTCCTAGGTAAAGTATTGTTAGAAACAGAGCACTGAAGTTTGAAAGAGTTGGACATGCTTTCATGTTTCTTTGCCATCTCTCCTTACATAGACATTTCAAGAAGGCAAATAAAATTATTTAAGGCTCAAAGCACAGGAGTTGGCAGCTGGATTTCAGGTTGTAATTAGGTGGGGGGAAAACACAGGAATTATTTTTAGTAACATGCGAGTGGAAACATAATTTAACCAAACCCCTTTTTCTTCCAGTGAATAGAAGACACTGAAAATTCCATGGAGGTGGCTACATTGCTCTTAAGTCATAATAATTTAAAAAATAACATATTTTTAGTAAAGCAGCTCTGTTTTAGTGGATGGATGTCCAAGAGACCCACTGATACGTAAAAGCGATCTGTTACTTCAATATCCTACCGGTAATGGTACACTGACCCCCAGCGTCTGTTACTTCTGCATCAGTATTGGGGCTGTGGGTGGTGCAGGGCTGATGAAGGCTTGGTCTTCCCCTCAGCGGGCTTCAGTCCAGCAGGGTCAGTGCTAGTGACTGACATTATTAATGAACCACGATTCTTGTAACCCAGTGAAGTAGGTACTAATGGCATCCCCGTTTGTAGATGTGGCAGTGGAAGTGCAGAGATGTAACGGCTTGCTCAAGATTACGATTTATAAGAAAGAATTAGAGTTTGAGCCCAGATATTCAGGGCCGTACAGCCCAAGCACCAAGTAAGTAGTTAGGGGATATTTTTTCTGGGATTTTCTGCAGGAGGGTTGGGACCGAAAAGAAGGAGCAAAGATGCTTGACTTTGTGTTTAAGCAGGCTCGTTGAGCACTTTTTGGGACCCAGTCACTACCTAGAAAACTCTGATAAGTGCAGGTTCACAAATCAAATGCCTACAGAAACCAGGCAGGTAGAGGAGTACAGCCTACCAGGAGGGGCAGAGTCTTTCCAGGTGGAGAGCTGGAAAGACTGCCGCTGTAGGCATGGTATGGTGAGCCCAGTTTGGCTAATCTTTAGAAGGGAAACTATTAAAGATTTAAAAAACATCTACGGTTCATAAAAATAGATCTGTGGAATGTATCAAATTTGTGAGTCTCTAATGTGCAACCCTGAACAGGTGCTTGAACGTAGTTTGAGAATATGGGGAAAACACTTTGTTCCCTAAAAGAAAGTTACAGATCACATTACAGAGCGATAGCTGAGCTCCCTGGGCTGTCATTGGTGGGTGGGAGACTCAGGGAAGCCACGGTAGGATGCATCTCATCTGTGCTTCTCAAATTGTCATTTTGCTGCCTGAGAACTCCAGGTGAGTAACAAAGGTACTATGTGATACAAGTGTACTGCTCAAGTATTTATTTGCTAAATTGGGGTGGAGCTCGTGGTATCAGTAAATCAAATATTTCCTCAGATGGTCAGTGTGTTATCTGTGTGCAATTTTAACTCAACGGGTCTGGATTTGATTTGAGGCCCCACCTGGTCTAGCTGTGGGCAGGTTCTACCTTCTCAAACTTCAGTTTCCTCAGGGTATTGAAAGGATTAAATACCAACGTGCACATAAGGGTCTGGCATGCAGCACGTAATAGTTTCCTTTCTTTTCATGTTTTAATTGATCACTTTATTTATGAATGTGATAACGAAGGAGATTTCTGAAGATCAGAAAGTATGTAAGTACAAGGGCTCTGACTCTATTTATAGTACGTTTTGGCTGACAGTCTCCTGTGAAGTCATAAGGGAAATTAAAGATGGGAGTTAGAGGCCTCTTCCTATTCTCACGGAGTTTATAATTTAGGATGAGAGACACATAAAAGCTGAGGTTCGACTGTTGGGTTTTTTTTTTTTTAATTAAATTTTATTGGGGTGACAATTGTTAGTAACGTTACATAGATTTCAGGTGTACAATTCTGTATTACATCATCTATAAATCCCATTGTGTGTTCACCACCCAGAGTCAGTTCTTCCATCACCATATATTTGATCCCCTTTACCCTCATCTACCATGCGCCTTGGATTGGTTTCAGTGGTCACTACATTTGGAATGATGACGATGATTGTGGTAGGGTAAATGCACACTAGGGGAGCTGAGAATGTTGGGGAAACCCTTGAACTGTTAAAACGTATACTTAAAAAAAAACAGGGTGTAAGCGTTGTGGTGGTTGAATAATGTCTAGTTTATTTATTTATTTTCTTTTTTGAGGGTTGGGGAGTAGGAGTACAAGTTTCACACAAATTCTTCAAGCAGAGGCATTATAAAAGTTTCCAAAGTAAATTGTCTTCTATAGTTTGCTGACTCGCATGCAGAATTGTAGTAAAAATAGGGCAGTGCCTCTTCAGAACGCCTTCTCTTAGGAACACATTACAGGAACACATTTTTAAGTGAATATATTATCATTAGTTATCTCTCTAGGTTGTGGGCTCCTTACACTAAAGTTAATGCAGTTAAAAATTTACTGTCTGAGAAGATATGAATTGTATCAGGTTATTATATAAAGCTCTCATTTTTTTTCCAGCAGAGATTCTTTTTTTTTCTTAATTGGCAATTAACTGTTTTTTTCCCTGTTTCTCTAAATCTGTACTTAATCATTATGACAATTTTATTTCATGAAATATGTAAATAACTTTTTAATTTAGTTTTTGGTGTTCATAGTGTAGACATTATATAACAAATATAACCTTGCAAATAGGAAGATATGCTTTGTCGGTCTTGTATTTCATAAAGTTTAACGGTCATTTTGCTATAAGGAAATAGAGTAATTGCATCTGATTTTAAGACTGTCTTGTAATAAGTAACTGGATGAATATTCACAAGTCTTATAAACGTTTTGAAGCTGTTTATAGAGAAATACATCATAAGTTCTGTATTTCTTAAATAGTTTCATAATTATGAAAGTAACTTCTGATACTAATTTTATGGAATAAATATAGGTCCATGATAGACAGTATAGGACATTTTGGTTTCTTTTTTGCATTTTTGCTTGAGGTTGAAATTGTTCATGAAACCTAAAATATATTCTACAGTGAAATAAGTCTTCACTTATCCTCAGGGCACAACAATTTAATAGAAGGGAAAGCTCATTTAGAACTTCATAGGCTTCAATTCCTTCTGGCTACAGTGTAATCAGCGACCTTGAATTTGCATGTCATTGCAGTAGTGTGCTTGAGATGTGCGTGAACTGAATATGCGACATTGTGTCGGAGACTCCATGACTGATAACCGAGTACGCCATTATTAAGTTCATGATCACACACTGACATTCTCACAGGAAACTGGTGGATCCTTACGGTATGGACTAAAGCTTTTGCCGCCTCTCACAACATGTCTGGTTAACTTTGGTTGCTGAAGTCTTCCTTCTCTGGAACTGGCTTTGCCTTCACTAAGACCTGTTAGCAGGGGTGAAGAGGGTGGCAGCCTGGCCTTGGCCTTCAGTGCCCACAGAAGGAGGCGGCAGGACCTCCCAACCCCCAGAATCCGCCCAATTTGTCTTTTGCATCCACCAGGGAAATTGAAATAACAACTTGCCTATCTCAACACTTTCTGCCCACCATAAGGTATTTTATTGTTCTTAAGACTCTATTTGCATGCATTTTCTTATTTTCCCCGGACATGACTCTGTGAAGTCGGCAGCTAGTGGTATTGGCTCCAGTACGAGGAAATGAGCTCGGACGAGGCCATACGTGGTGGAAGGTCTCGCGGCAGCTGAGGGGGTGCAGAGGGCAAGCCCGTGAGCTGGCCTGGTGTCGGAAGTCCAAGTGTTCAGTGGTGACAGTACCTTTTTTCCTGGCCCTGGAGACTGGGCATGGGAGCGACAGGGAGGAAAGGCCCTTCCTTTGATACGTCTGGGTGTGGCTTGTGGCCACTCAGTAGCTCCAGTCACTGCTGAGTGCTTTGGGAAGGGCTGTGAGTCCGTGTATGTGGTACAACATCTATAGTGTGTGATAAGGACACCACCCTCTTGATTGTGCACACTTGGGAGCTTGTTAAAAAATGCAGCATCTCAGGCGGCACTCCAGACCAAGGAATCATCATCATCTACTCTTTAACAAGGTCTTCAGGTGATTCTTATGTCCCTTAAATTTGTGAAACAATAGCTCTAGAATTTAGAGGACAAGGGATCGATCGTTCGGTTGAAAATAAGGAGAGGGTTATGTGTGTGTGAGAGAGACTGAAAGGACGCATTTCGTTTCATGTATGTTTGTAAATGTGAGTATGTTTCATTTTACTTTTCGGAAATAACAGATTTAATGAGACATAATTCATAGACCATGTAACTCACTCATTTAAAGTGTACAATTAAATGTCTTTTAGTGTATTCACAGACTTGTGCATCCACCAACACATCAATTTTAAACATTTTCATCACCCCCAAGAGAAACGCCATACCTGTTAGCACACACTGGCCATTTCCTTGCAGTGCCCACGCCTTCCTGGAAGCCCCTCACAATCACCCGTGTACTTCTGCCTTTATGGATGTGATTTGCCTATTTTGTCCATCTGCCATATGAAAGAGGTACAATACGTGGTCCTTTGTGTACGAATTTTCTCACTCTGCTTAATGTTTTCAAGCTCCATCCGTGCTGTGGCATTTATTAGCACTTCATTGCTTTCTTTTGCTGTCATTTTACTTAAGTTTATTTTGAGCAAGAGTAAGGAGATGCTATGCTGCCTTTTTTCTTAGCCTTGAGGTTGAGACAGTCTTTTCCTTGTACATTAAGAGTCAACAAGAGTAATTTCCTAGTGAAACTGTTGCTTTCCTGATGCTACAAGCTCTAGAATCTGAGAACTGTGGGACAATGGAATACTAGGGGCATCGTTACATGCTTTCAGTGGAAGAAGTAAAGTATTAGTATTTTCCATTTTCTTTTCAAATGAAGTTTGGATTCCTTAATTTTCAACCACTGTTTCCATGAAAGCTGTAGTATGCCATCCACGCTCTGCTGAAAACTATGCCTATCTTTACAAAATATCCAGCTGATGTTGGTGAAAATTAAAATGACAAAATATTGTGTTCTGATAAATAACAACAATGGCTCTATTTTTGGCAAGAAGCCACATGATTGTCCCTCCCCCAAGCAGTCTGTTCCCTGCAGTTCTGCATGTTTGGCCATTTTAATCTCCCCAGAGGAAGACAGCATTCTTTCCTATGTTGTTTGTGCTAAGCTCTGAAATTTTTGTCAACGAAAGGACAAGTTTGTGTTCCTCTAGATATTTAAAGACCTTTTAAGAAATTTGTCATGCAGAATACCTTACTGATTGGGGAAAATCTTTGTTTGGTTCTTGGGCTTTCCAGTGATCATTTCATAATGCAGATAATGACCGGGAAAAGAATACCAGGAAGATGTTTTTATACCTGCACAGGACTCATGTTAGCATTTCACAGTTACTTGGGTATTTATTACACAGTCATTTAGAAATTCCTATTTCGGCTTTCGCAAATGTGAAAAGCTTTCCCTTTCCCTCTTCTCTCCTCCCCAAGTGCATCACAATGCCACCAAATTACCCGTGCCTCCCTTGGCTGGCTGCCTGGTAACTCAAATGACTGACAACCACGCAAAAGATCTTGTGTGGTCACTTTCTAAAGTGTTTTGTACTCCTTTATACTCTCGTCTCCCTCTCCCTCTCCCTCTTTGATGGGTAGACTCAATTATTTGGCTCTGTTTGAGAAGGCAGTGGGCAAAAAGCCTTTTATATCTTTTTTTTTTTTCAACTTTTGGGGACATGCTTTCTTAACAGATCTCTTGGGATGTAAGGATTTTTCTTTAACCTGACTGCTATTTTTCTAGGTGCTGGACGGTGCTGATCATTCTCAGCAAATCACGAGCATTCTGTCCTTCCTCAATGTCCCATCAAAGTTGCTGTTGTGTGTATGTGCATTTGTGTTTCTAATGCTAAAAACACGCGGTTTCTGAGAAGAGGAAAAAAAGATAAAAATCCTTGCCTCTGTCTGACTTGGAAATTACCATGACTGCGTTAGCCAGATCGCTCTGTTGGAGGAAATAGGAAAGATTGGATTGAACCCTTATGTCAAGGAAATTGACTTGGCTGGGTTTCAGGGAGCAGGATGGGCTGGCCTATTAAGATTTGTGTCAGTATCTTTGGTGGCCCTGGAATTGGGACACGATAGCTATTTTTTATAATAGGTCAAGCTCTGGGGAAAGAGAGCAGGCAACTAACATTCGTTGAGAACCTCTTACATGTCAGGGAGTGTTATGTAACCACTGTGTACATGTAACAACCTTGTGAGCTGTGTATTGCTGTTATTATCGTTATTCCCACTACTGTTTTATAAATGGAGAAACTGAGGCCCAGAAAGGTTAAGATTCCAATTTCCCCACACCCAGTTAGCTATACAGCATCATTTCCAGGTACAGGGGCAAGCTTCTCTGGCCTCCAGGGACCCACAGAGGTACCCAGCTGCCAATGAAACCTCTTCATTGGGGCAAGCACCCCATCTCGGTCCATCTAAGAATGTCCTCCCTGCTCCGAGGGTCCCCTGTCCTTGCCACCCTTCCCAACTATTCTGGACACTGGCTGTGAGCTGCTTGCTCACAGGTGATAAGTAACTGATAGCAACAAATTGCTGAGTGTTTCTTGCACAATTTGGTGACTCAAAGGTTGGCCTCTGGTGAGCACTGACAGGTTGAGGCTATGGACCTGCCTAAAGTCTGTTTTTCCAGAAGTGTTTTCTGGGATCTTTTAGCCATTCTCAATTAAAGCCATATACTTGACCACCTATGTTTTGTATGAATAAACTGGCCCTTTAAAAAATGTATAATATTTCCATCTTTGAATGTTCCCCTTATAACACCTTGCTTTTTATTTCTGTATTAATATATACTCTTAGTGAAAAAAACTTAGAAAATAATTCGTTTTTTTTTCTTTAGAAAAAATTTAACACTAACCTTGTAGAACTCAGTCAAATGGCAGTGTAATCATTTTAATCAGTTGGTAGTTTGCTCTAGTAGTTTAAAAAATAGTTTTGCACCATTTTACTTTCTCTATTGCAGAGCAGGTTGCATAGATCTCAGTGGTAGAACCCAGAAAGGTGTTTATGGGAATCAAAAATTCAGAGGCAGTCAACATTCTGCTTTCTCCAGGTCTCCCTAATTAATGAGGTCTTTGTTCGGTAGTGGAGAGATATTTACCCGTCATTTTATTTATCTTACACCAGCCTTAATGTTTTGAGGAAAATTTATTTCTAAGCTATTTTGTGTAAATATGTATCACACAGTGAATGAAGCACTCAGGTTCCTGGGAAAAGATAAATTAGGAAGCTTTATGTTTTGTTTTTGTTTAAAGAAATGCAGTGCTAGCAAAGAGGCATGATGTCTTTATATGATATACACAGTGAATCAGTGACCCATTTTTCAGGACGGTGGCAGCTGCATTTTGTTCCACTGGGGGAAAGCATGCGGGGACAACTTCAGCTGTATGTAGCTAATTGGTTGTAGTGATGCTTGCTTTTAAAAAATTGAAAACAATAAGGAGTAATCTGTCCAAGTGAATTCCATATGCACTAAAC
The DNA here is from genome assembly GCF_004115265.2 of Rhinolophus ferrumequinum. Taxonomy (NCBI): domain Eukaryota; kingdom Metazoa; phylum Chordata; class Mammalia; order Chiroptera; family Rhinolophidae; genus Rhinolophus; species Rhinolophus ferrumequinum. The sequence continues at coordinate 21,582,136 of NC_046295.1, read as the reverse complement.
TAATCAAAGAAGTTATTGTAATTTTTGTGGAGGTGGTGGTTTTATTTTTTGTGAAGTGATGGGTGAGGGAGGAGGTTGAGGGCTGGGGAGTTGTAGGAGGCTACAAATGAGAGAGCAGAGTGAATAGGTGGATCAGGAATCTCTGTGAAATCATGAAGGGGAATCAGATGTTACTGCTTTATCAAAAAGTATTTCCTTCTTTGTTTATTATTTAAAAAATATGAAGCTATCAGCCTTCCAAATCATATCGCTGATTTGATTAAGATCAGAATAAGTTCCTTATTCTGCCTCTTTACCAATGCGTCCTGCAGTGTTAGTATATTAGTGCATCTTAATTTTAATTTCTATTCTAGAGACTGGAAAAGTAGTTTACATAGTTATTTTTAAGGTTAATTTTCTTTCTAAATCTGTAATACAGTCAGCATAGTACAGAAGGTTAGACACCAATAACTCTCTCTATTCTCCTCCCCCTGGTTAGTCCGCTTCCCTGGAGGCAACCAGTATCACTGTTAGCCTGTGTTTCTCTGCAGAGATAGTCCACGCATGTGTTGGCAAATTTGCGTATGTTCTTCTCATTTCCTTCCCTTCCTTTCTTACGTAAATGGTGGCCTACAAAACATAATATTCTGTCTAGTTGTTTTCACTTCAGGTACTTTGTCGATTCCTCTGTTTCCGTACAAGGAGAGCATTTCATTGGTTCATGTCGGGCTGTATTCTGCTATTGTTATTATGCCTTAACCTACTAACCAGTGTGCTATTGGTGCACATTTAAGATGTGTTCAATTTGCTCTTTTGGAGAATGCTGCCATTTATGAAATTGTACACATAGGTAGATTTGTTTAGAAAGAAGTAGAAACCAATAGCTGAAAGGTGGTTTTAGGGTTGTCCCTGGAGGTTAGGGCTCTGTCATTGCTTCCTAGACTGGTGATCCTTGGAATCCTCATCAGGGAAGTAGACATTGTTGGAGAAGGGAAACAGGATTTAATGGCCAAATAAGCTTGGGAAATGCAGTGTTCTCTATTTTCTCTTGGAGTTTCATAAAATAATTAGCATATTAAAGAGTTAAAGTACTCACTTGGTTTCGACAACAAACTGTTAAAGATAAGTTTATGTACTTAATTTGAGCATCGCATCTTTCCAGATACCTGTTAACATCTGTCAAAATAGTTTCTGGGGAAACCGAGTTTGGGAAATGATGACCTGTATGATTGCTCCCTGTCTCCCCAATTTTACAGATAGCGAAAACTAGCTAAACATTTGGTTTTTCCAGCTGACAGATTGCTTGCCTTTGGAGTCATGTTTCTGGACACCTGTAGCTTGCTCACTGCTCTCGTCCCTATGCTTAATGTGACAAATGAACACCTTTGGAAAGCTGTATGTCAGGACCATCTTCTGTTGGTGGATGTGAAGGCAGGTGGGATCAGATATTCTGGGTGCAGTCCTGTGTGAACGAAAGCCTGGAGTTATGGAATCATGTACTTGGGGAAAAAGCAAGTTCATTTTGCCTGGGGTGTAGGGTATAGTAGGGGGTGAAGCAGAGCGGTGAGACTATAAAATAAGCAGAAATTCCAGGACAAGTTGTAGCTTGGAGTTCTGTCATGGAATCTGTAGTGGCAAGTGGTAGACTTGTTTTTTTTTTTTTTTTTGCTCATGCACTGATTCTCAACCAAAGGTGATTTTGCCTCCCCTCCTCCACTTTCTCCTGAGGAAATCTGGCAATATCTGGAGGCAGTTTTGGTTTTCACGACTGAGAAGGTGCTGCTGCCACCAGGGAGGCTGCGAAACGTGCTACAATGCACAGGACAAAACCCCACAACAAAGAATTCAAAATCCAGTTCAAAATGTCAGTAGTACCTGTTGATAAACCTGCTCTAGTGGGACCTACCAGGGTTGAGGACTTAGGAAGTTGTCATTATTTCTTTGTCCAAGCATCTGAAGTGACCTAAATCATCATATGCCATTTGGGACTGCTGATCTTGCCATGATGCTAGCATTTGATAATACAGATTCAGGACCCCTTATTTACATTTTGCAATTTAAAAAGCTCTGAAAATTTGAAGTTTCTTCATAATGTATTTAGCAGTAAAACCTCACCTGCACTCACTTATCGTCAATGTATTTGATTGCAGACCTGTCTTCCGGTTTTATATAGAATGCTCAACACACTGTGTCTTTCTAAAAATCTGAAAAAAACTGCATCTGAAGATACTTTAAACCCCAAAGGTTTCTGATAAGGGATTGTGGACTTACATATTAATCTAAATTTTTGCCAGATTTGGTTTCTTTTAAGAAATTAGGAACTGTTAGTAATGCACATTGATTTTTTAAATTCCAAAAATGACACAAGATCATTGAGAAGAAGTTCATCTGTGCAGTGCTTACTTACTGTGTGCCAGGGGCCGTTCTCAACACATTACATGTATTAACTAATCTTCAGAATTCTGTTGTTGTTTACAATGAGGAAACTAGCATAGTAACTACTCCAAGATCCCATACCCAGTAAATGGCAAAGCTGGGCTTTGAACTCTGGCCCAAAGAAGGGTATCGTCCATAATCTCAGTAGTTAGAGAAAACTGCCCTTCCCATTTGGTTGTATTTCCTTCCAGCCCTCTTCTTCCCACCCTTCTCTGTGGTTTAACATAACTATTTATGTTAAATATTTTTAAAGTCTGATTGTTAAATGGCTGCTTAAACAGTGAAAAGAATAGTTGAGTGAACCATAATTTATTTAAACAGTCTTCTATTGTTGATACTTTGGCTATTTTCAGTGTTTCACAATAGAACATTGGCATGAACACATTTATGTATAAATATTTGTCCACATTTCTGATTATTTCTTTAGGGAATAGCTTTAAAGAGAATTGCTTAGAGTTTATAACTTTTTACAGACTTTTCATATAAGCTGCCACTAGTATTTCATCCTCATCAGCACTGAGTCTTAAAATATTTTTTTCCCAATTTCTGATTCTGAGATGTAGTAGTTTGTTTTCTGAGAAGATGGGTAGATGGCTGGACATTTAGTATGATTTTTTAATTTGTCAGAAGCTAAAGATAAAAGTAAAGAAATTTCCCGGGGCGGGGGGAAGCACCCCAATTAAGTAGTTGGAACAACTGATTTTTAAAACATTAAATTTCAAAAAATTTAATTTGACAACCATTTTCTTTTCAGGTTGATTCATGAAGTTAAATTGTGGCTCTATTTCAAATTATTATGGAGAGTTGGCAGAAATAAAGCTATCCAGCATTAGGGAATATTTTGGTCAGAATAGTATTGATATATGATCAGTGTATGCCTAAAATAGTCATTTAATGAATATTTATGGAGCATCTATGCACCCCACACTGTTCTTTGTGTCGGGGAGGCGGTGAGGAACATCTTTATAATAACAGTAATTGTAAATGCTTGTAGTGTTTCTTAGGTGTCAGGCATTGTTCTAATTATTTACATATATTAACTCATTTAACCCTCACAGCAACCTTATGAAGTGGGTACTATTATTATCTCAAAGTAACTGATGAGACTGAAGCACAGAGAACGTAAGTAACGTGATCACAGACAAACAGCTACTAAGTGACAGACTCAGGATCTGAAACTGGACAGAGCGTGACTCAGCTACTTTGAAGGACATCCATTAGGGGGTTGGTGCAGTACCTGGGCGTGAAAAATATCGTGGCTTTAGCTGACAGTCCAGCAATGGGGTTGGAGAGAAATGGAGTATTCAGAAAGGTTTTTCAAGTGGAAATTCATCAGACTTGGTGATTGAATGTGAAGGAAGAGGGACAAGATTGGGTTTTCTGACTTGAGTGTCTTGCTAGATGGTGGTACCATTAGTTGGTTGGGAAAGACCAGGGGAGAAAGAGGAGCAAGTTTTGGGGGAGGTGGAGATGACTTTAGTTTTGTTGGTTAGATTGAAAGATGGAGATGCTCAGAAGGCCATTATCCCCCATATAGTGGGAAGTTATTGGCTTTGAAGCTCACCAAATTTGCCCTGGTAGTTATCAGAAAATGATTTTCTTTAAATATTTACAATGTGTAGTTTATGTGGAAGTTTCATGGCTTTTAACGATGTTGACAAAATGTCAGTTGGTTGCTGTGGTTTTCATGTATCAAACATACAAATTTGTGTGATTTGGATCCTTTTAAAAACTCATTTTAATACCTACAGACAACTTGATAGTATGATTGCACCATTATTTGCATAATCAATAATCTGTGAAAGGACTTTTTTCTCTTTATTTCAGATAATTTTACAGTAAAAGTCTTTAGCATTCAGGGTTATTTCTTTGGAGGCAGACCAGAACTAAAATCACTGGATTGTAGTACATATTGCAAAATTACTTTCTTGTGCTAATTTATGTCCACCAAATATGTGCTAGACCTACCTCTCATCAACCAGTGGGTTACGTGTTGTCCTGATGATCTTTGTGGCACCATCACTGACTTCCTACTGTTTATAACATAGTCTATAATCCCAATCACAAGATGACTTTGTGTACGGTGTCTTTATTTCATTACGCCCTGTACCCGATTCACACAGAATAGTGCCCAGAATTTTTACAAATCTAATCAGCTAAGAAAGTGGCGAAGATGATCATTTTTCTTTAACTCTCAAAGTATTGATGCCAGGATAATATTTCCAATTATTTAAGATTAAGTTTGCCAAAATCTGGCTGATGGTGGCACAGCCCCCTGGAATTCACTAGAAGATGCCTGTTCTCCAATGTGCATTTTTTCTTGTCTTGATGTGATAAGTAATAGAGAATGAAAGCCATTATGTGAATAATTCAGGACAAAAACAGATTTTACTTTAAATTATCTACTTATTTTGGGCAAAATTAGGATGACTTTTTGACTAGAATTCTGCCAGTAATTGTCTCAGTTTTCTACTTTGTTTTCCACTTAGCCCAGTAAAAATTTTACTCTCCAACCTTTAATTTCTGTAGTTTTTTTCACCTTGATTTTCCACAGCCAATGGCCGTATTTTGTGTAATTTTCTTGACGTTACTAATTCCTGCTTCTAGAGCAATGGGATTGGATTTAGTTTTGGATTATTCCCAAATGTAAATTTTGGGAAAACTAGACTCAGGCTATCTCTATTTGTTGTTTTGAAATTTTGTATGTTCATAAACTGATCTTCTCCTTGTGACCTTTTAATGAATTTGCATTATGAGTTGTTATGAAAGTTTATTATTTAGGGATTATTTATTGGCCTGGTTACTTGCCAGAGTGACACATTAAAAAAAAAAGTTTGTCCACCCATCTGCTTCTTTCCATATCCCCCCAAACAGTCATCAACTAGGAGAATGGCAATATGCAAATAAGCCATCTGCGATGTCCAAATGGGAGGATAGCGTCCAGTTCTTAATCAGAGATCTGCCAGGGCTGGGTACTAATTTCAGTAGCATTCTTAAGAGGGAGGGGATTTGTAAAGAAGTACCTTGGTTAAAAATGTTCCCATGGTAATAGGGACATTTGGAATTGGGTACCCAGGCCACTTGTGAGTGAAAAATCTCCTGTTTCCAGATTCAGCCTCTACCTGTGGGATGCTGTATTCCATCAGAGATTTCCTCAAGTTATTTTTTGTATCCCTCTACAAAGATTAAAAAAAAGTGATACCAACTGAAAATGTAAAAGAATATTAACTGGGATTGAATAATACCTGTGGTTTTCTGATACAGATCTGGCCTATCTTCTTCCCTGAGAAACTGGGTGCCCTTGATGTCCTGGTTTTCAAAACGAGGAAGGGGAGAGGCAGCCATGGTGGGTAAAAATTAATGGGTCTCCAGCCTCGTGTGCTGTTCCTTCATTTGGCAGGGTATGCGCTTGGGACGTTAGAACTGTGACATCTCTTGTGGTTTCTGAGACTGAGGACTACACTGGCTGTTGTATTGCAGAGTGAAATTATACCTGTTCCTTCCTCAGTTCTTCTGTTTTCTCTGGAGGTTTTTGTTAACCATTCTCCTTTAGCTTGCTGGTGTTTGGAAGTGTGAAATAAAGCATTGGTCTGTTCTTTCTCCCTGCCTTTTCATCTGAGGGTCCCCTTAGTGGTAAGGAAGAGGAGGAATAAGAGGTTTGGTGTCTTGTGGTGTTGCTTTATCGGGTCCCAAGCTATGTCTGAATGTTCCCCGGATCTAGAAGCTATGTTCCTGGCAGGATTGAGTTGTGTTTGAGGAACTTGTGGGAATCTAGGTGGAGAAATCCAGTAAATAGAGCCGGTGGAAATATGGATTTAGGTGGTATTGTGTCCATGTGTAGTTCAAACCTTGGATGTGAATGAAAGACCTTTATGTAGGCTAGTGTGTAAACTGAGGACAAGAGACCCACTAATTTTAGGGAGCGAGTTGAAGAACAGTTGTCTATGAAGGAGAAGTCAGAAAAGAATTGGGAAATCTGAAAGAGACTGATGTTCTAGAAGCTAAGGCATTACAGTGTTTCAAGAAGAATGTAATCAGAGGATGAGAGGACATGTGTTCTGTGTTTTACTTTTTACTTGAAAATAATTTCAAACTTACACAACAATACCTGTGTGCCCTTTACCCAGATCCACCTGCTGTTAACATTTAACCCTATTTGCTTCTGAATCATTACACACACACATACACACGCACACACACACATACCCCCTACACACAGTGTTTTTTCTGAACCACTTTGAGTATATATATTACATAATTCATGATATTTTACCTCTAAATACCTAAATATTTCTTTCCTAAGAATTGGGAAGGTCTCTTATATAATTCATGAACTTCAGTAAATTTAACATTGATATAATGTGTTTTTGTTTGTTTTTTTTTAAATCAAATCTAACATATTCTTCTTTGGTCAGTGAACTCAGTGATATCTTTTATAATATTTTGCCCTTCAATACAGGATCTGGTCTAGGGACAGATATTTCCTTTTACTTCATTCACTATCTGTCTTAAACTGAAACACTTCCACAGCCGTGTTTTGTCTTTTATGACATTGACAGTTTTTAAGATATATATCCCTTCCCCCTAAAAAAAAAAAAAAAAAAAAAAAAAATAGAATTGTCCAAAGTTTGGGGTTGTTTGATGTTTCCTCATGATTGGATTCTGACTCTACAATCTCAGTTGGAATGTCTTATAGGTTGTGTCCTTCTCGGCATGTCACATCTGAAGGCAAATAATGCCCACCGGTGGTGTTAACTCTAATCACTCTGGCAAGGTGTTGCCCAGGTCTGGACTGTATAATTGTTTTCTTTTTTCTCCTAATCTGATCCTTCATTCCTGTCTATTTTTCTGTCTATGAGTTCTTGGTATGTACTCATGAATTCCTGTTTTCTAATGGTTTATGAGCCACTACCCAACTCAATTATTTTGGTGCTCGAATTTTCCCAGCATTGGTCAGTGGGAGCCCCTTCAGTCTGGCTCTTATGTCCATATGGTGTTTTCCCCATCATTTTTTATTTTTTTGAGAACTTTTTTTTACTTTCTGGCATAATGAGATGTTCCAGGATCATCTTGTATATACTCTGTCCCGGCCCTGGAATCAGCCATTTCTTTGAGGAGCCTAGGTTCCTTTCAGCGGAAAAAGTGTACGGCACTTGAAGGTACACGTTTTCAGTGAACCTCTCGGCTGTCTGAGTGTTGGGCCAATTCTTTGGAAACTTCCAGTTGCTTGGTTGATGAATTTTGGATCAAGTTGAAATTATGGGGTGTAGGAGAAGGGCACTTTTGATTTACAGTTGTTCAGTAAAGAATATATATTCAGAGTATGTCTGAGATGAAGATTGTTCTATTTAATTTATTTGTAAGCTTTGGCTAGAGTTAGCCGGACAGATGGTGTCCCTTTCTTTCTGGCTATACCTTTTTGGGAGGGGTCTGGCCTGCATTTTAATGAACGTGTTACTCTATCCTTTTACTCTCCCACGCCTGCACTTTGAGTTGTCCTGCTGTCTCACCAAGCTCTGCAGGCTCTCCTTTAACATTGGATCCTCATGCATGAAAAAGCAGGTGGAGCAGGTGAGAGGAGGCTCTTCCGCCTCCCTCCCTGGGAGCGCCCGTGGGTGCCACTGGCCCCATCTGTTGTTGACTGAATGCTGGTCTGGGAGCTCCTCCTGGTACTGTGGTACGGCATGAGCAGGATCATCACTGCGGGGCTGTGGGGACACATGTTTCTTTCATACAGCCCACCTACCCTCATCACCCCACAATTCCCCTGATGGTTTCTGACATTCCCTTACTGTTGGGAGCTATTTAAACACTCTTCCTACGTGTCCGCTTATGGGATCCTCTTGACAGTAGCCTTGGGTGGTGATTGGGGAGAGATTAATTCCATTGTACAAGTGATGAAACCAGGCAAAGAGAGTCATTTTCTGTAGGGGGAAACGGCTAAAAAGTGGCAGAACCGGGACTTCAGCCCAGCTTTTCTGTCTCTCAATTCCATACTCGTTCACCTTGGTCTTGGAAATTCAGAGACTGAAGAAGGTGAGTGAGCCCTCTAGAAGTGGCCTAGGAATGGAAATTGCTGTGGTTAGAAGGGGGTAGATGTCTTCCTTAGTCAGCTTCCTATATGGAGCTTCGCATATTGAGGATGTACCGTGTTTCCCCGAAAATAAGACCTACCCCGAAAATAAGCCCCAGTTAAGATCGTCAGCCAGACGGATGCATTAGTACGTTATGACAATGTTCCAGAAGAAGATGACATGATTGTATTTGAATAAATGTAGATTTATTGTACATGAAAAAGTAAGACGTCCCCTGAAAATACGCCCTAATGTGTCTTTTGAAGCAAAAATTCATATAAGAACTGGTCTTATTTTCAGGGAAATACAGTATAAGCCCTGGTCTTATTTTCGGGGAAACACGGTACTTTTTCAGTGTGAAAGAGCAGCTGAGGTCACTCTGTATCCTCATGGAAAACCAGACCCAGGAAGTATACCCTTAAACCACAGGGTTATTCCAAGGCAATTAGGGAAAACTGTACCAATCAGTCTCACTGTTTGTAATTGATGAAGCAGAGCAGAAAAGCTGTTCTTTTTCTCCTGGTCTTTATGTTGGACTCTTCACTGGAGCTGTCCCTTATCTGAGCGGATGGGCTCTCTTGTGGGGGTGGGAGCGTTATCCTCTTGTTTCTCTGGTTCTGGTTCACAGAGGGAGGCTCTGGCCGGAGGACACAGCAGATGGACCGTGTGGGAGCCTGTGTTTGTGTATCTACACCTTGGCAGGTGCAGGTCTGGGATGGGTTCTGACCTCTGCCTGGCACCTGGTCCTTCTATTGCCTCCATATGTCAGGATCTGACCCCATAGGAGGATTTCCAGATTTCCTCTGGCCTATGGCCAGGTTTGGAAACCTTGGTGAGAGGCAGTTGGGGAGAGGGCTTGAGGTTAGAGAACCACACAGCTGCCCCGCTAGGGGCTTTACTGGGCCTGAGGTGTGGCTTCAGAAAGGCAGTACTTGGGCTGTGTGCTCATCTCTCACATTTCCTGTGCCGCTTTTGTTTTTGTCATTTTGTCAAAGGCTGCATGTGTTTGGATTTTCAGATGGCAGAGATGATATTTTTTTTTATTTGTTTTTTTCTTTTTGAAGTAAAACAATGGCAGTCTAGTGCAGTTACTTCAAGAGACTTGCCCGCTAACCTTCACCAGTAAATTGAAGGCCATTAAGTCAGGAAGGAAATGAAATGCATAATGTTACTCGTGTGTATGAATACAAGGTCGGACAATTACATTCGCGAACTCATCCTAGAAAAGGTGCTACATACCTCATTGCTGAATATCATTATGGTCACCTTCGAAGTACTCCTTTTGGGAAGCTCTGCATCAACACCAGCGCCTAGTCTACCCCTGAAACCAATTTTGGAACGGCCATCAGAGCTGTTGTCGTATTACCCTTGATGGCCTGCATGGCATCCAAGTGTCTTCCTTTCAATATTTCCTTTGTCTTCAGGTAAAGAAAGAAGTCATTGGGGGCCAGATCAGGTGAGTAGGGAGGGTGCCCCAATACAGTGATTTGTTTACTGTCTAAAAACTCCCTCACAGACAGTGCCGAGTGAGCTGGTGTATTGTCGTGATGCAAGAGTCATGAATTGTTGGCAAAAAGTTCAAGTCATCTAACTTATTCACTCAGCCTTTTCAGTACTTCCAAGTAGTAAACTTGGCTAACTGTCCGGTTGGTACAAATTCATGATGAATAATCCCTCTGATATCAAAAGAGGTTAGCAACATCATTGGAACAAGTTTGCGAATGTAATTGTCAAACCTCGTATGTTTCTCTGAGGAGAAGCTCCTATAGCTTTCTGCAGATTCCCAAAGCAGGTCTTCACAGCAGCCCTTCTCCAACGCACGGTCTCCAGTGTGTCTTTTCCACCTGCTTGTGGAGAACTGGCTTTGCTTGCTGTGTCTCTCATAGCTTTCTGAGCCCTTTAATTGTGGACGAGTCTGGGGGAGTAGGCCTTGAGAATGGCCTCCCCTTACTGCACCATTTTAGGTTTTGTTTTCCTTTCTCCTCTGATGCCCTCCTGGTTCCCTGAGCATGGCTCTGAGCCAGGACAACTTTCTTTCTCCTTGACTTTGTGTCAGGCCCTGGATTGTGTGTTGTGTGCACCTCTCCTCATTCAGTTCTCATGATTGCCCTGTAAGGTAGGGGCTAAACATAACATGTTCAAGCTATCGAACAGAGGAATTTGGACTACCAGTAAAATCTGCCAGATCCCAACGCCAGTGTTCTTTCAGTGCACTCAAGGAACAAAAACACCAACTGTCATTTTCACAGCACCCACCAAGCCGTCCTCTAGTTCTTCTCCCTCTTTTTCATCCTGTGGCACCAAAAGTCACCCCAAAGCATAGGTAGTGCTCAGGGGCCACCTTCAGGTCATCTTCCTGTAAGAGGCAGAGAGCTAGCTTGCACGTTGCGGGGATCATGGCGGAGCTTTCGGAACATGCTCAGTCCCCAGTCACTGCGCTGGCTTCTTCCTTCTCAGCCCCACTGAGAGCTGTTCTAAAGTGAAGGCCAGAATGTAGGGCCTTCCTGCCTACAGTGACTCAGCTGGAGTAGGAAAAGTACTAGCAGAAGTGAAGTGTTAGCAAGCAGACCCCATCTGTTATCTGACTTTTAAAATTAGAAATAATTAAAGTAATCACAATTATAAGGTGTTTTTCACGTAGCCTCATTGGCATGAAAAATAGAAACCCAAAGCTCAGGGATTTTAATTCTGGGAATGAAATTTGTATGTAATGCAATGTCTGTTGTCAATTAAGAAAACAAATTGCTGCGGCTGTGCTCTGCTGGCATTCTGAGACGGTAAAGGAATTTATTATCCTACCGTGCCCCTCATCCTTCTGTGATAAGTGTGTAAACGAATCATCAAACAGGTAAAAACCTCCTGAGGTAACAGCTTCAGGTGACATTAGCTGATAAGACACCTGACATCCAGAGTGGCCCTATGGCTCTTCGCACATGAACTGTGGGGAATCGTTTCTTTTTGCTGCACTAGGGACTCAGTGATACCTTCTGGGAAGGTGTGGCTTTAGCCTCTTCTCTGCAGTGTTCTGACCTCTTCACACCTCACATTCCTTACTTTTTTCCAGACATTGCACAGGCTGGTTGTGAAAATGAGTGCACAGGAGATTCAAGAGCTCTAAGTCTCCTGGTTCAAAGGGGTGCCTTCCCTTCGAGGAATTGTTTTTGCAGTACAGCACACAAGTCACTGAATGCCACAGATGAGACTTTGTGACCATGGGCAACTTACTTAAGCTCTTCTGAGTCTCAGTTTCCTCTTTTGAACATGATTACATCATTCAAAGGTGTGGGTTGTAGTTTAAGGGAGCCAAATAGATCAAGCAGTTAGGATTGTCGCTGGCAAAAGGCTGTTCAAGAAGTATGTGACTCTTCTCCCTGTCCTCTCACCTCCCTAACACTCCCAACCCAAATAGAACCTTCTGGAAGGCTCTAGTAGAGTAGGAACATTAGTCTATTTCTCACACACAGTGCCACTCTTAAAAATACATCTCTAGTTCTGGAGACGACCAGGTAACTTTAGTTGGTTTGTGTGTATGTATTAATTTGTGTGTGTTAAGTATGCGTAAGTGCGGATGCCACCTAATGAGGTACAGCTTGCGTTTGTGACTTCAGACCTTTTGACTCTGATTTGACAATCTTAAGGTGAGAGCAGATAAAATAACAGCCTACATTTGAAGCTAGAAACCCAGAAGCGTGTTTGGAGGATTTTCGTTCAATGCATAGCTTTACTTTCCAGCACAGTTATGAGTAGGTTGTGTCCAGCTAAAGGGAGAATTGCATATAGCGCACTAACTATTCCTGGATGAAATCTTGCCAGCTAGGCTTTTATAGAGCTTCCATGTGAAGCAAGGCTTCGTATAGGTTACCAGCTAACAATTGATCTCAGATCCAATTCCATCAAAGAAGCTTTAATATTTTTAGAAGCAGTGCTCACCCTAGCACAGCATATGGTGATAGCCAATACCAGCTGTTTATAAAAATCCATGTTTTAATTAATTTTTAGAAAATTAAATTGCCTCTTTTCCCCCTGATGCCTTTTGTCCAAACTGTATGAAGCTGCATCAAAGTTCAGCATGTGGCCTTTGCAGAGGACTGAGAGGCAATTTGGGATGTGGTTCTTTAGGTATGAGTATCATGTGTTCTTGGGATGGCTGGAGGCTGGAGACGGGGTCTCACCCCAGTTCTGCCTTTCATGAAATGTGTTATCTGGGCCTCGTCACAGGCCATTCTGGCCCTCAGATTGTGCAGTTATTCAATAAGGGGATTGCACAATCTCTAAAATCCCATCATTTTAATGTCAATAAATTATTAGAGCTTCATGATAAAAATGAAGCTATACAGTCTCTCTCCTAAAACCGATATTGCTATATTCTTTAGAAATCATGCAACTTGGGTGATTCTGAAGAATATTTGGGACAAAAATGAGACTTAAAGAACCAAGATACTGATTTCTGGCAGTCTGACCCAAGTTTCTTGCCATGTTAAGTGGATTCCCTTGTTATGTATTCAGAGAGCACTTGTGGCTTGCCTTAAACCTATTTCTTTTCCCTGTATCCAGGTTTCCCTTTTTGTGATCCTCCACTGGAAGGCCCACCTTCTTCACACACCTGAGACCAGGTTTCTCAGTTCAGTGAAGTCCTGTACTCATGTTCATTGACACTACTTTGGCTTTGCAGGTGCTTCCATGAATATTTCTTTCTGTATGTATTCTGACTTCGCTTAGACCACTGTTTAAAGGTTATCTGCACTAGAACCACTTGGAAGCACTTGATAAAAGTGCGGATTCCTGGTTCACATCTCATTCTTACTGGAACCAAGTCTTTTGGGTTAATGTATAATAATCCTCAGTCTTAGCCAGCTTCCAAGTGACTCAACTTTTAATCAGCCTCAGAATCACTGTCTTTGGGAATTGGGGCTATACCTTTGTGTATAACTGGAGTTCAATGAATAGTTTTTGAGCAAATGAATCGGTACATGAATGGGTGAATATATAGTGGTTCATTGGAAAGCTAGAAAATACCTTTACCAGCCTGTTTATAACTGAAGACTATGCAATATTTATTGAATGAATGAATGGTGCTCATAACAAGCGACGGAAATAGGTTTTTCATTCATAAATTTCTAACATCATACCTTTCATATCTTAACAGTCTTCCAGACACAACATGTCTGTGGTAGGATGTTACTGAGTCCATATTGAGTACATATTGCAGGACGCTGCTCTGCTTGTGCACAGATGTCTTTGACCTTGTGTTCAGAAACACACCAGCCCCTTGGTGAGAAGCTTGTAGGAGAGCATATGCACAGGGTTGCAGTGTTAGGAGGGCCACCCAGTGGAGCGACTGGGAGGGCAGAATGTGGTGGGTGGTAAAAAGCGAAAGGCGCCTGCTCTGGCTTCTTGCTTTTCTTGTTGTTCTAAGAACTTCGTGGTGGTTCCATAGCACCACTGAACCTAGAGACTAGGCAAGACCAAAGGTGCACTGATTAAAGAAATGACTGCTAATTAGTAGTTAATCTGGAAACCAGATATTTCCTTAGTTTATTGTGCGGTGATGATGTAGCTTGTGGGACTTCAAAATCGCATTTGGCGGATGGGGGACGGGAAGTGGAGGTTGGTCCTGAGGCCCCGCCTCTGCCTGCTGACTGTGGTCAAGGCAGGGCTGGCTGGTGATAATTTCTTCAGTCACAACCCGTTTCTCCCATAGGTTAGCACCCTCTAATTGTTTAGGAACTGAGGAATTCAACATACAGAACCAATCAGAACGAAGGGAAAGTAGGGTAAGTAGCGATGGGTTTAATGTGATCTTTCATAGCATTAAAAAATGCCCAGAGCCTCTGCATGCTGTGATTGCTTGATAGTCTGCTTTCAGGGTCAGTTATGGCACAGCGATGGTGGCTCCGCAGAGGGTGGATGGACGGGAGGAGGAGTTGAACTGATCTCCAGCCTTATGAATTCTTGGAAACTGTTCTGTTAATAAAACAAGGCTGAAAGGTGAAACCTACAAATTTAATAGCTAATGTACACACAGCAGACTATTTATTCACTGTTGTCACATTTCTTCTAAGTATTTCTGTTTTCGCAGTATATTTTGTTTTTAAAAAACAAAACTAAAAATTCAGTAACTTGTTTTTTCACAGTGTAAGATAGATATCCGACTCAATCCCCCTAGAATTCACAGTAACCCCCTTCAAACATCAATGCGTATGGTGTTACTGACATGAATTATTTTTCTAGGCTTCTGCATCTCAGTTTTTCATGTTTGAAAAGGAAGTTTTGTACCACAAATTGGTCTTGGAGGCCTCTTTTAGCTCTAATCGTCAGATCCCATGTAAGAGATTATGTTTTCCAAGTGGATAATCAATTTAACTAAGATGACACTTTACTTTCAGTATTTTAGATTCCTTTACATCTGTAATCTATTCCCAATACTTTTTTCTGTTTTTTTTTTTTTTAAGAAAATGTCCTGCTTCTATCCCCCCTTTCTGAGATTTATTGAAAACATATTCTATAGTTTGATTGAATTGCTTTAGAAAGGCTTTGAACATCAGGTTGAATTTAGATTTTAGATAAACTTTCTTTCAAAGTTGGGCCACCTGCTGTTTTATCAATTCCATAAAAACTGCCGATGGTAACTTTCTGTGCTGTGCTGTTCCCAGCACTCTGTTGACCAGCTCCCTCTCAGGTTTCAGTGCAGTGACGATGGCTCTGTAAGACGTCTTGCTGGTGTGGACTAGGGAAGAGAACCAGGAGTCTGTTCATCCCTGGCCTCGGGAACCTTGGCAGTAGCTTATTGCTGATCTTGCCATGGATGGTTTGTGTGACATTGGGGAGGCCATTGAAGATGTCCTGGTCTTTGTTTACTCAGCAGTAAAATGAGAGGGTTATAGTAGGTAAACATTAAAACAGATGACCTTGAGTGCATCAGCTTACTAAAGTGTCTTCTAAGTTGTCAAACAAATTATACTAGCTGTAGTTTGAGTATAATACAAACTGTATTCTAATCCACTAAAAATTGGTAAACCAAATATGGAATAGAATACGAGGTCTGACAGTTAAGTCCGTGAACTTGTTGCAGTGATGTTGCTGACTGTTTTTGCTATCAGAGAGATTATTCATTATGAATTTGTACCAACTGGACAAACAGTTAACCAAGTTAACTATTTGGAAGTGCTGAAAAGGCTGCATGAAAAAGTTAGACAACCTGAATTTTTCATCAACAATTGATGGCTCTTGTGTCACAACAACGCACTAGCTCATATGGCGCTGTCTGTGAGGGAGTTTCTACCCAGTAAACAAATAACTGTATTGCAGCACCCTCCCTACTCACCTGATCTGGCCCCCAGTGACTCCTTTCTTTATCTGAAGATAAAGGAAATGTTGAAAGGAAGACATTCAGGACTTTAAAGGTAATAGGATGACAGCTCTGATGGCCATTCCAGAAAAAGAGTTCCAAAACTGCTTTGAAGGGTGGACTAGGCACTGGGATCGGTGCATAGCTTTCCAAGGGGAGTACTTTGAAGGTAACCATAGTGATATTCAGCAGTGAGGTATGTAGCACTTTTTCTAGGATGAGTTCGTGAACTTAATTGTTACACCTCATAGACAGGTGGTTCCACACCGGGTCTGTAAGATGGTATTTAGAGATGTAGGGAAAATATATTATAACTTAATATTTCTATATTTTCATCAAATTTAAAAACGTTTTTATATTTTGAATTAATGTAGTAGGATGCATACCGCTTATAAATAAAATATCAAGAGCTTGCATACTGAAGTATTTTACTGATTGGGGTTGTATTTAGAGTTAGGAGACCACTGGAATAGATTTATGTGTCTTTTTTCCCCAAAGTAATGTGTTTCATTAAGACATTCCAGTGTCTGAGTGTTAAGCCTTAGGATCTTCTACTTTTCCTTGGGAAATGTTATGATACAGAATAATTGTATCAAAATAATGTGACCAATTTAATTGTCCAATTTATCAAACCTTATTGACTACTATATATTTTGGGGTGTGCTGAGAGGGGTGTGGGTTTGAAGGATGTAGTTCTTGCCTTCGTAGCACATAATGAACAACAACAGTTGACGTGTTCTGTCACCCTTTCTTGTTCAGGTCTTATGTTCACCTTGATGTAGGTGTGTTTGGTGAACCTTGGCCTTTAGAACTGTCCCTGCTGTCATCTCTCTTGCTGTCCTTTTCTGGAGTTAATTTAAACCCACCAAACAAGACTTCTGGCAGCTCTGTAGATGGAGACTCATTTGATATCCTGGAGAAAATGAAGCCCTGTCGTACTGACGTTTGTATCAGCTGGGCTGGGTAACAGTGCGCGTCAGTCGGGGCTCAGAAGGCACTGGGGTTAGATGTTTTGAATATTATCCCTAAGCTTAGGATCCTTTATTCTAATGCCCTTTCCACTGACCTGAATAAACGTATTAATATTTTCTGTACTTTTTCTGAAAATGAATTTTTTTTAAATTTCCCAATCCATACCTGGAAGAGACTTACTTTGAAAAACAGAGAGGTGAGCTTATTGATGGCTTCAGGTCAGCTCCTTGCTTACAAGTTCATGTTTACACTTTTGAAATCAACCTCAGAAAGATCGATACTTTGTGATGGCTTTGAAATGTGTCTGATAATTTCTTTCTGGGCATGGGAAAATCCGGGTTTTCTTGGCAAAAGCATTTTTGTTTTAGGATTGAGCATCTTCTTTTCAGGGTTATTTTCAGAAAGATTTTAGTAGAGCTTAAGAACTTTCTTAACCACATATAATATTCTTTCTTCTAGAAATCTATGGGAAAAAAGACCAGTGGAAAGGTTAGCATAACACTACCGTGTTTCCCCGAAAATAAGACCTAGCTGGACCATCAGCTCTAATGCGTCTTTTGGAGCAAAAATTAATATAAGACCCGGTCTTATTTTATTATAAGATCGGGTATAATATAATGTAATATAATATAATAATATAATACCAGGTGTTATATTTATTTTTGCTCCAAAAGACGCATTAGAGCTGGTGGTCCGGCTCGGTGTTAGTTTTGGGGAAACAGGGTAATCGGTCCATGTCATTTGTGTGCCTCCAGCAGAGTCCCCGTTCTATGTCTAGCACAGCATGGGCTCGTTGGCTCTCAGTAACGACTTAGCTTCAAGTCTTGATTCTGCCACTAACTTTTGTGAGGTGGGTAAATCACTGCAATGTTTCTCGGTGTTTTTCTTTAAGGCTAAATACTCAGGTTAGGCTAGCCGTGCCATTCTCAGTTCTCTTAATCTTTGCTTGGCTGGTCTGTGGTTTGTTCAGTGCCCTTTGCTGTCTTCCGTGAAGGGTACAGAGAGGATGTCTTTGATCACCTCAGTCGGCCGACAGATTTTGAGCCCCGAGTAAATGCTGGGCATACTTTCTGCTTTGTGGAGCTTGCAGCAGGGTCCTGAACAGAGAAGGGTAAGCATGCTCTCAAGTCATGGTACGGTGACAGCTTCTGTGGGGAAGCACAGGCCTAAGTGAGTGCTTACCGGAACCCCTCTCATTAGGATGAAGTGAAAAAACAAAGGGCTGGTGAGGTGATCACCTGACTCAGATTCACGAGGCCTGGGTTAAGCTGCTTCCTCTTTAAGGGCTCAATTTAATTCAGAATCAGGTAGGCACCTGAAGTAGTGTCTAGCATCTGCCTTCTGGGGGCTGGAGTTGCACAGTTCTCCCCTCACCTAGCACCTAGTGCAGCTGAGAAGGCAGGTGACAGCGGTACAAGGCACGGGGGTACTGAGTGTTCACAACAGGCTGGTCTCTGTTACCTCCTTGGAATGTCTCTCTTGGACTCAGCTGTGATGCTAGTGAGGGTTCAGGAACAGGGGAGAAAAGTGAGTGGTCCCCTAAAGGCTTTGGAAGGGGAGTCCAGTGGAGGACTATTACGGAAGCTTTGGAAGGATCAAAGTTGACCTTTCATTCTAGAGAGTAGCCGTCATTTATCAACTAGATGATGGCCGCAAGTTCTCACCAACAGGTCTTGGATTCAGTGGCTGAGCTGTATGTGGGCACGTGACTGCCGAGGCTGTGAAGCCTGGCAACACGGGAGCTTTGCTTCGTCAGCACAAATGTGGTTATTTTAGCTCTTGTCTCCTTGCTGTGCTTTTCACAGGCTATTAATTGGGGTTGGGTCTTGGTGGAGGGTGGTAAGTATGCGTGTGCTAGGTGTTTGTGTGCGGAGTATTAGTGATGAGGTTTTTAAAACGATAGCAACTCTTTAAAAAGAGATATCTAGCCCTAGACAACCTTGGATTGCGAAGCTTAATCTACATTTTATCCCTGTATTTCTAGATTCTGGTATAGAACTTGCCACTGTGGGCTGCTTGGAAATGTTAAAAAAAAATAGATAGATGATCTATGCCATGAAAAACCTGCCTGATTTATCTGGAGTTCCCAACATTTTATCCCAAACCAAAATTCTTTCCATCTTTCCAATCTTACATTTTCCTGGTAGCTAAACTGTTTGTGTAAGGAAACCTTATGGTGTGCAACAGCACGGCAGAGCCGGCATCCATCATTCCATTCTCCATGTTGCTTATAACCCTGAAAAATGACCTTCTTCCCTGTTGGAATCATGCCACGGTACAACTTGCAGCCGTTCCGCTGTTTTTATGATGTTAAAGGAAATTAGGTATTTTCTTTTGGTCCAGGAAGATTCTTTTTTCATCGTGCAAGTTTACTAGCCATTGCATCAGTCGCCCTTCCATCAAGTCAGATGTTTAACCTACACTGGAAAATAATTTCAAGTGGACACTTAATTCAAACATTGTTTCTCTGCTGTCCACCAAACTGGCACTAGTCACCTTCTCCTGGGCATAGTCTTGAAAGTGAAAACCAAAATTAAGACCTGCTGTCTCTTTTTATTGTTGAAACAATTGCCTGCACTGCTTTTCCTGGGTGGTTTTCTTTGTTAATTTAATAGCTACTCTAGTGTGTTAGACGCTAGAGCAAAAAGGAGGTCTTAAATCACTTTGTGATTGTGTCGTTATTACTAAATTTCTTCATTTTACTTGAAATAGAATACCGTGTTTTCCCAAAAATAAGACTTAGCCGGACAGTCAGCTGTAATGTGTATTTTGGAGCAAAAATTAATATAAGACCCAGTCTTATTTTACTATAATATAAGGCTGGGTCTTATACATATCATATAATATAAGACCAGGTCTTAAATAATATAAGGCCAGGTTTATTATGTTATATTATATTGTATCATATCATATCATATATCATATAATATTATATCGGATCTTAATAATAATTTTCGCTCCAAAAGACGCATGAGAGCTGATTGTGTCCGGCTAGGTCTTATTTTCCGGGAAACATCGTACCTGTTCTAACTTGCTGATTGCCTGGAAGGAAAAAGAATTCAAAAGATGAACTCAGAACAAGTAGTTTTTCTTGTTAAAATGGTCTCTTCTGTAGTAGGTGTGTCTTCTGAGAACTCAAGTTGTTGGGTGGAGCTTGCAGTAAATTGTGGCACTTTGGTTTGATGGAATTAGGACATGAGAACAAACACTTGGCAGTTAATTTAGCTTATGTTATATTTTATCCCAATGGTAGAGACCATATCACAGTTTTAGCTGCATACTTTATTAATGACGATTACTACTTGAGTAAGCATTGCTGTAAATGGGGAATGACTGGATTAGGGCCATCAGATATAGGCCCAAACAGATCATTCTTAAATTCCCAGGCTTACATAAGAGTTGTTTTAGAGCTCTGAGAACTGTTTCTGAATCCCATAAACCTCTTCTCATAGCTTCCGTGTAGTACTTGCTACACTATTTATTATCTGTTGATATGTCTGTGTTCATCACCCGAACTCTTAAAGCCAGGAACTGTGTTGTAACATGTCTAAAAGAATGAATTTGTATAAAAGACAGAGTTCCACACAGGCCTTCATGAGGACAAAGAAATAGTGGAAACAACATACTCTTTGGACACAGAAGTGTGGTTAGAGTTCTTTCTTGTTCATTTACTAGCTATGAACCTCTTTTCTGAGCCTCAGCTTCCTTATCAGTTAGGGTGGGATAATACCATCAGAAGTTACTGCTAACATGTTCAAAACAGCTGCAGTGGTTTTTTCGAGGGAGTCAGAGAATGTAAGGAAGTGCCTAGC
This sequence comes from Rhinolophus ferrumequinum, assembly GCF_004115265.2. Taxonomy (NCBI): domain Eukaryota; kingdom Metazoa; phylum Chordata; class Mammalia; order Chiroptera; family Rhinolophidae; genus Rhinolophus; species Rhinolophus ferrumequinum. The sequence goes on along the minus strand of NC_046295.1, from coordinate 21,561,515 downwards.
ACAGCGCCGGTGGTACCAGCAGGAGCCCAGATGGTAGTTGTTACTCATGTCATGATAACCAATAAACTAGATCAAATACTTGGTTTCCATTCCTCATGAAGTGTACTTTTTTATCTTAAAACGCTGATTTCATAGGACTGACGTTTTGTACGGTAACCCAGAGAAATCCTTACTATTTTCTCATTCCCCAGCACATTTTTCAAGTCAATATCAAAGAAGTCATTGTGCTGTTTATACACATTGGATGTTCATTTATACAAATGTTTTATTGAGCACTTGCTAGAGAGATGTGAAGATAAAACAGATTATTTCCCTGTCCTAGTGGAGCCTCTTAGAAATAGTAAAGACAGACAGAAAAGTCACCTAGTAAATGAAAGCATAGTCAGTTGTGAAAATGCCATGGAGAAAACCAAATGATGAGGTGGAGAAGAATTGGGGTGACAGATAACTATTCTGGACAAGGTGGTGAGAGAGTGGTCCTTTGAGAAGGTCACCTGTGAGCTGAGTCTTGGAATGAGACAGTGTCCCCACATCCTTCTTCTTGGTGGGCCTTCTTTCAACATGTTGCCTAATGTAGCATAATAATTAATTGCATAAGAATTTTAACTCTTTAAATTAAATTCTAGGGAAGAGTGTAAATAGAGAAAAGCTTGAGGCACCTCAGTACTGTTCTCCATGGCGGCTGCAGCAATCTGCAGTCCCGCCAACAGAGCACAAGGGTTCCCTTTACTCCACATCCTCTTCAACACTTGTTATTGACTGATGTGAGGGGGTATCTCATTGTGGTTTGGGTTTGCATTTCTCTGATGGTTAGTGATGCTGAGCATGTTTTCATATGTCTGTAGGCCATCTGTATGTATTCTTTGGACAAATGTCTTTTTATGTCCTCTGCAAATTTTTGATCAGGTTATTCATTTTTTTGTTATTGAGTTATATGAGTGCCTTATCTACTATGCATATCAACCCCTTATTGGACATGTCATTTGCGAATATTTTCTCTCCTTCTCTCATTTCTCTCATTGTCTTTTCGTTTTGTTGATGATTTACTTCACTGTGCAAAAGCTTTTTAATTTGATGAAGTCCCATTTGTTTATTTCCGTTGTTTCCCTTGCTCGAGTGGACATATCCAAAAAGATATTACTAAGACTGATGTCAAATAGTTTACTACCTATGTTTTCTTCTAGGAGTTTTATATTTTCAGATCTTACATTTGAGTCTTTAATCCATTTTGAGTTTATTTTTGTATGTGGCGTAGGACAGTGGTCCAGTTTCATGTTTTGGATGTATCTACCCAGTTTTCCCAACACCACTTGTTGAAGAGACTGTTTTCTTCCGTTGTATATTTTTGTCTTTGTCATAGATTGATTGAGCATACTACAAGTGAGTGTTTATTTCTGAGATCTCTACGGAGGGGAGAGGGGTACAAGGATGGGTGAAAAAGATGAAGAGAAATATAGTCCGTAATAATGTAATAACTTGGCGTGGTAACTAGCAGATGGTTCCTATACTTAGTGTGTGATCACATTAAAATATATAAATGTCGAAAGAAAGGCCACCCTAAGTGCATCAGTATCAACAATGTGTTCTTTAAGTTTTTCTTGTAGTTTTTGCAGTCAATTTCTAATTAAAATCTTTTGCATATTGATTCATGTTAAAAATACAGAAAAGCTTGCCTTTAGAGGTTGCCTAAAGTTATGCATAAATTCTAAGTAAAATACTGGAATTGAATTGACATAGAATTATATGATCTTTTTGATTATAACAAAGTTGAAAATTTGTGTTTGGTTTTTACCTGGATGAGTTCATTTTAAAAAATTATTATTAAGCTTTTAAAGCAGGGGTATGCAGACTGCGGCCCGCGGGCCAACTGCGGCTCACAATCCATTGTTAATTGGCCTGCAGCAAATTCCAAAAATATATTTAGTTTACTTAAATAAACCAGGTGAGGCAATACGTACTTCACCTCGAGTGAGTGGCCCGGCTGTTTGTGTATTTTACCGCATATGGCACTTGGTGAAAAACGTTGAAAAAAGTTTGGACACCCGTGTTTTAAAGGATCCTTTTTGGGGGTAGATGCTGATTATTTTATCAAGTTTTCTAATATTGTAGGCTCTGTGCTTGAGTTGAATGCTCCGTTTTAGCCTTCTAATATCCGGTAGTGTTTCCAAGCAAATAGCTTTGCCAGTCCCTTTGAAGTTAAGCTCAATCACCATCTCCCCACTGCGTGGTGTGCACGCTGCTTAGCATAGTAGGTGAGAGGAAAGATGCATCAATGAGATCAATCCATAAACATTTTGAATTCAAAGTCTTGTTTTTTAATAATGTGAAATCAACAGGACACAAACTGCTTTTCTAAATTGATTTGTAAAAGAAATGTATTTTAACAAAAGATGGAGGGTTCTCTAATCACTAGTATAATTTTTGTTTCTCCCATACACAAAGCATTGTGCTAGATACTGTGGGCGAAGACTAAAATGAATAATAGCTAACACCCAACAAGTTCACGTTGTGTGCCAGATGCTGTGCTAAATGTTTTATGGGGGTGATTTCATTTAGTGCTTACAACAGCTCTATGAAAGAGCTCTTGTTACACATACACACACACACACACACACACACACTCTAACATTTGAGGAAACTGCTTCTGTACAAAGGTGCAAGTGGTGGAGCTGGGATTCAGACTCAGACCAGAGTTGGTGTCCCTAATTCCCACAATTAACATCCAAAGCCTCACCTTCCTCATCTGTAAAATGGGAATAACAAACTAACTTGTTGTGAAGGTTAAATACAATTATGCTAAAAAACACTTGGTACCTCCTAGTAAGTACTTAATGGTAGTACCTAGCTATTATGGCTACCACTGGGAAGGGATTGTAAAGGTTAAAATAAATAATGTATATCAAGCACTTAGTACAAAGTGAGGCCTCTAGGAACTCACAGACCCAGAGGCATCCATTAAATTGGGTTTTGATATGTGGAGATCAGTGCTTGGGGCAAGGAGCACAATCAAGATTAGGGGAGTACTTGAACAACGGTGTTGAGGTGGGATTGAGGACCATTAAATAGTCAGTTTAGCTACATTAAGGTACTCAAGCAGGGTAAGAAGCTGGATGGCAAAGGTAAATTGGAGCCTGATCATTAAAGATGAGTGCCAGGTAAAGAAGTTTGGCTTTATCCTTCTTTAGGAAAGCTACCATGACCATTTAATTCGCTAACCTATGTAGTATTTATTTCTTACATTGGTAAATTATTGACACTTGAAAAGGAGAGTTCCCTTGGAATACTTCCTTGTTGCCATTATTATTTAACACGTTCATTTTCTAAAATGTCCTGAGATAGTACCTTGATAGAATCAAAGCTGCTCAGAAAATAAACTTCATCCGAGTCGCTTCATAGGGTTCTAAATTGTGTTGAAAGATGTCAACTATTGTCTCACTTCTGTGGTTCGGTGTATGTGAAATGTTCAAAAGAGTTTCCTGTGACAGTTTGGTTCATTCAGATTGAAATGATGAAAGCAACTCCTAAAAAGAGCTGACAGCGTCAGTTACAAATGAGAAGCCAGAAGCAGACTACTGTGGACTGCGCATCATACCATCACTCAGTTTTTTTCCAAATGATCACAGTGAAATCTAGATCTAAGAAGCACCACTTCATCAAGGAGTTTATTTCACTCTGAGATTAATTGTGTTTCCCATGTGAGTGAGTATGTACACAAATAAATCTGTCAGTGTGGGCTATTATGCTTTTCCCCTTCACTCAGGGATTCATCATAAGGTTCTACAGTATACATTTTTTTAGACAGAATTACAACCATATTTTGAATTTATCAGCTCACTTTAACAGTATCCCAAATACTGCATTCTCATTTGGTCAAAAGGTCTCGGTTTTCGGTAAGATTTAAGAGAAAAAATAATAATGGTATGACAAAGATAAATCTATAACTTACCAAATTATGATATTTAAAAAGGCAGTGGGCAATGCCATAAAACTTTTTGACTTCAAATGAAAAATCAATTGACTTGCTATGTGCCTATTTTACTTACACAAGTGAGGTTGCTTCATTAGACATAGTTCAAATGAGGCAACACAGTTTTCTTTTAATAAAAAGCACATATAAAGTTCATTTCAGGCATAAGGAAAATAATGAATGTTTTCAGTTATTTTAAATAAAAATGTATAAAACTCTTTCTCAGAGTTTAGATACTTTTTCTACTAAGTCTGAATTTTGAACAGATAAATGTTTCAGACCAATTCGTATACATCTGTTATAAGAGGGAGAAATGAGGAAGAAAAATCATAGTTAAAAGTTTTGACAGGTACGTCCCAAAAGGGTATTTAATGCATCCAGATATTCTACCTGGAAAAATGTGGAATGACTCATATTTTAAGTTAATCTAAAAGAATAGCTTTCCTGTCCACCAGTTTTTATTTAGTGTCCCACACATTTCTAATATACTGACAATGATATCTTCTCTGGAAAGAGGAAAGTTGACTTCATACCAACTCTGATTAGAATTTTAACTAAAAACAATAGTTGAGATGATGTCATTTTCATTCAGATTCAGAATAAAGTATTATACATGTGTATTGACATAAAATACGTAAAATGTGATTCCTGCCAGGATTTTACTTAAACTAGATAGAAATAAATGACATCCTTGTAACAATTTGAAGTACCAAAAAGAGCATGCAATCTGGTCTGTGTGTTCCCCAAACTTAAATCATCAGGTGACTCGTATAGATTGGTGGAAGGTGTTTGAGGTGATACCCCCTTGATGTTTTCATGGTCTTATAGATTGAAGCATATTTTGTAAAATCATAGGCAAATAGTGATGTAAAGGATAAAACAGACATTATTGCATTGTAGAATCTGGTCCTATTTGGGATACAGCAGGCGCTTGAATAATGTCGTTTCGTTATAATGTTGATAAGAAAATAAAATGATTCCTGGCCTGGGCCACTGTCTGTATGGAGTTTGCACATTCTCCCCATATCTACGTGGGATTTCTCCGGGTACGAAGGAGACATAGGCTAAATTACTAGCATTTAAAAAAAACACCACTTGGTGGTTTATTAATCAGATCTCCCCCCCACCCCCCGGTCTTCCAGTTCGTTGATTTCTGCCATAGTTTCTGTGCCTTCTGATTTCTTGCTTTTTTCCTTGGTTCTGTCTTCCTTAATGAATTAAGTTATTAGCTTCTTTTTAAATCTTTATTATTTTTTATTAAAGGCATTTAAAGCTCAGAATTTCCTACTATTACTGTTTTAGATGTATCCCATAATTTTGTTTAAATTAAAGTTTATTGGGGTGACAACTGTTATTAAACAATTGTTACATAGATTTCAGGTGTACAATTCTGTAATACATCATCTATATATCACATTGTGTGTTCACCATCCAGAGTCAGTTCTTCTTCCATCACCATATATTTGATCCCCTTTAACCCTCATCATCAATTTTGACGTGAGTTCTCTTGTCATTATGCTTTAAGGATTTTTAGTTCTCCTTATTATTTCTTCTTGAAATCACATAATTTTAAATTATTACATATATATATATTATATTAGATATGTGGGATATTTTCTAATTATTCTATTATTTGTTTCTACCTTAATTATATTGAGGTATATGTATTTGATGGCCTTTTGTTAAATTTTTGAGGATTCCATTGGCGCCTATGAAATGATCAAGATCTGTGAAAATTCCAGGAGTGCTTAAAAAGAAAAAACAGTTTGTGTTTTTGAAGTTTTGTGTGTTACTATTATTAGTATATTTACATATTCTCTGTCATTTCTGAGAGGTGTGTCCTAACAGTATATGTATGATAATATGAATCATTTATTTAAATCTTCTATCAGTTTCTATGGGGGTGCATATTAAATTAGCCAATGAAAATAGTTGATTTATGTATCCCAGTAGATCTGTCACTTGTTTACTTACATAATTTGTGAACACATTTTAGATACTTAATACTTCTGTGATTGTCATATATTTGTTCTGCATTATTTCTTTTATAAGTAGAAAAGTACTCTCTTCTTTTATAATGGTTTGGCTTTAACTTTTATTCTGTCTGACAGGAAAATTGCAAAACTGGCTTTCTTCCATTTTATGCTTCTCTGACATATATTTTTCATACCTTTAATGTTGATTGTTTGAGTCATGATTTTTAAAAAATCCAACCTGAGAGTCTTTTGTAATGAACTTTTTTCCTTTATTATAGTTACTGTTCAAGCAGTCTTGGTTTTGCCAACTTATTTTGTTTTCTCTTTACCATACCTGTTTTCTTTGTTGCTTGCTTTCTTGCATTGCTTTTTTTTAAAAAAAATTAACTTCTAATGGAAACTCTTTGAATCAGATGCCTTACTCCCCTCCCCCCAGTTCTTGGAAACTCTTGAGTGTTAATTTTTCAGCTATTCTCTGCTATCTGTTTACTCTTCTGTATTCTTCTGAGACTCCTAATGCTTTTACTTCTAGCCTCCAAATCTCTTACCTTGTATCTCATTCTGGAGAGTTTCTTGGCTTGGTTTTTTCAGGTACGGTATAGAATTTTGGGGGCTGTTTTCTATCATTCGTAGTGTTACCGTAGGCAGAAAGAGTAGGGCCATGAGGAGAGAGTGGGGAGGAAACGAAGGAGGAAAGAAGGGGAGACAAAGAAGGGAGGAGATGAGATCATCCTTAAGAAAAATTCTGCTACAGGATCGGCTAGAACTAGATTTCAGTGGCCGAGAATCGATCCAGAACACCGTCTTACCCCTGAAGGTGAACTTGACCTAATTATAATATATTATAATATTATTAGCATTACGGGTAGGGAAAATCTCCACCCCCTGTGCCACCATGACATTCCAACTTGAGCCAAATAAGGATTAGAGAATCCCTCCTCCTGAAGGAGTGGTCAGAGAAGACCCGCTTGGGAACACCTTTGATGCCACCCCTAAATTTCAGATATTTTACGCCCTCATTTTGAGGGTAATAAATTCCTAAGCCCCTTTTTTCTTCAGTGCAGCTGTCTTCTCCTGGCCTGCCCGCTCCCACCATTTTGGGAGTGTACTAGCTTCTTTCTTTTTACTTAATTAACTAACTCACCACTTGCTTGGCTTATTTGGTGTGTCCTTGAATTCTTTCCTGTGGCATTTACCACGGACCCTTTTCTGGCAGCGGTACTGCCTGTGTTCCTCACCTGACTTAAAACTTTTTTTCTGGACTCATTTTTAACTCTGGAGTTATTGCCTGTCTTGATAATGATGTCTACCGAAGACTGGAAAACTTTAAAGAGGGAGAAAAGGGAGGCAAAGAAAATACAAGAAAAGATAATTACAGTCCAATGAACAGAGATGTTGAAAATCTACACAAGATATTAGTTAACAAAATGCAATTGTGTTAAAACTGTAAAAATAAGAATATATCCCGACCATGTAGAATCTCAGGGTATGCTGCTACGTAATGTTTACTTATTAAATTTTTCACTGATGACTTAGACTGAGAACTGCTTACCTTTGTCTAAGTGATAAATCAAGACCCTCCTGAAGCAAGAGTGGTGTGACCCTATGGGGAAGCCTGTTTGGAGTTAGGTTTGTCCAATAGGAAAAGAAAGAGAGAGAATTCTCACTAATTGAGTTGTTTCTGCATATTAACCTCTATGCTAGGCACCATCCCACAGCAGTCTCATTTAATTCCAAACAGAAATCCCCTAAAGAATAAGTAGCTGCTATTCCCATTTCATAAGTCGGCCCAGAGAGAAGAACTGAGTTAAGGTGGTAAACAGCAAAAGTAGGAGCAGAATCTGAGCAGAGTTACTAGCATTATAATCCTTGGGATGACACAATGGTGAAAAGAAGGAGTATGAGAAAGTCATAATGCCTGAGATGATGTGTATGCTGTGTAATGACGTGTGGGAGTGGGTTAGGAAAGGCCAGTGTGTAGAAATGATTTATTGCTCAGAGGAACATACATGACACTTTTCATGGGAGCCTAAAGGGTGAAAGCAGTTCGATTTGAGAGCAGCTGAATTGGGCTGGTCCTGTGAAAGCTGTTCCCTGATGAACACGCATGGGGACCTTCCCAAGAGGCTGACAGGGAGGGTCCCCGATAACCCAGCTTCAAGTTGGTAAAAAATAACAAATTTATAACAAAAGAAATGACTCAAAATATTTCTTTTTTTATTATTGTTAAAATGTATTGGGGTGACAATGGTAAACAAAACCACATAGGTTTCAAGTGTACATTTCTGTAATACATCATCTATATACCACATTGTGTGTCCACCACCCAGAGTCAGTTCTCCTTCCATCACCATATATTTGACCCCCTTTATCCTCTTCTACTACTCCTCTCCCTGCTTACCCGCTGGTAACCACTAAACTGTTACCTGTATCTATGAGTTTTTGTTTCTTTGTTTGTTTGTCTTGTTCCTTTGTTGCCTTCAGTTTTATCTCCTACATATGAAGAAAGATTTCTTTTAACCCTGAGAAAAGTAGTTGTGTCATGTATTTACAAAGCCAGGCGGCTTCTGTCATTATTTATTCTACATTTTAAGCTTTGACTTTTCCTTGACTCTAATTAGCGACTAGCTGCTAGAATGTGTCAAACAAGGAGGGAGCTGCTGGGCTGTGGGAGGGCAAGAAATAGAGAATCAAATGAGAATCCTGTCCTAAAGGAAGAAAACCAGGATGGAAAAACAACACTTCTCTGGTAGCTCCCTTCTGCCACCCTCCCACCGCTGCTGCCCAGCTAAAGAATTAATCCTCTTTTCTCAGTATCTTTGTTCAGATATCATTCATAATCTCTACTATGGTGATTATAATTTATTTCTCTTATGGATTTCTGTGCTATTTCCCGAGTAACTGCTTTGCAAGAGAGAAGGGGACTGTTGAGTATTTTCCTCTGTGTGCAGTGAAGCATGTTATCCCAATGAGTGGATAAGTAGTAATTGAAAACGTAGCAGTATATACGAACCTTGCCTTTTGGCTAGGCAACGGAGGGTTTTAGTAGGAGAGCTGTGACCCCGAGCCAGTATTCTGTCTGTACGGCTAGTTCAAAGGTGTAAATTAGGGCTTGGAATGAATAGAATTTAATGATAAAAATAAGGTATATCATGTCTAGGAATCTCATAAGAGAAAATTAAGAAAACATTTAGAAAGAACAATTTATGAAAATGAAGCTGTAGGTAAAAAATGAGTTTCATCACCACTGACTGTATTAACCAATAGCTAGTGTGAACAAAAAATAGTATACTGACGGGTATGACAAAAATATACTACCCTACTGGAAGAGTACTTTTAGAGTATAATAAGTAGAGAAAATGAGGTAATTGTGAAAAAAAAAAAAAGTTACCGGTAGCATGTGGATATTTTCTATTTAATTGCTACTTTTAATGACAAAGACATGCTGTGCTCCGGAGGATGTGAAAGGGGCCCTCCAGTGGGATTAAATCGATCCCGGAAGAAACCATGCATGGTTCAGTGTTCTGCAGAGATGTCCATAGATCAAACCATTTTTTGCCATTCTGTGAAAAATTCTCCAGCAGAGGGATGTGATGAAGAGAGGAACTGGATCAGCATGCATTTTCCTTTTCGGTGGGAAGGCTTTGGACTCCTAGAAGGCTTGAAGCCAGGTCCATGAGTGGAAAGCTGCAGCAGGAGAAAGAAGTCTCAATCCAATAGGTCAGAAGATTGTAATTTATTATAAAATTAGTAGGTACCGTGCTTCCCAGAAAATAAGACCTAGCCGGACAATCAGCTCTAATGCGTGTTTTGGAGCAAAAATTAATATAAGACTTGGTATATTATATTATATTATACTATACTATACTATACTATACTATACTATATTATACTATACTATATTATACCCGGTCTTATGTTATATTATCTAAGACACGGTCTTATAGTAAAATAAGATCGGGTCTTATATTAATTTTTGCTCCAAAAGACGCATTAGAGCTGATTGTCCAGCTAGGTCTTATTTTTGGGGAAACACGGTGGATGCTGTTTTATTGTATAATCTTCCTGAATTTGCATAGGACTTCCTTTCTCAAATAGCAGTAGAAGGATGACAACAAGGAACGCATGCAGACTTTTCCCTCCTTCTCCCTCAGTTCAATTCTGTAATAGGGAAATGGAATGTTTTACTGCATTTTCTGACTCTGCCTCCTTGATCATGCAACTGGGGAAGTGGTGAAATGAACTGGGTCCATTCTAATAAAACAAACGGCAGCAATACTTAATATTTCACAATATGTTTCATATAATGGATTGATTTATGTACCTTGTAAGCTGCATCTGAGTAGTCAATTTTCAAAAGTGATTTATGGGGAAATATGTTTTATATTACACCTTAATTACTTAAAGCCATTTTAAAAAAAACCAAATAGTATTTATTTAAACATACCAGTTAAAAACGAAATGGTGGTTTCTTTATTTTTTTGTATCTGCTGATCTAATTGCTGTCTCATTTTCTGGATCTGCCTTCTTTGCTCTTCTAGCCCTGAGACTGGTTTTTGAGCACATTGAACATAGCCTATCAGTGTGGTCATACCTGATCTCTGAGGTCATCACACCATCCCTGAGCACTTGCCTTCCGCCAGAGCCACTTCCTTAAGTCATTCCCAGCCTGTTGTGTCCCAAGAAGAGGGTAGAGGGGGGCCCAGTTTGCCCCTGCAAGAGATCTGCTTTTCTTGATTTGGAAGAAAAGGACTGGTAAAGGTGAATCTGGTACATTTAAAGTCACCATTGATTTGAGATTGGCTCGTCTCTTTAAGTTTCCCATTTTAGTGCCCTGAAAACTTTTTGGAATGAAGTATGGGCATATATAAATAATCTCTTTCCTCTGCCATTTCTGTGTGCTGGTTTCTTGTAATATGCTTTTATTCTGATACAATTTTGGTTTAGATGCCACATAAAAAATACATGCATGCTTTGACCAGGGCTAAAAGTGTCCATATTCAAAACATAAAAATTTAAATTGGTTTGGAGTACCTGCAGATACACTTATAAGTTAGTTATTAGCTCAGCTTAATTTCAGAAGCAATAAAAATATTATAGCTGTACTTTAATGTTACCTCAAAGCCACTAATTCGGTGGGCAAATTTAGCCTTAATTTCATGGGCAAGTGAACTCAGTATAAAGGAAACTAATTCTAATGCTAATTGTATGAGGATTTGTTCCCTCCATGAAGTATGCTTGTATCATATCTTAATGGTAGATTGGGAAAATCTGTGACCTAATTCTGGCTTCAGATACAAAAATGGAAAATATCTCAAAGATAAGCTTAAAACATATGTTCCTTGCACAAACAGGGCTTGTGTTCCACCCAGAAGCTTAGTCACATGATTTTTATGGTCGTTAACCCATTTGCTCTTAAGAAATGTTGGTTCCTGCTGGTAATACAGTGCCAACTGAGCTCAGAGTTGCTGGGATTTTTCTTTGTTCAAAAATAGAACACATGATAAAAGCTCAACCTGATGATACTTGAAAGAGAAAATTTGAGGAGTTCAAATGAAAAAAGTGGGATGAGGGATTGGAGAAGGAATGTAAGGAAGAATGTCAAGTCATTCTTTCTTCCTCTCCCACAGCTCTTTAAAGTGATTTGGGGGCTACTTTACTGAGAAGCAGGTTTCACTGTTTTTGGACTCCCGACAGCCAGACTAGGTTAGAATTCAGTCCTTAGATTGGTTTTCCATAATCATTTATCTATTTGTTATTTAGGCAACACTAAATTTCTTTGTTTTCTACATAAATTGTGTTGGTGGCTCTGTACACAATATTGTCTCAATCATTTCTATTGGAGTGTTTTCAGTTATTTTTATGGACAGATTTGTACTAAGGAAGTTACGCAGGGATTGATATATTGGAGTAAATTTAAATATTCTTTAATATGTAATATTTTTCAGAGAATTAACTAACTGATTAATATATCATGACATCAGTAGAGTCTGGCCTTTTAAAATAGTTGGTTAAAAGTTGAGTTTTTTGACTGAATCCACATATTGAGAATACCATAATTTAGAAGAATAAATGTCATGCCATTGCTTTGTAGATTACAAGTCACATGGATAATCTTGCCTGTAGTACGTTAGGGAAAATTATCTGTTGCATTTGCAACATCACAAATACTCAATAATAAATAATAAATTGTTAAAGCATATGCGTGTGATTGATAGTTTAAACTGAATTCTGTTCATACTCTTATGTTTGCAAAGAAGAAACAACTGCTCGTGGTAGCTGTTTAAATTACATTCAGATCTCTTGAGGAACATGCTTAAACATCTCTTATGCTTTTCAATGGATATTCTCCTGTTTGCTTAAAATACATATGTGATTACCTGACAAGTTTAGGTGAGGAAAATCGATTTAAAAAAAGAAGAAATAGTGCTTTTTTGGTTAACTTTTAACGAAAATTGAAACGCTGATTTTATTTAATGACTTTCAAAAAATCGTTAAGTGATATGTAATTGAAACAAAGCTGAAGAAAACTACTCTCTGGTACTATAGATTTATAGAAATTAAAAAAAATTACAAATAAAATGTGACTGTTTCTAGGGGATGGTCATGAAGTACTGTTTAATCATTCACCTCAAAGAGAAATGTGATTTAATAAACTTACACACACTGAATTAGTATTTCAGTTTAACTTTTTTTTTTGTTACCTACTAGTTGGCAGGTACTGTATATTGAGAAAGTATGTTGGGTAATGAACGACACATAATCTTGCCTACTGGGAGCTTCTTGTCTAGTAAGAGAAAGAGATTCATGAACAGGCCATTTTAATATACTGTTGTAAACACTGTGCTAAAGGTATGCACAGATGACCAGTTGTAACATGGGGGCAGGAGAGGAGATGGTCCTCTGGGTTCCCCTTATGTCACACCACGGAGAGGTGAGATCTCTGGGGTTGGCAGCAGGCGATCATACAAGCAACACGGGTAGGCTGCTTTGGTTGACTTGGATTCTGAGGTCAGCCCCTCTAATAACCTGTGCTTTTGGGCAAGTTACTCACCTCTCTGTCTGTTTCTCCATCTGAGAATTAGGGACAGACATCAAAATGCCTGCGTCATAAGGCAGTTAGGACCAGAAGGTATAGTGTGCCTGAATGAACTTTGTAAGTGAGGAGACAGCGTGTCCATGCTAACTGTTAACCTTCTTGGCACTTACCTCCTGACTGGACTAGTTGTCGTACTTAACCCCTTGTGCTCTGGAGTTATCATGTGTAAAAGGGAGGTAATGATAGTTGCTTGACGTAAGGTAATTTCAAGGATTAAATGAGTTAAACTATGTAAAGCCCTTAACACGGTGTTTAGCACACAGTAAAAGGGGGCTATTATTTTAAATATTATTCTTGTAGCAAAAGAGATTGACTCTACCTCTCTGGGATTCTGGTGGAAGATTTTCAGCACAGTTGTCTTGCAGTGCTCTCAACATTAAAATTCCATGTAACTTTAATGGCTTAATAAAAATTGTATGTTGTGGGACACCTGTTACAGATGAGCATCCAGAAGTGAATGAACTAACCACAGGTAGGAGCGGAAGAGGTGAGCACGTGCTCTGTATTAACTCACACTTGAGGCTGAGGTGTTTGGAAACGCCGCTTTTTAGATCATATACTCTCCTCTGGCTGTAGCAGGTTGGTTTAAAAATGAACAGTGATTTAAATGCTGCCCTTTTGATAGTCATTGATAAATTGTTAATAAAAATCCCCAGTCTGGAGTGTCTGCTGCCATCCCTTCAGATGCATGGCCACCTATAAAAAGAAAACTTTCTTTTCTTGTTAGATCTACATGTTGGTTTCGGATCTAGTGTTGGTGTCATTTTCCTCTAGGAAACTTTTTCCCCGGAAAGAAGTAAAATCCAGATATAGCTTGTTTAGATGGCTATAGCCAGCTGGGTTGCCGTTTCTGATACCTTATCTCTTTTACTAGTGAATTATAATGCTGCTTCTTCATTTCATTTCTTCTGGTGACGTATTTTAATTTCCTTCCCCTTCGGGATGCCTAACAAAAAACTTTATTTCATCTGAATTTCACTGTATTATCAAATGGAATATGTGAAAGAAAATAGATTTATAATAACAATTAATAAAAGCGGTAACAAATAATATTGATTATTAAATATCTACTATGCATGCTAGTCATAGTGCTAGGCCTTTTAATACATAATCTCATTTAAATCATTCAAGAACATTTGAGATATCCCTATAGCAATTTTTTTGTATTGAACTTCATGTCTATTTATTTATTTATTTATTTTTTTCTAGTTAATTTTATATTTATCCTTGTGACAAGCAGAGTAAGTAAGAAAGTGATAGCATAATGAACCTGATTAATATTTTATTTATACCACATTGTTAAACTAATTAAAATAAATATAAATGACGTACCATCAAATCATGTAGTCATTTTCAAGCTAACTTCTGTTTCTTTGTAAAATTTCTCCTGCTTCTTCCTTTTCTAAAGGACTTAATTATGCTCTCTGCTGACACTAAACTGTGTATATGTTATTATTCTCATTAACAATGATTGAGGACTTGTAGTGTGCCTAGGCACTCGGTGCTTCACTCCCATTACCCTCTCCTTAACCATCACCTCTGTTATGACATTGTGCTTCTATATGTCTCCCCTCCCTTTCCCTCACTGGTCAAGGAATTCCTGAAGAGCAGAGATCTGAACATGTCTTTTCAGTTTCTGTTTCCTCAGCACTTAACACACATGTATGACACGTAGTGGATACTCAAAGATGAATTAAATTTAGTCAGCTGTAGGCTTGGTTACTGACTATCAGGAACAAGATTGCTTGGGTGGTGAGTGACTATTTAAATGTGGCTTATTGCTGCATTTGCATAGTAAGAATTTTGTTGTGTGTTTATGGGGAGGGGGCTGTTAGAAAATATGGAGGAGAAAGGTGGCTGAAGTCCGCCAAGTTCTCCCTCAAGATCACTACCTCTTGCCTTTCCAAGGTACCGAAAATCTAACCATGAGAAATGAATCGTTTGAATTAAGTCTTTTCCATCGTGGCGAGTCCCTGCTTAAAATGCAGTGTCTCTGGAGGGGTAACTGATTAAACAGGAACTCAATTATGAAATTATCCTCCTCGGAGCAAAAATGGAGCTGAATGAAAACTCAAGTGACTTTTAATTGGAAAAGGAAAAAAGGTGATGGAAATCTTCTTGCTAGTGATACTTCCTAGGGAATTAGGAGAATATAGAGTGGGGGAGGATGGGAAAAGGGAGGTGGGGAGAATCTAAATGACCACAAAGATCCCTCCCTATGTTTACATGGAGATCCTAAATTATAAAGAAAAGTCCTTCCTTGGCTCCATCCCTCAGTCAGACAATGCTTTCGTTCTCTGTGGTTCTGGGAGAACTCCCAGTGCAGGATGAGCAGTAGATGCTGCAGCTCTAGCATAGGGGCCAGCAAAATCATCCCTGAGTACCTTGTATGTACGGGGACAGGGACATAGAAGTTGTACCTGGAATGTCAGCCCTTGGAATATGTGGGGTACGTGGGATTGTTTTCACACCGGCACACTCCCTTATATCCCTCTGGCTGGAGAGATGTTCACGAATGCGTGGAGGTTAAGAACACACAATGGTTGATCTCGGGGCTCTGTCATTTAGATTCAGGGGGAGAACTCTGAGTGCTTGTGACAGAGGATACTATGTTTACATTTCCTCTGGAATCCAAGTTAGAAACTGGTGGTAAAACACAGTAATGAGTTTATTCTCAGGATTCACTGATTATTTCATCAGATATAGTTGAAAATTAGTCTTATTTATTTGTTAGATGAAAGCTGAAATTGTATCTCATTAGAGGCACAAAAATCTCAGTGATGACCTTCAAGCTCAACAAAAAGCAGTTGGAAGTCAAGAAATATATGTTACTACTAGTTTAGGACTCGCTGCTTGAGAGTGTTTCCTCCCCATGAAGACTTGGAAGACAAACATATTCTAATTTTCATAAATCTGGGTTCTTGACACGACTTCAGGCCAGAGTCTACTAGTCTCTGTGACTTACTCCCCAATCTGTAAACATGGCTAATGATAACTGCCTGTGAGGGTGGTTATAAAGATTAAGTGAGGCAAGGTAGTGAAGGCGTTAAGTAAACAGGCTTGAATTATGACTCTAGCGCTTGTTAGCTATGTGGGCAAGTTCATTTAATCTGTTTGAGTTATAGGAGGTGCCTCATCCATTAAAACCCTGGTCGTGGGAAGAACTTAATGAGGAGGTGCCTGGAAATTGCCTGGCATGCGTTAAGTCGGCCCGCCACTTGGGCATAATTGTTTGGCCAGGACACTGTTCAATTGGACATAGTAACCAATATTTAACTGTGAGAAGAGATCTGAGTTTCAGAAATGAGACAGTCTGGCAGCCTTGCACCTGCATTGCTGGCTGGTTGTACTCCTTAGGCTATGTGCCGGGGGGCCTCCGTTAACTGGGTGACCTTAGAAAACCACTTAACTTCTCTGAGTCTCAGTGGTTTCCCAGGGAAACTGGAGGGTTTGGACTAGCTGATTCTCAGGGTTACTTCCAGTGGTGAACTTGTCTGAAAAGTGGTATATACGACATTGAAACTTCCACAGGGTGTTTGAAAAACTTTTGTGATATTCTATAAATAAAATGGAGAAGTATGGATTGTAAGAAAAATTAGGTGAATTAGAAAGTGGTTGAAAAATAATGTTCCAAGTTTTTGGCAATACCAATCTGGTCAGCTGAAGAATTAAGTCCTGTGTTGTTGAAATTTCCGTTGTTTGTTTGGATGAAGCTGTCCAGGGCAGGTGCTTAATGTAACAGTTTATGTGAATCTGGGGAGTGACAGTCATACGATGGATGACAGGCTCAGGATGGAAGATATCTTTCTAGAATGGAGCAGTAGCCCATAATGGAGCAAGGATAAATGTGCAGTGCTGAAATTTGGGCTTGAAAAATGAACTTCACAAGCAAAGATGGGAAGGAAATCTCTTAAGAGCAGATAAAGAAAGAGCTAGGGCTTTTGATGGATTGCTCCACGCAAGGAGAATCCATAACCATCACGGTGTTACATAAAGAAAACATTAGGACTTGTACTGAAGTATATTTAGGCAAGCGTCGTTTTAGAATCTCTCTTTTGTGAGTGTTGATTTACATAGAAGGGTGATAACAATGAATAAACGTGAAATATGTGCCTTTGGAGCCCAGTGAGTCCTAACCTAATGGCTTCATGGCATAAGTAGGTCTGTGACTTCAAATGAAACAGTCAATAATGAACCCAATTTACCATTGGCTATTAGTATAAACAAAAGAGTTAAGTTCCTGTGGCATCTCATCAATGTTATAACCAAATGACATTGAATGAAACAATGTTATTTGAGGAACTGCTGTACAGGCTTTTTCTTTCTTTTTTTCTTTCTTTCTTTCTTTTTTTTTTTTTAAACAGTTAAGTGATGGTGTGATCAAAAGTTTAGAAAACTACTGGATTGGAAGCTCTGTTGAGAGGTAGCACAGTCTAGTGGAAACTATAGACTTGGAGTCAGATATTCCTGAATAAAAATTTTGGCTTTAACCCTTAATGCTTATGACCTTGTTGCATAGGTAACATAATGTAAATAAAGTGTAAAAATGTGTTACAGTATTTCTCCTGCGAAGTATGTTGAGATGGTTACATGATTGTTCTGTTGTCTGCCAGCTATTGATTTCTAGTTTGATACCATTATTATTGGAGAATATACTCTGTATTTCCATTCTTTTAAATTAGTTGAGGTTTGTTTTATGACCTCAGATATGATGGACTTGTATCTTGGTGAATATTCCATGGGCCCTTGATAAAAATTTGTAGTATATTGTTTTATGTGGTGTGTTCTATAAGTGTCAATTCGATCTTGTTGTTGACGTATTGTTCAGTTTTTCTGTAGCTCTGCTAATTTTTAATTTAGTAGTTCTAATCAGTTGCTGAGAAGAGGCTGTTGTAGTTCCCATGATGAGATGATTTTTTATCCTGTGCCTCGCCTGGAGTGCCCATAGTAGTGAGCCCTGGCATTGCCTTAGAGAAAAGAGTTAATGCATGTTTGATATTAAGTGTTCAGATGTTTGCGGCTCTGCTTAATGGAAAACAGTTGATCGCCCCTCTCTATCACATAGGGAGAATATTTGGCTCCATACTAGGGCCGTGCTCTCACCCTGTGGCTTCCCATGAATCTAATATCTGAGTCGGATACTATTTGCTCTCTTATAGAAATACTATCATGCATTCAAATCCCTCATGGTTATTGAGCAAGCCTAAAGACGAGAACCTCCAATTTCTTCTTTATAAAATGAGTTGGGTAGATTAGGCAGGCCTCTAGTGTTTAGTAACTCTCAGACATGGATGCAAATATTTGGTCCTCTCTTTTGGTATGTTAGCATGTAGAATTAACATGTTTTCACTTTCCATGGTAGCACATGTAAAATTATATGATTTCTCTTCTTTAGCAAATTCTTTTTAAATAAACCTCTTGGGGAGGATATATTCTAGTGTAAGAGAAAGAGGTCATATGTCACATGACAAAAAATAGCCGCAGGCTTTGTGCTTTAACAAAGTAGTCATTCTCGAAAGTTACATTTTACTTCTCTGCCCCTTATCTGGAGAAAATTGTCAACTTCTTTGGGCTCGGTGTTGTTTGTTTGTTGTTTGTTTGTTTTTCTGGGATTAGGAGAAACTAAAAATAGCTAAGCATCTATTGGTGTCACTCACAAAGGATACATAAAATGTGATCTTTGAGAGATCAGTATTTAGTAATAATAGCAGGGCAGCACCACTATATTTTAGATGTTTCTCTTCTAAATAGCATATTGATGGAATTAAAAAAAAACACACACAAAAACTAAGAATTAATCTTTTTTACCTTGTGATTTTACTATAGAACTTGATGACTGTTACAATGAGATTTTGTTTTCTTCATAGTTTTTTTCTATTTTCAATTTTTCTTTTTGCATATTAGTGTGTACTAATTCTTTGTTTTTCTGTTTACCCCTTATTTATTATGTGATTAAATTTTCTTTTCTCATTATTTCCCCTCCACTGGTTTGCACATTATGGTTTCTATTTCTGTTAGACTTCAGTTTTAACATATAGTCTCTGATTCATTTTACAAAAGATGAATCTGGCATTAGCGAAGTTTGTGAATCAAAGAAGTAGGAATTTATTCTGGTATGAAAAAAAACATGATCACTCAGGGTTCTGAATAATAGATTTGTTGTTGTTCAGTGACTGTAGTCAGACATTTCATAGTTACTTGTTAATTATATTCTCATTAAAGATTCTGGGGAATGATCCATCAGAGGTGTGAGCGCTGGTGTAAATCTACTGTGGGCTGATTTAATCCATGCCACGGCACTGCAGACTAATTGTTAATGGATCTGAAATTGGAAGTTGAAGTTGCTGCCAGTGGCTGAGCTTGAGTTAGAAAATGAAATAATGCAGGAAAAAAAATAGTAATAATAATAAATCAAAGCCTAAAAAATAGCTATTGGAATTACATGAATTAAATACTCATTAGTGAAATGAACTTTTGTTTTCAGGTATGAGAGAAAGATTCCTGTAGTCACCATCTCTTGATTATGGTCACCACCAGTGTCAGATTTAAATGAAAGAATGCTAAGGGAGAAAAAGAATGAAACAGATGTGTTGTTGTCTTTTAAAAATATATATTTATCCTTTGGAAATAGTCTTTAGTTTTAACTTCACTGTATTCATAATAAAAAACTTGCATTGAACATGATGAAATGAAGCTGCCAGATGCTAAAGGAACAGCTGTTGACAGTGCTATTAGGCTTAAATCTCTGATTAAAACACTGAAATTGCAAATGAGAAATAAAACTCATAGACACAGACAATAGTTTTAGTGGTTACCAGAGGGTAAAGGGGGTGGAGGGTCGGAGATGAGGGTAAAGGGGACCAAATATATGGTGATGGAAGGAGAACTGACTCTGGGTAGTGAACATGCAATGTAATTTATAGATGATGTGATACAGAATTGTACACCTGAAATCTATGTAATTTACTAACAGTTGTCACCCCAATAAACTTTAATTGAAAAGAAAAAAAAAACACTGAAATTGTTTTTCTAATCTCTTTTGGGTAAAATGAATTCCCATGAGTATGTTAGTAAAGTGGGCTTCCTATTACAGTCTCTCTTAACACATGTAGAATCCAGAAATGTGTCCATGAAAACAAATCAAGGCAATTGTGATGTGGAAATTGGATCAGAGAATTATCAGTTCTTGGTTTGCTTTGCATTAATACGGTTTGATAAACCATTATATGGTTTCAAAAGTGAAAAATTTACCCAGAAATGTCATGACTCCAATTCTTTCCACCCTGTTCCCATCCTAGTTCCTGGTACCTATAGGTACCATGTTTCCCCGAAAATAAGACCAGGTCTTATATTAATTTTTGCTCCAAAACGTATGAGGGCTTATGTTCAGGGGATGTCATCCTGAAAAATCATGCTAGGGCTTGTTTTCTGGTTAGGTCTTATTTTGGGGGAAACAGGGTAATTAGTGTCTTTAGTTTCTGGTTTATCCTGCTTTTATTTCTTTTGTAGAAATATGCTGATACATGCATATTTTCTTTTTCCATTGTTTCATACACAAAAGGTTATATACAATATATTTTTCAACTTTGCTTCTCATTTAACAGTACAGTATATTCTGGGTATCATTACAGATCAACTCATAGAGCTTGTCATTCCTCTTTAAAGCTGTATAGTATCCTAGGTGTGAATATCACATAGTTTATTCAGACAGTTTTTTAAAATGTCAGCATTTAAGTTGTTTCCAGTATTTTGCAATCAGAAACAATGTTGTAGTGGATAATCATATGCACACATATTTTCCTAATGTTGGAGGTGTATATTTAGGGCAGATTCCTGGGAGTAAGATTGCTCACTAGTAAGGTCTAAAAACATTTCAGTAATTTTGTTAGATATTGTCAAATTCCCCTTCATAAGGGGTATATCAGTTTTCATGCTTACAACAAAGTATGAAAGAGCCTTTTTTCACAGCTTTGGCTAATACCCCTTGGTAACTTTTCTTTTTCAGTGTTTTTTCTAGTTTGGATGGGGAGAAACAATTATGTCAGTGACATGATTTTATCTAATTTATCCTGCTTATTAAATTGTAAATGGGTCATCAAGTAGCATTTCCTTTGTTTTCCCAACTCCATCTCTTTGGTCCAGTTTAGCTTGGAAAATAAAGTTACCGAATCAGGTTGCCTTTTTCTCTTACCTACTCAAACAACGGGACTTTATCTACATCAGTGGTTCTCTAAGTTTATAGGGCTTCAGAATACCTGTAGGGCTTGTTAAAGTGCAGACCAGTGGGTCCCACCCTCAGAGATTCGGATTCAGTAGGTCTGAAAGGGGCTAGATTTTTGCATTTCTACAATTCCATGTGATGTTGATGCCGCTGGTTTGGCGACCACACTTTGAGAACCTAGTCATAGTAATGGAATGGCTCATGGAGTCTTTCAGGGAAGTTGTTAGAGCTTATGGTTGACACTATATTTGAGTGATCGTATGGGACAGATGTCATCAGGTCCGTACTGCTGAAGAGACAAGATATGTAACAAACCTTTAAATCTTAGTACTGAAAGGCATAGCCTAGTCCATCTTTAAGTCATCTATTTATTGAGTCGTTCATTTATTCATCAGATTTCTTGGCTTCCTTTTCTGGGCAGTGCAAGGCCTTTTATTTTACATACTGAGAACTTTTATTTTAGAAAAGTTAATATATATTTCCTGAGATCCAACATTTAAAAAAACAAAAGCCCTTGACTCCAGGATCCTTTGAATTACTTTGACAGTTCTGTGCCTCTTTTTTTGCGCATAATTGACTTACTGTGGTGGAGCTGAGAGTTCAAGCTGAAATTTAATTTCACAAACTTACTAATGACCGTTATAACTGATAATGCCCTCTTGGTTGCCTTGAGATAATAATGCCTTTGGTTGAAACACCATTTCTTTAGGGATTTCTTGCCTCATAATAAGTGTTATTACCTTACTTACCTCATCAAAGACTGTACTATACCTTGACTGAAATGAAACTACGCCAATCAATTAATCCCATGTAAGTCAGGGTAGAACTGACCAGGGATGTCTAGTCTACTCACGAATGCCAGAGCCTAGTATGTCACAAGAGACCTCCTGAGAAACTGACTTTTACAACTTGATGTTTTATTTTGACACAAATCTACTCTTGCATGTAAAATAGTTATTTAAAGTTCCTTAAAATGTAGATACTGAATTTGCTTATGTTGTTGTTAAGGTGATACAAATTTCTGGTTTGGCAATAGTTAAAATTGGGAGCAGCGAAAGAAAAATTTGAGAAATCTTGGTTTCCAAGCAACTGAATGAACATCAGATCCCTGTACCACTAGCTTACTGTGAAGATGCCCGAATTGTAAATAATTGATTGAACAGAAAGTAAAACCACCATGATAGTCAGCAGAATTCTAAGCTCCTTGACATGAGCTCATTATGGTCAGGCTAGTGAACAGCTTGGCTAATTCTCTAAGAAAGGAGCCCAGATACAGTCTCTGGCATGTACATGGATTTTGAAAAGTAGTGGGACTTAAATAAGCATTTAGTTGTTGAATTTTGATTTAGTAAATGTGGGAATCCTGAGCGACAGCCCATCGGTAGGTGAATGAGCTGCCACGGAGCCTCGGACTCTCCCTCTGTCTCCCTCAAAACAGAGGACCTGTGGAGGGATTGTTTTTATGAAAGATGCAAAGAGTGATAAGCCTTACATTCATCAAACCCTTCAATAACGTTCACTTGTAATTCTCCCTTCGATATGGCTCTTTTCATTCTATAAGCTTTCCCTGGTTGATTTCATCTGTGGTCACAGTTCTAATTCTTGCACTTACACAGAAGACTTCTACATGTATGCCTCTAGCCTTATTCTCTTTCTTGAGAATTTAAACTTGTATGTTCTAATACACTCTTGGCATCTTGACTATTTCATTCATAGGTCAAACTCAAAATGTCCTACAAGGAATTTATCTTTTACATACCTGCCCCTCCAGAGAAGCCTGTGCTTGCTCTGCTGTGTCCTATCTGGGGTGATACCTGTGAATATTACTGAGCTCTTTGATTTCTCCTATTGCTCCTATATCCAGTCATTTGCCATGGCCTTCCGGTTCTGTCTCAGCTGGCCTCTCTGATAAGTCTACCTTCTCTTCTCTTCTTCGTTTAGTGACTCTCACTTTGATATTGACTGGTTCACCTGTCCCTGGACGTGGCCCTTTCAAGTTCATCTTCTATACTGCATCCATTGTCTGTTTAGAAACACAATTCTGACCACATCTCTCCCCCTTTAAACATGTGGATGATGTTTGATCACCAACAGGATAAAGTCCAAACTCCTTGGCTTGACCTAATAGTCCACCATGATCTCTTGTCTCCTTCTCCAGCTTGATGTCTTGCTGTTCTCCACACATACTTTAGGATGCAGCAATTCAGAACAGCTTTTAGTTCCCTGGAAACACCATGATGTTTCACCTGTGATTGTGCTGTTCTTTCATACTGATCTTTGTGCCCCTTTTAATTTTTTTGCTTTCAAAATTTTGCTCTGGCTCCTCTAGGATACCTTTATTTCTGTTGCTCATATACTCGTTACCATCTCGGATCATGTCTGTTTACTTTCTCTGAGGTCCCCATACGGCACCCTGTGTATATCTCTGTGGTAGAGTCTTGTCCACTTTATTGAATTCCTCCCTAAGATCCTGGAATGGAGGGTCTCTGTGTTACTTCTCTTTGTATCCCTGTGGCATAGTATGGCTCCTGAATTCTTGATGGATTCATTTATGCATTTGCTTATGAAGACATGCAGAATTAACTGCACAGTGGTAGCAGGGAGTGTCTTTGCCTTTTCGTGTTAGTGCCAGTGAGAATTGGTGACATATTTTTTGTATTTCTCTGGCTATCTATTGTTGTATACCCAAACACCCCAAAACTTACTGGCTTAAAACAACAAATATTTTATTTGTTCATGATTTTGTTAGAAAATCATAGACTCATAATTGGGCTTGGGCTCCGCTGGATACTTCTTATTTTGGTCTTTTCTGGGCTCCCTCATGTGTCTTCTTTCATCTGGTGGTTTAGCTGGAGCTGGAGGGTCTAGAATGTACTCACTCACATTTCTGGCAGTTTGTAGTCGGCTGTTATCTCTGACTCTCTCTCATCCTAAGGGAACTGGTCTAGGCTTCTGCACAAGGTGAACTCAGGGCTGCAAGAAAGTGAGGGCAGAAGATGCAGGCCCAAAAGTCACATGGTAGCAATTCCCTCACAGTTTTAGGTCAAAGTAAGTCAGAAGGCCAGCCTGGATCCAAGGGATGGGGAAATAGTTTCCAGTCTGGATGGTAGGAGCAGACGTGCCACAGTGAACGGGATGTTCATACAGGGATGGAAGGAATTGATGACTTTTTTTAACTATCAGCGTAGTGGTCCTCATTGGAACTGATTGGCTTCTCTACGTTTTGAGTTCTTTTTGTGCATTATTTGCAGTACTTCTGTGGTATTCATCTTAACTGCTTTAAATGTTGTAGGTCTTCCTTCTTTAGTAGGTCACCTTTTTCTTGCATTCAGGGAGAGCATCCCCCATAGTGCAGAGCAGATTTTTTTTTAATTTGGCAGGTTTTCATTAAATACCTATGGAGTGAATTATCTTTTTAAATTAACAGATATTTAAAATAACAGAAAAGTAAGAGAATACTATAATGCACAGCTATCTACCTACCACTCTGAACATCTTTTCTGAGATAGACATAGTGCCATGACCTGATAACTAAAATAATAGTTCCTGTTCAGTTGCATTGTAAGTTGTAAGCTTTTAACAACCATTTATGACCAACTTTCAAAGGGGAATGAATTCTAAGTGTCAAGCACCCAGCCTTGCAAATTCAGTTGAGTCATAATTTGAGGACTTCTTTTAAAGCCAAGGAAATAGACCTGCATGAGAATGTGTAATGCCACCCTACATCTGAAAAGAATGAGCTAATTGCAGAGTTCTTTAGGTATATAGAGGTTATTTTTTTCCCCTAGAGCTTCAAACTTCTTTGCTACTAGAGAGGGAAGAGGCGATGAAGGTGCTTTAAGGATGTGGACATGCTGTGGTTAGTGCTGCTATTTGTTGTCAGTAGTACCCTCCTGAAAACCCTAGGGCTCTTATGTGGCTATTGGACTTGCTTCGTGGATGACCAGTAAAACCCAGTAAAACTCCTCAGGTTTTTACTTGTGTGTTGGATTTGTTTCATGGATGGCTTTTTCCAGAGTGCTTTTTCCAGAGTGCGTGTATAACAAAGGCAGCTGGAGCATGGGAGAAGGCAAAAGGTCTGGTTAGAAGGGAGAGAAGTGCTTCCTAGCTTAGGGGCTGTGCACACTCAACAGGTCACTTTGCCCTGTGTTTTATCCGAAGAACAAATCCCTACCGTTAATCTCAATTCCTGATTTCAGGCTCTGGTATCTCCTTCTCTCTCTCTCTCTCTCCCTCTCTTTCTCTCTCTCTCTCTCATTTTCCCCCCTCCCAAATTTACTATAAAAATATTTAAGTATGTAGAATGGGGAGAATTATTTTCGCCAAAAATTTGAAAAGTATAGCATGGACCTCACTCCATTTCCTTCCTTAATACGTACGCATGCATCTCTAAAGCTGATATTTCCTGCGCAACTCAGTTTTGTCCTCTGAAAATGAGATTGATGATACCATCTGCATTGAGTAAATGAGATTTGTGGCTAAGAAGGTCTGTCCCATCAACAGGTGCGTCCCCATTTGCTTTCCATGTTGTCTCTAGTTCCTTTTTGTCCTTTTTTTTTCCATTTTTTCTATTTTTTTTTTTTTTTTTTTTTTTGTTCTTTTTTCAATTATTGTCCTGCCTCCTTTCCCTTCCCTCCCCCCCGTTTTCCATCCCGGGGTTCTCTTATTGACATCTTTACGTTACCCTCCTGTGTAAAAATCTTACTCATCTGTCGTGGTTCCTTCTCAAGAGATTAATGAAGCCACTGCAGCACCAGGCTGCTAGCGGGGTCACAGGCCTGTCCCCAAATGGAACCATTCAGAGAGGTCGTCCTTCCTTCCTCAATTACGCTACCAATCATTCCTGTGGATTCAGGGATTTCTGCCGGGGTGAGCACGATCGCTCTTTTGTGCTTAAGAACCCCATTTATATTTTGACTTGTTCTCTGTGAAGATTAGGAAGACAATTTTTTTTTTTCTGAAAAGATTTCTTAGCATAATCAGTATAGGATTGAAAGCCGTAGTCTAGGAACAGTTGAGTAACATGCCTTTAATATTACCAGTTGATGCTTATCTTTTTTTGTTCTCTTTTTTTCTTTGTTTCCATTGTGTTTCCTCTCTCCGACTTACCTGAAAAAATACAAGCACGTTTCTAAACCTACTAAGGCTTTCCTGTGACACACGCATGTGTCACCAGGAAGTCTGCTGGCTCTGAGTTTCGGAAATGTGATATCAAATGGGAAATAAGGTATGTTCCTCCTTTGTAAAACCCATTTGGTTTGAATGAATTCCAAGAGGTAGCATTTTAAACTTGAGTCCCAAGCTTTTCCCAAATACTTTTAGTTAGGAAGTTGACATGATATATGCACATTTGTGTATTTCAAGTTCCAGATCCTTTCATGTTATAAAATAAAACAACAACAACAACAAAACCTCATAAGAACAGGTTTCTGCTAGGATATAAAAGTTGGAAAGAGTATTGTCCTCCTGCTTACAACAGTAAAAAAACATCTAATTTACAAAATCACAACTTTTCTTGTATCCATTAGAGAATTTAAGTTGCTGAACAACCAACTAGACAGAAATCTAAGGAAAGTCTTGCTTTTCTGAGCTGCAGGCACAAATGGAAGACTTACAAGTGAGGGTAGAACAGACAGTGAGACAAACTTTCTGGCAAACCAGCTCCCCTTAAGCACAAGGTCATGCTAAAGCCATAATGAGCAGAGGATAACCATAGCAACGGCAAAACCCAAACCTAGCCCTCAGCTCCTGACGAGACTAAATCAACTCCCCACACGTAAGGCTGGCAAAGAAGGACACATTGCGTTTCCAGGCAGAAATTTACCTCAGTCTCTACTATTTGACACAAGATGTCTGGCTTTCAGCCAGAAATTACTGAGACACACAGAGAATATATATACACACACATATATATATATACACATATATATATGCACACACACAGATATGTATATATGTATATACATATATATGTATGTATATATGTATATACGTGTGTGTGTATAATATATTATATATATATATATTTTTTTTTTTTAAAAGATGGGGACAGAGGCTGCGTTGCCCAGTTCAGGTGGTAGTAGCAGCTTTGCTAGTGTGTGAGTGTTAGCCTTGTGCTACCTGTACTCACCTAAATTCATCTCTTCCAGTCTCAGTGTACTTGGAAAATTCGAATGCCTCTGAACCTGTTTGAAGTTGTTATGTTCATGAGTTGTCTACCTGCCTAATGGAAAGTGGTACCAAGGTTATCCAGTTCTGTCCATTAAGCTCACTTTTATGAGGACAATCAGCAGCACAACATGTTAGCATTTTTCTCCTAATTTTATAACCAGTAGAGTTGTCTTTGCAAAACATTTTTCTGTTGTATGTAGTATTTGATACAGCTTGCTTTGGTCAACAGTTGGAAAACTGCAGTTTGAGATGGACATTGGGTGAAAAGAGAATATTGGCTATAAGAGGAGAAGTAACATATTCCTCAGAAGGACCAGATAAATTATGTATAAGCAGAAGAAAAGGAAACTAAGATCCAGTGTTAAAATATAGCAGAGATCATGAGTACCTCTAATGCCCAGATCTGATTTCTAAAACCATTCTCCAATAAGAGGAATCAGGACACTTTGAAGACCTTAGAGAAACGGCTGATCTAGGACCAGGGCAAGAAACATAGAAGATGAGCCTTTTCCGGTAGTGCCAGAAAGGTAAGGAGAGATGTTGACCCTCTCCTCCAATAAACAAACACACATGTTGATGAGAATGTGTTAGAGAGGCATGGGAGTCAACTCAACCAGCTCTCAATCGCCAAACATGGAATAATTTGAGCAAAAAAAAAAAAAAATTAGTAGTATTAGATCATAACCCAATTTAAGTAAATATTCATGAGTCCATACTGATAAAGTAAATGATTGATAAATTAATAATTGGGTGGGGGGAGAGACAAATATCCTACACAAAAGAATTCCCAAATAATTTGTGTACTCCACCCAAAAGGAGCCGGAGCATAAGTCCTCACTCTTCAAGTGTGGGCTACTCAGAGACTTGCTACCAGAGACTACAAATATGAAAAGGGGATGTGGGCAAAAGGGAGAAACCTGATGAACACTACTCAAGTCAGGTGATCAAGTTTCACCATCAACACTAAGAATCAAGTTTCACATCAACACTAAGAAATCATAATGACAACATGCACCCTGGATGTGATCTGATGAAATGGCACTTTTACTTCTGTGGTACAGCCAGACGCTAGTCAAATCATGAAAAAGCATCACACAAATTCCAGTAGAAGGATGCTCCTACAACATACCAGATCAGTCAATCCTCCGAACTGTCAAGGTCATTAAAATCAAAGACAAGTCTGAGAACAGTTTACAGCTAAGAGGAGCCTCAGGGGACATAAAAACTAAAGTGGTAATATGGTATCCTGGATGGGATCATGGAAAACAAAAAGGCACTTGGTTAAAAAAGGAAGGAAATCTGAATAAACTATGTAAACTAATGATGTGTCAATATTGGTTCATTGGTTATAACAAATGGACCACAGTAATGTAAAGCGCTAGTAACAGGAAACACAAACATTTTGAAGCCCAGTGCACGTGGCCCTCCTTTAGAATACTCTCACCACCACCGCCTACAGGGCCCCGTGACCTGGCCCCTTCTCTCTTCAGTTCTGTGTCTTAGCATTTCCCTCCTTGAGCTGCTCCAGGTACAATGGCCTTGTTCCTTTTCCTTGAACATGTCAAGATTGTTCTTGACATAGATCCTTACATTGGCCATTGTCTCTGCCTGGAATTCTGTCCCTGGGGATCTTCACATTTTATTCTGGTCTTTTGGCAAATATCCCCTTGTTAGAAAGACCTTTCCTGACCATCCTCCATAAAATTGTGTCTCTTATAGTCTATAACCAGAAAACCTGCCTTCCTTTTCTTCATTGTACTCAGTCTTTCTTGAAATGGTTTATTTATCATTAAACTTTTCCATCCACTCCACTAGAACTTCGGACACATGGTATCAGGGGCATTTTGGGGCATGTTTACTCTCTGTCTGTAGCCAGCCCTTGGTACCCAGTAGGTAGGCACTGAGTACATATCGGGTGAATGAAAGAAGAATTCTGATCCTGCCTCCTTCCTTTTCACTTAAGGCTTCCACCCCATTCTCTATGCCTCTCATAGAAATTATTCTCTGCTGTGTATTACTGTTCTGTATGTTTAAGACCTTGCTTCCCTTCCAATGGCTACACTGCAGCAGTGTGTATCTCTGATTTATCGCTGTGCCCCCAAAGTATCAAGCTCGTTGCCTGAAAGGAAATTACTGCTGAATAGCTATTTATGAGATAAATATTTGTGTCTGCTTTGCATCTGTTATGTGACTGCTTTCAACATAGCCTAGTGATATGCCTTGGGCACTACAGAAAAGCTGGATACATCTGCTTTGCTTGGGCACCCATCCAGGCCTTACCTCCGTACACCATTCTGAACTTTTCCATGTTTCTGCTGCCTTGAATTTGACCTTTTTGACTTTATATTGGTTTATCCTGCATCATATGTCCTCTTTCGAATTGAAAACATTACTCTTCATTTTTGCTAAGGCCTTAGTGTAGAAATCCTGTAGGATGCTATCTCATCTTACTCAATAACTGTAGTTATGAGGCACCTAGCTCCTGTGGCCTGCTGAAGCCAGAACAGGTGTTAGGACACATTTCTGGGGAGGAAATTCAACACTGTGAATGTACGAGGTCAGACAATTAGGGACACAAACTCATCGTAGAAAAAGTGCTACATATCTCATTGCTGAATATCACTACAGTCACCTTCAAAGTACTCCTCTTGGGAAGCTATGCACCGATGCCAGAGCCTAGTCCACCCTTCAAAGCAGTTTTGGAACTCTTTTTCTGGAATGGCCTCAGAGCTGTCATCGTATTACCCTTGATGTCCTGAATGTCATCACAATGTCTTGCTTTCAATATCTTCAGGTAAAGAAAGAAGCCAGTGGGGGCCAGATCAGGTGAGGAGGGAAGGTGTTCCAACACAGTTATTTGTTTTCTGGCTAAAAACTCCCTCACAGACAGTGCAGTGGGAGCTGGTGCACTGTCATGATGCAAGAGCCATGAATCGTTGGCCAAAGGTTCAGGTTGTCTAACTTTTTCATGCAGCCTTTTCAGCACTTCCAAATAGTAAACTTGGTTAACTGTTTGTCCAGTTAGTACAAATTCATAATGAATAATCCCTCTGATATCAAAAAAAGGTTAGCCACATCATTGCATCAAGTTCTCAAACGTAATTGTCAGACCTCATATACAACATGTATAATGCGAGATGGACTCCCTTTTCCTGTGTATTAAGAATGACAGGCACAGTGCCACGGACTTGGGACACCTAGATGAATAAAATACAAAGACTTTGAAGAACTTATGCAAACAAGTGGTCCCCGTATGTGGATCCCTACACCTGTGTTCAGGAAGCTTCACTCGAGCGCTGTTGTCCACCTAGTAGAGCTTTGCCTGAATGAATTGTAGGCATAGTGATGAGCTAGCGGCAAACAGACTTCTGCATCGTGGCCTCCCACACTTGCCCACAGTGCTGGCAAATACACTTTTAAATAAGCTCCTCCTATGAAGGAAGGACATATTTTTCAGAGTGGAGACGTTCGCAGTAGTTCATCACAGAGCTTTAGCATACAAGTTACAGATAATGACGCATCTGCCCCTGCAGGTGCCACATGCGAGATTTCCTGCTTTTATGTTGGTAGCGTTGGTATTTTTGTTTTCATTTTATCTGCCAAGAAGGGACTATTTCTTTTTTAACTTTCCAAGAAACTGTGGCTAAAATGACAAACATTTCTGTGCATTTCTTTTCTCTAATTTGGGAAGAATTTCCCTAAGTACCCTCATTCTAGAGTTGCAGTAACCTTAAAAACTGTTTTTCATAATCTTAGGACCCAGAAGTTTTCCAGAACATTTCGTTCTGTGATCCTTTGAACTAACAGAGTCTCTGTAGTTAAAGCCATTTTTGTCTTTTAAGATTCTTTTTATGACTGATAAGAGTCAAGATTGGTTCAAATTAATTTTATAATTATGAAAAGCTGGTTCATAATGGCTTTTTTTTTTTTTTTTTTTTTTTTTTTTTAGGCAGGGAATTATGCTTGTGGCAAGACCCTGGATTCTGTTTAGCTAATTCCTTTTCTAGATGACTTCTTTATTGGAATGATTTCTTATTACCAATTTAGGGGCTCAGTTCTTAATTTCTCCTGGACCAGATTCTTTACGCAAAGTAGGAGATGGCAAATTTAACCTTTAAAACAAAGGATATTTCTTCTTTTGTATCTTTAGCAAAGAAACTAAACTTCGTTTTCTTTTGCCACATCTCTCATTTCTTCAAGTCTCATTTAATGACAAAACTATTTTCTTCTTCTGGCAACTTGTGGTGAAATAGATCTAGAGCTTAAAGAGTCTATTTATAATCTACCTTCTTTAAGACAAAATTGAAAGCTGTTCGTGTAGGCAAGTCAAAATAGGCATTTTCTGTCCTCACATCCCCAGTTTCCTCCCCAGGTACCTGACACGTCAGCTTTGGAATTTTATCTTCTAGGATTTATGAATACCCTTATTTGAGTACATAGGTTCAAAACTTTGAACTGCTGGCTGTCATTGTTCCGATTGATTGTGTGCACCGACTGGGCACTGATATGTGGAAGCTCTGATGATGAAGAAAGCGGAAATATAACTTGGGGCTGTGGAGTAATGTGTCTGGAGAAAGAATTGCTAGTGAGTATTCATAGGCAGCCTGACTACTCTAAGAAGATTTCAGTTATTCATTCAGCAGATATACCTTGAGCACCTACTGTGTGCTCAGTACTGTTCTGGATGCTGAGCATATGCAGTGAAGGAAACAAAGTCACTAGGCCTCTTGGAACTGATGCATCAGAGGAGGCGGTTTTGGGAAGAAGCTAGTTCCAGGAAGATGCCTTAAAATTCTTTATGGTGTGGCCTAAGATTCATACTGTTGTCCTTTCTTCCCTAGCAGTTTTGCAGCATGATGTTGTTTCCTGTATACACTCCATTGAATAGAACTATTTAATTGAACTCCATTGAATAGAACTGTTAATGCTCGTTGCCAGTGAAATTGTGTCTGGATATTTCTTCAGTTCTTTATTTTCTGTCCTTGTTGTTGCTTTTATAGATTTTTTATTACAGGTTTGACTCTTCCCTTTGAGAACTAAATGACCCTTTTATTCCTTCCAAACCCTAACTCCACTTGTATTTTACATTGTCAGTCAGAAAACAGTACCACCATTGTCAATCAAAACATTAGAAAGATGTGTTTTATTTACCTATTTAGAATTTTTTGAGCAGATAATATAAAATTGGTAATTAATACACTGCTTAGAAAAATGTAAGGACTTAGTAAATTTCTTAACGTTTTTGGGTCAGTACTCTATAAATGAGTCCTATATGATTGGTTTTCCTTAGAGTTTACATTTGTTCTTTAATTGATTTGCATATGATTCCTACATGTAAATCTAAAAGCACTTAGTTTACTGAATATATGAAATGTGATTGGATTTTTAAAAATTTGTAAGTGAGCTGAGTTGCTTTCTCCATAATTTGCTGTTCTTGCTTTCAGACAAATATTGATAGGATTTGCAATTACAGATTTTATACTAACAGAGATGGCATTTTATAAAAAAAAAAGTTTGTGTTATGCCAGTAACAAAATGGATTGTAGATTTCCTCGTTCTTGACTGTTACTGAGACTTTTTTTTTCCTGGAGCATTGTTCTTTACCTTGTCAGTATTTGATTTTGACTTTAAAATTAATGATTTTAAATGCCTTTGACAGAAGTACTACATATTTCATATAAACTGCTTGATATTCTTTGAGGGTACATCTTGAAGAGTTGTTTATTTCATCCATCAGAAGAAATAGCCCTGTGATATATTTATCAAAATTACAAGCACAATCAATTTCCGAGAATTTATTTCTGGGGCATACTTACTTATATGTGAAGTAACATGTGCAAAGTTACATTTTTGAAATGGCAAAGTATTTTAAAGAGATATCAGTGCATGTGAATAGGGATAATTAACGATAGTACATCCATAATGGAGTACTGAGCCAGTGGTAAAAGGCAGGGGGGGTTGTTATATTTTGATACAGAGGAAAGGTTCAGAACACTCATAACTTTTATGTAAGAAAACACGGTGGTGTGTACTGATATTTTTATTTGCTTATTTTGCCTAAAGAAAACTTGGGAGGATATCCAATAAACCAAAAACTGTGGTTGCTTATAAATATTAGGTGGGGAAAAGTATGACAGTTAAAGGCAGAGATGGATAGGGCATTTTTTCAATGTATACTTTTGTACGTTTTCCCTTTCTATGGACTTTATTTGTTTAGAGCAGTTTTAGGTTCACAATAAAATTGAGCCAAAAGTACAGATAGTTCCCATATATCCCCTGCCCCGCCCCCCACAGCATCTCCATGTTCAGCATCTCCCATGTTCAGCATCTCCTGTCAGAGGGGTACACTTGTTATCAGTGATGAGTCTACATTAACACGTTACAATCACTAAAGTCCATAGTTACATTACAGTTCACTCTTGGTGGTGTACAGCCTATCGGTTTAGACAAATGTATAATGCCATTTATCCATAATTATGGCATCATACAGAGTATTTCCACTGTCCTAAAAATCCTCTGTGCTCTGTGTATTCATCCATCCTCACCCCACCCCAACCTCTCACAACCACTAATCTTTTTATTGTCTCCATAGTTTTGCCTTTTCTAGATTGTCATATAGTTGGAATCACACAGTATGTAGCCTTTTCCAGTTGGCTTCTGTCATTTACCAATAAGCATTGAAGTTTGATCCATGTCTTTTCATGGCTTCTTAGCTCTATTCTTTTTGTTGCTGAATATTTTATAGTCTGGATGTACCTACTGAAGGGCATCGTGGTCACTTCCAAGTTTGAGCAATTATGAATAAAGCTGCTGTAAACATTCGTATGCAGGTCTTTCTGTGGACATGTTATCACCTCCTTTGGGTAAATATCAAGTGCAATTGCTCGATTGTATGGTAAAAGTATGGTTAATATTGTTAGAAACTGCCAAGCTCATCCAAAGTCGCTTTACCATTTTGCACTACCACCAGCAATGAATGAGATTCCTGGGGCTCTATCCTATCCAGCATTTAGTGTTGTCAGTGCTTTGGATTTGGACCATCCTAATAGGTTTGTAGTGGTTGGTATCTCATTGATGTTCTAATTTGTATTTCCCTGATGACATTATGTGGAGCATCTTTTCATATGCTTATTTGGTATCTATATATCTTCTTTGGTGAGGTGTCTGTTAGCATCTTTGGCCCATTTTTTAATCAGGATTTTTGTTTCCTTTTGATTGAGTTTTGAGAGTTCCTTGTATATTTTGGATAACAGTCATTTATCAGTGTGTCTTTTGCAAACATTTTCTCCCAGTCTGTGGCTTGTCTCTCATTTTCTTGATAGTGTCTTTTGTAGAGCAGAAAAATTTAATTTTAATGAAATTCAGCTAATCAGGTCTTTCATTAATCTTGCCTTTGGTATTGTATCTAAAAAGTCATCTATGTTTTTTCCTGTGTCATTTTCTAGGAGTTTGATCATTTTGTGTTTTACATTCAGGTCTTTTATCCTTTTTGAGTTACTTTTTGGGAAGGGGGTAATGTCTGTACTTCAGTTTTTACATGTGGATGTCCAGTTGTTTCATCATCCTTTGTTGAAAGGACCTTCTTTTCTCCATTGTGTTGTCTTTTCTCCTTTGTCAGAGATAGCTGACTTTACTAATGTGGCTCTGTTTCTGCTTTCTAGGAGTTGCCATTGCTTCGGTATGAAATGGGGAGAGAGATGTTTTTGTTTTTATTTTGTTTGGCACATGTGAATAGTGTAAAGGCTCTTCAAAGAAACAAAAAGAAAAACTGCTTGTTATTTTTATCATTCTGTACAAGAGTTTTTCCACACACATACAAAAGGACAGCAAAATTGCCCCCTGGAAATTTATAATTTTCTCTCTAGATAAAATTATTTTGCAACAATGGAATTGAAGTTACCGAGAACTTGATGCATTACCTGCTGGGTGAAAGAAACAGGCACTGAGTAGAATGCATGGAAAACTTATTGCTAGGAGAGGGGTCTTATTTTGCTCTCAGGATAGGCTCTGAACATTAGTATACTTGGAATAATATTAACTACCTGTACCTTGGCTGGAATTTTTATAGTAATAATTTAATTTCTGTTGGTAGAAGAGTTTATTGTTGAATGTATAATGGAAATTTAGGAAGCTTATTGGTGATCTGAATTTATATGAAGTATATGCTAGATTTTATTTCACTACTTTTTCCTATACCTACTCTTTCTCAAGATTTTCACTGGCAATGGGTCTTTTTGCTAGAAGGAGACTTTCATATTATTCAGAAAATAAAAACCCTGGTAAGGAAATTGGAGACAGAAGCAGATCTTAGAATGTACCTAGAGTCTGTTGCTGACTGCCTATTTTTATGCTAATACGAAAACATTAGTTCTTTTTCTCTGGGAGATTTCTGGTTTTTTAAAAAAGCAACTATTGTTTTTTTCGTTTGTTTTGTTTTTTTTTTTTAATACTATAGTCCTGTATTTGCCATGTACTAGGCATGCTATGTCTCCACCAGTTTAACAGTATTGACTATCATTTAGCCTTCAGAATTCAACTTATAAAATGTCACTTTTTTTCTCTCTGTCAACTGAGATGGTATAGCTGAAGCCAGGAGAGGAAGCAGCAATTATTTGAGAGTGTAAATATTATAAGGATGTGATAGGTGGAAATGAAGATATCCACCTCTAGATAAAGTGAGAGTAGTTTTTCTAGATTTTTGTGTGCCAGTAAAATGGGGATGGTGATTTCCCTAAGGTGTTGCTCTGAAATATTAAAATAATTGGGTTAAACACCAAATGTCACACTCATAGAGCCTACTAAAATTTTTGCAAATTAGGGGTTACATACTGGAGTAGGGGAGGCAGCACTTCAGTGGTATTTTTCACAGCAATCATGATGTTGAATTTTAAGGAAATCCAATAAAAATTATAAAATGCTATAAAATGAATAAATAATAGGAAAACATAGAAAAATAGCTAGAGATCATTACAGGGGAAAGAGTCACTGCAAAAACTACTAGAGGGAATACAGAGGAAGAAAATAATTAGAAGATGGAGGATTAATAAGAAATGTCATCCTATTTTTTTTTTATGGCTTTCTTCAGTGGGTGAAAATTCTGGAATGTTCAATAGTATCTCTTAGCTCAGTATCTTACCAAGGTGTTTTCATTTTCTAAAAATGAAATGCAACCCCTCTGCCTTCTGAGGATGACAAGCACATGATGAAGGTTGGGAGAGGAATTCAGGGACCCCATGAACTTGTTTCTGCTTTATACACAGTAGATTAGATGCCTGAGGTGTCAGCAAATATTGGAGATTTGTATTTCTAAAAGGCTGGAAACTTCACCTACCTCCTCTCCTCTGCACACACAAGGAGTAACTGAATTGTTTTCAGTGAGTCAATAAGGTTTTTGTTGTCACATAACCTCAGTGAAATGCGATTGCTTGGGTCTCACTGTACTCCTGCAGATGGAAACTTTCTGTAACCAGGAGGTATCTGAACTCCCTGGGTGCTCGCCTGGAGTCCTCTGACCTTCTCTGCAAAAAGCTCTTTCTGTCTTGATACTCCAATGGTAGTGGTGGGTCGGATGACAGTTACATAATCACAGTCTCTTTTGCAGTCCTGTTGGCCTTTATGTGGAGAGTTGGGAGTGGATTTCTTCTTGGCAGAAATAAGCAAAGGAAAAGCTCTAGCTCTCCAGATTTTTTTTTTGTTTCAAATAGAAACATGAAAATAAATCATGATGGCTCTGAAACTGGAGCATGGTATTTTATCAGAAGGAATTGGTAAAGAGTATCAGGGTCATTTCTTAGATCCGATCTTAGTAAGTAATAGAGGCCTTTTTGTGTGATGCTGCATTTTGAAAAGGTATCTTGACATATTGGGGGGCGGGAAAAAACACTAGACCAGGAGTAGGTAGGCATCCTAGGTCTGGTGCTGTTGTGCTGCTACAAGTCACGTGACTTCTTCCTGCCTTTCTAATCCCTTCGCTGAAGGCACTCTGTTGTCCCCAAGTCCCTGTCAGTTCTGAAACTTGTTGTTCTGAGTAGGGCAGCATGAGGATTTGGGGAAGCCCACATTACTGAAATTAAGAAGACACTCTTTTTTTTTT
This sequence comes from Rhinolophus ferrumequinum, assembly GCF_004115265.2. Lineage (NCBI taxonomy): Eukaryota > Metazoa > Chordata > Mammalia > Chiroptera > Rhinolophidae > Rhinolophus > Rhinolophus ferrumequinum. The sequence continues at coordinate 21,523,988 of NC_046295.1, read as the reverse complement.
TAAACAGGATATCTTTTAAACCCTGGCTTTATTATTCAAAGAGGGATATTTAAACTACAAATTACTGTCACATTTGTATTTTGTAACAATGATTTCATTATTGAGCCCTGAAGCTAAGGGCCTCTATGAAGAAAACAGTTGGGTAAATAAAACCAAAGAGAGAGTATGCTTGCATATATTATGGCGGAAAAGTTAAGTAGATGATGCAATGAAATTGACCTCTACACATCTTTGCACAGTATCTCTGTGACCCTCCTACTTTCCTTCACTTTCTTAACTTGAGCTCATTTTAAGGTGATTTTGAGACTGAACACAGAAACCTCAGTGCCTCTTACAGATATAACAGTTGATTTTTTAGAAGAAGGAGTGCACCACTAGGTGAATGGACCAAGTCCAGTGTTGGAAGTTTGATGCCATCACAGGCTGACAGTTCCTCCTCCTAAAGGGTCAGCTACACCATACACTTACTAGAGAGGCCACGAGGGATGTGGAAACTGGGATGTGGACACTCAGGGATGGGCAGATATATTGCTAACAGCTGTACAGACAATCTGTTGTCTTCCATTTTCGCTGCTGACTTTACACTTTCAGCTCGGGATCATTCTCAAATAAATTTCTGTATAAGCTGTAATCAGAGTAGTAGCCAGTCCCAGCTCTTGTGTTTATAACATAACTGAAGGAATTCAAAGCAACATTTTTAGTCATCTGGCATGAACAAGTCCGCTATGAGCAGCTTCATTGGAAATCCTTTGCTGTGTAATTTCTGCTAGTGACTTCATCAAGGAAACCCCATCATTGCCTCCCAAATAGCCTGTTAGACGACTGAGCTTGGAATGGACCAAGGAGATTTCAGATATCCTACAATTTTGTAGCTACAGAAACTGCGAGGAATGTAACCCAGTCTTCTAACTACATGGCTTGAATCGCTTCTCTTACATTCTTCTTGTCTTCTCATTTGCTCTATTGCCGTGATGCTGGTTGAAAGGAAAAAGTAGTACCAGGTTGGCCTTGAATCTCCAGGATTTGGAAGTGGCCTATTAGGGTTTGAAAGGCATATCCACTCTGTGTTCTGTCTGTGTTCTTATTCTCATTCACTCCTAATCTTACCCAGCAGCTGGTCTTGTAGGATTCTCTTGTCAGCCTTAAATGTAATTGACCAGGTACTCTCTAGAAGATTCTGTAAGAATTTAAAGATGAATATTGTGTACTGTAATAGACTCCTGAATAGGAAGACTTGGAGACATGGACTCAACTCCAGATACAGCTACTCACTTAGGGCTTTGGTCAATAATACCTTAACCTCTCTCAGTTTCTGTTATTTTGTCTAAAACATGCTGTCTTCTGACTCATGAACCGATCTATGTAAGCCACATTGTCAATAATAGTTGCTCTTAACATCAGCTTTGGAGGTTTCCAGATCTGCTGTAAGTTCTGAAATATATAAATACATGAGCTTCTTTGTATCCAGTGGCCCCAGGAATATAAAATGGAGCTGGTGGAATTTTCGAACTTTGTTTAAACCAGCCTGTTTTGGGCTCATACAGAGATGGAATTGGGTGCAAAGGCACCTCATCCCTGTGTTCTATACCCTGTTACCTTTTATGCTGGAGGGAGAAGCAAAGACCTTGTCATTAACCATTATTAGGACAGCTGACAATATTTATAGGGTGACATGGAGACATGTCTGTTGGGAAAGCAGTGTCATTGAAGAGCTTGACGGTGTATAGTTCTATGAGAATAATAAGAGAAAAGACTCTCATACTCACAGTTGTGGTGTGTGTGTGTGTGTGTGTGTGTGTGTGAGACAGAGAGAGAGAGAGAGAGAGAATAGAATAAGTATCTGGAAAGTCCTAGTGAATAGGTAAGAACCAGCAGAAAGTTCTTGGAAGTTTTTTTGTTTTTTAATCTGTGAAAATATGTTCATATTGGAATGGTTCTGAATCCCTGACTTTACATAAAGGAAATAGGACATAGTATCAAGAGATAATATTTCATTTCAAAGTTGATACGTAATAAATAACAGAGAGAAGAGAAGGACATAAAATATTAAAATGATGCTGGGCAGGTCAGTTAGCAAACTCTCTGGCTTGGTTTCCACATATGTAGAGGAGCTGGACTAAATTGTCCTTCAAGCTCCTGTTCTGTGTAGGTCACAAGTACAATGAAAGATGTTTTTGACCTTGATGGGAAGTTAGATGTTTTATCGTTTTTTCCTTTCAGTTTTTATTCTTTTCCTAAAGGTATATTATATGCAAATTAAAAAAAAAAAGAAAAGAAAAAAAAATCAATATAGAATGGCATGGAGGGAAAAAAGCCAAAATTTCCTGAAATATTTCCATATATATAACTGTAACTGATTCACTGTCAATCATTTGGTGAAGATATTATTAAGTTCTGTGCAACCAGCAGGAACTGTTTCACATTCAAGGTGAAGGAAACAAGTGGTTACATCTCATATTTCTCCAAACTAAATTAAAATTAACTGAAATGCGTACTTGCCAGATTGACAGGAATTTCAGTATCACTCTCCAGGGATATCTTCTTCTGTCTCCCCCACCCCAAGTTTACACAGTCCAAAGAGGAAATTCACTGAGAGCAGCTTTCAAGCAGGAGGAGCCTTAGTGTTTATCTGTCTCCTGCTGCTGTCCTGTCCCTTTGCCTTCCTGCGTGCTGACCACGTAGCTGTCTGTCAGTACTTGCCTATGTTGCTCTGGTTCCTCCTGAGCTTAAGCTCCTAGCAGAGCACACCTGGCTCTTTGAACAAGGGCAGCTCACCTGGTGACTCATCCATTTGTTCTGTAACATAGAATTTCACTGATGATATATGTGCCAGTTATCTAATGGTGAACATGTAGGCCATTTTCAGTATTAATTATAATTATGTCACGATGAACACTCTATTCAATTGTTTCTTTAGACTTAACACCCAGGAGTCATGTTGCTGGATCGGAAGATATACCTATTAAATTTGACCCATATAGCAAATTTGCCTTCTAGCATAGATGCACCAATTTACATTCCCAGCAAGAATGCATGACAGTACCCTGCTTTATCACACTTACTGGTGATCTCTGTGAAAGAAGAAAATAGTCTGGCTACTGCAGTCTCTGAAGGGGAACATATGGCCACACACACAGGCAAAATTATCTTTGGAGAACTCCAGTTCCTGTGTGTGTTCAGGACCCATCTGTTAAGGATTTATTATTTTCTTGTGAGTCTTTCTTTTCTTTCTTTCTTTCTTTTTTTTTTTTTTAAGATAAGTTTTATTTTGAAATGGTTGTATCAACCCACTTGGATTCAGAGGCTATTTTATCTCATGTTCTCTCACCATATTTGAAGTACCCAGATTTTTCTGAGCCTGCTATTTGTGACCTTCTATTGTTTTTTCTATATCCATATGATTTACCCAGTAGAATAAATGTAAATTCAGGCACTCCAAATTAAAATTTCTTAAAACAATATCTCAAAAACTCACTTCTGAATCGAAAACTCAACAGAACTTGAAACCTATGGCAGCGATCCCATTCGGCGCCCTTTTTTCTGTGGTTTCCTCATGGTTAGGTTAGCCAGTACTAATTTCTAAGTCTGTCTTTGTTGATTTTCTGAAATATTCAATTGTCTACCTTTTCTTTAGCCAGATTCTCTGCCCTTTCCAAATTTGTGGTGTTTTCCCTTTATTTCATCCTTCCTTTTTGGAAAATTTCCCATATTCTATGCTTTTGATTAATTTGAAGAGTCTCCTAAATATTGCGAAGGACCATGTTAAAATCTTGTCAGCAATAAGCCATATGGTATCCTACAGGGTCTGCAGACTAAAGAAAACACATATTCTGATATTTTGAATCAAACTCTGAGGACTTAACCACATGATATAAAGGTGCTAGAAAATAGTTTCTAATATTAGAACCATACCAAGCAGAGTGGCAGATGAACTCCTCTCAAAGGGCTGCCTTTAGAAGGATGGAGCTAAAATAATATAAGAAGGAGAAGGAGAAGGAGAAGGATGGAGCTTTCAGCTTTGTCTCATCATGTGCATGTGGAGTGTGCCTGCCCTTGGCAAGTCATTTCATATTGGGCCTTAGTCCCTCATGGGTAAAATGAGCTGTGACCTTCCATCATTGCATAACCTTTCCCCTCTTGAAGTGGGCCCATAGAAGCAGAGAGGGAGGAGTGAAAATGGAGTCACCAAACCAGCAAGGAATACTCCCTTTGGAGTATGAACACAATGAATGAACACAGTGTATACACAGGAGACTTTTGCACAGAATCTTCCCAGAGGACTTAGCTTAGAAATCTTGAAAAAAATTATTGCTATAAAGCACCTAGGAATGCTGGATAAAATATAACTATTACATGTTTTAATGAATAGCAGAGCTAACCAGAAAATAAAGGAAATATCAGGGACCAAAAATGTAGAGGAAACTCGAGACCTGTGCTGTCCCGGAAGGAGTGAAGGGGAGGGAAGGGAGATGCTAAGACGTGGGGAGTGAGAGTAGGGTTTGGATCTTATCTCCTCTTTGAGGAGAAAAGTTGAAAGTGAGTCACCTTCTCAGAAACTCAGCATACTCAAATAATTACTTTTTAAATTGCACATGTACATGTCCTGACAATGCCAAGTAAAATAGCCAAATGGTGGAAAAAATGTAAAAACTTAAAAACAAAGTATTCCCTAAAGTATGACGGAATTAAGACCAAATTCATGTGTATCCTAGGGCTGCTCTAACAACCACAAACGAGATGGCTTCAAACAACAAAAATTTATTCTCTCATAGCACTGGAGGCTAGAAGTTCAAAATCAAGGGGTCAGCAGTGTCATGCTGTATGTTTGAAGGCCCTAGGGAAGAACCTGTTCCTTGTTTCTTATAGCTTCTGGTGTTGCTGTCAATCCTTGGTGTTCTTGTCTTGTAGACATGTCACTCCAATCTGTACCTCTGTCATCACGTGACATTTCCCCTGTGTGTCTGTTTCCTTGTCTCTTCTCTACTTATAAGAACACCAGTCATATTGGATTCAGGGCCTATGCTAAATCCAGTACGACCTCATCTTAACTTGATTACATCTGCAATGGTATACCAAATAGAGGTAGACCAAAAAAAAGGAAAAAAGCAGGGTTTGGAACCTATTATCGGACAATATTAAGTTGAGGGTAGAAGGCACTAAGTGAAGCAAAGAACGGCTTTTTTTTTTTTTTTTTTGTTACACAGAAGAATGATACCTAGTAAATGTATAAAAAATTGATAGAGTGAGAAAATCACAGTACTATAACCCCCAATGGAAAAAAAATGATTCTGATAAGGGCCACTAAACAGTGCTAGGGCCATTAATATATTGGTGTGGTACTAGATTGTCACTCCACAAAATTCTTTTTCATTGAAATTGTAGAAATTTATCTTCATCATGGAGAAATCTGGGGGTCACCATTTTAACCAGGTGATGAAGCGGAGCATCAGTAGACAACCTGACATTGGACGCCTCCTGATGTGATGTAATTTGAGGCGCCTATCATCACCTACGAAGTCTTCAAAAAATAGTTAATCTGGATCTAAGTAGGCCTTTGTACCTAATGTTTAAATTTCAGGAAATACAGAGATAGAGGAACAAGTTAAATGACATTATCAGAAAACAATTAGATGAATCTGTAATGTGGCACATTCTCCAAAAAAATTGACCTGGTCTGTTAAAAAAAAAAAAAAATCATTGTCATGGAGGAATAAAAAAGAAGGGGCAGGGAAACATTTTAGAATTAAAAGACTTTAGAAAGTTATAACAATCAAATGTCACATATAAACCATGACTGGATTCTGGAAAAACGAAGTTAGAAAGTGTTTTGAGGACAACTAAGCAAATCATATATGGATGAGATACTGGATGATAGTAGGAAATCATTATTTTTTTTAAAGTGTGGTGTTGGTATGTAGTTATTTGAGACAATGTACTTACTCTTAGGAGATGTTTAGTGAACTATTTGCAGATGAAGTGTCATTAAGTCATAATTTGCTTTCATGTGGTAAAGCAAAAGTATATGTGCATATAACATGTACACATACATATATAGAACAAATAGGCAGTTATTAATTTTTAAAATTCATATAAGTTTATAAGCTATATAAGTAACAAAATATCAGAGGAGAAATCAAGTTGGACTTAGATTTGCAATGGCAGCTTATATGGTAATACATTTTACCATATTTGGTCTAAGGAGACAAATACAAATATTTCCATAAGTGATAAAGGCATTTGGCACAATTCAACATTCATTCATTGCAATAATTTTTAGTAGGACTAGGTTAATGCTTCCTTAATCTCCCTCAGTCCCACATCACTTAATTCCTTAGTCTCCCTCAGTCATCAGCATCATGCCAAAACAGTAAAACGTTTTCATTAGAGAAAGGAACAATGCTATCACTTAACTTTGTGCTGGAGGTACTTTGTCACTGACACAGGTCAACAAGGATAAAAGTAGGATGATAGAAATTGGAAGACAGCAAAATCGTTCCTATTATCAGATGTTATGATTGTATATCTGGAAAACTTGATGGGATCAAATGAAAAAACATGACGAACCATAATCGCTTTCATTATAACATACAGAACTAGATTACATAGTTACAAACAGCCACCAATTAAAAGATATAGCAGAAGATCTCATTAGCAGTAGCATCAATAAAAAATAAAGTGACTACGAATACAACTTGTTATTTTCAAATTAAAAAAAAAAAGTAAAATTCTTCCTAGAAGAAGACATAAGAAGTAGGAAGGCATTCCATGTTTGTTTGTTGTTTTTTGGATGAGAAGACTCAGCATCATGAAAGGATCGGTTTTACCTAAATTAAACTATAAATGTAGTGTGATACTTACAAAAACTACTACTTTAAACATAATAAGCTTACTTATATAAAGTACTACTTTAAACAAAATAAGCTTATTATAGGTTATGTGGAGAGATAATGAAGTATAGCCTGGCAAAATATTAATATGAAGAAGGATCATAAGGAAAATCTAACCCTGACAGATACTAAAACACATTAAAAAAACTTCACTATTTAAAACTGTGTTACTGGTTCACGAAGAATCATATCAGTAGACTAGAATAATAAGTCCATAGACCCAATGCATATGGGAATTTAATAGAAGATATAGGTGGCATTTCAAATCAGTGAAGACAGAATAGATCACTGAGTAAATGTTATTAGGACAAATGAGTAATCCTCTTGGAGAAAGGTTGGGCTCATAGCTCAAATCTTATACAAGGACAAATTGCTAATGGAATAAAGATTTACATGCTTACAAATGAAATGATAAAAGCCATGGGGAAGCCATGGAAGAATTTAGAAAAATAATCTTGGTTTGGAGAAAGCCTTTCTAATTGTGGCTTCAAACCCAGAAGCTATAAAAGAAAGAATATATAGAGAGAATGTCAAAAAAAGTGTATACACATTTTAAGAAAGGAAAAAACTATATTAAAATTGTAATACTCAATATATACCGATAGTAAAAGATGAATACAAGCCATGCGTATACTGTTTTTTTTTCATTTTTTGGCACCCCAGTATATATATAAAGAAATCTATCTACGTAAAAAGAAATCATGGAGCATGGCCAAAAAACACCATAAACAGGGTCATGGAAAGATTCAAACAATGGAAAAATAAGGAAAAAAGTGAACCCTCATTTGCCCATCCTAATTTCAACCATTATCAACTCATGGCTATCCTTGTTTATTTTGAAGCTTATTTTTGTTATCATCTCATCCAAAAAAAACTTTTGTGTGTGTATATGTGTGTAAAATGCCTTTCTTAAAGCATTAAAATACCATCATCATAACTAAAATATTAATGATTCCTTAATATCCATAATCATTTTTAAGGCATCAGGAAATGAATCTTCGGGTAAATAGTACCTATATTTTTAAAAACACATTATATAGTTTTAGAAATGTTAGAAAAAGTAATTATAATGAGAGGGAATATGCTGTAGAATTTCCTATTAAATTAAATTTAGACACTTCCTTCTTGCAGTGTTCCAAATACTCTGAATCTGTTAATGCCCTGCAGTCAGATGATTCTGTCAGTTAATTATCCTTTTGTTAGTCCTGGATCTCGCTCTGACCTGAATGAAGCCCATTGCTTTACCCTGCCCTTAGAAATTGCTTGGGACTGTGACAGATGACTACCCAGCAGTCTGTAAGAAATCCTTCAAGATGTGTGTATACATCAGACATTGGCAGGAATCTCAAGCTCTTCAAAGAAGACTCAGATGAAATGAGGTAGCCTGGGTGCCTGCAGAATTCCTAGCCCTTCAGCAAATGAGAATTAACTATGTTCTGTGGGTAGGGAAGTATTTTAAGGGTTTTTTGGCTCAGGGAAAAAAAACACACAATAAAAATTATTTTGTTTTTTTATTTAGAATCTAGACTAAGTGAACCTCTTTTCATAAAGACGTTTAAGATGCTTGTGAGACCAACTGTGAGATTGATCAAGGTCGAATTTTGGTATCATAATCATAAATTTGACTTTTAAACTAAGTGTGATGTTTAGAATAACGTGCCAGCTTCATCCAAATTTTTACTAAGAATAATTTTTTTTTAATTAAAGTTTATTGGGGTGACAATTGTTAGTAACGCTACATAGATTTCAGGTGTACAATTCTGTATTACATCATCTATAAATCCCGTTGTGTGTTCACCACCCAGAATCAGTTCTCCTTCCATCACCGTATATTTGACCCCCTTTACCCTATTCTAGAACCCCATTCTCCCCTTACCCTCTGGTAACCACTGAACTGTTGTCTATGTCTATGAGTTTTTGTTTCTTCATTTGTTTGTCTTATTCTTTTGGTGTTTTCAGTTTTGAATACCACATATCAGTAAATCATATGGTTCTCTACTTTTTCTGTCTGACTTACTTTGCTTAGCATTATAATCTCAAGATCCAACTATGTTGTCGCAAATGGTCCTATCTCATCTTTTCTTATGGCCAAGTAGTATTCCATTGTGTATATATACCACAACTTCTTTATCCAATCATCTATCGAAGGACTCTTTGGTTGTTTCCCTGTCTTAGCCATTGCAAATAAAGCTGCAATGACCACTGGAGCACGTATGTCTTTATGGATAAATGTTTTCAGATTTTTTTTTTTTTTTTTTTTTTTTTTTTTTATTTTTTTAATTTATTGGGGTGACAATTGTTAGTAGAATTACATAGATTTCAGTTGTGCAATTCTGAATCACATCATCCATAAATCACACTGTGTGTTCACCACCCAGAGACAGCTCCCCTTCCATCACCGTACATTTGATCCCCCTCACCCTCATCCCCCACCCCCCAACCCCCTTACGCTCTGGTAACCACCAAATTACGTTCCCCAGATTAATTTTCAAACCCCGTGGCCATCCTGTGGTCACCGACTGCCCTCCAATCCCCTCACCCTCCCCCCCACCCCCCACTCCCCCCGCCCATCTAGCAACCCTCAGTTTTTCCTCATTGTCTCCCAGTTTCTGATTAGTTCATTCACTTATTCTTTTCTTTAGAATCCGCAAATAAGTGAGATCATATGGAACTTATCTTTCTCTGTCTGACTTATTTCACTTAACATAATGTTCTCTAGATCCATCCATGTTGTTGCAAATGGTAAGATTTCTTTCTTCCTTATGGCTGCATAATACTCCATTGTATAAATGTACCACAGTTTCTTAATCCAATCAGCTACCGATGGGCATTTTGGTTGTTTCCATGTCTTAGCTATTGTGTATAGTGCTGCAATAAACATAGGAGTGCATAGAGATTTTTGAATTGAAGTTCTGGATTTCTCCGGATAGATACCTAGGAGTGGAATTACTGGATCATAAGGTAGTTCCATTTTCAGAATTTTGAGATACCTCCATACTGTTTTCCATAGCGGCTGCACCAGTCTGCAATCCCACCAACAGTGCACAAGCGTTCCCTTTTCTCCACATCCGCGCCAGCACTTGTTGTTTGTTGATTTATTGATGATAGCCATTCTGACTGGGGTGAGGTGGTATCTCATTGTGGTTTTTATTTGCATTTCTCTGATGGTTAGTGAGGTTGAGCATTTCTTCATATGTCTGTTTGCCATCTGAATGTCCTTTTCAGAAAAATGTCTCTTCAAGTCCTCTGCCCATTTTTTAATTGGAACGTTTGTTTTTTTGGAGTTGGGTTGAGTAAGTTTTCCATAGATTTGTGATATTAATCCCTTATCAGATATATCACTGGCAAATATCTTTTCCCATTCAGTAGGATCCCTTCTTGTTTTATTGATGGTTTCCTTTGCTGTGAAAAAACTTTTTAGTTTGATATAATCCCACATGTTTATTCTTTCTCTTAGTTCCCTCGCGCGAGGGTGTATATCAGTAAAAATCTTACTCCGGGTAATGTCTGAGAAGTTTCTTCCTATATTTTCTTCTAGGTATTTTATGGTTTCAGACCTTACATTTAAGTCTTTAAGCCATTTTGAATTTATTTTTGTATATGGTGTAAGGAGGTGGTCCAACTTCATTTTTTTGCATGTGTCTGTCCAGGTTTCCCAGCACCATTTATTGAATAGACTGTCATTACTCCATCGTACATTCTTGCTTCCATTGTCGTAGATTAAATGGCCATATAGGCGTGGATTTATTTCTGGACTCTCTATTCTGTTCCATTGATCTATGTGTCTGTTTTTATGCCAATACCATGCTGTTTTGATTACTGTAGCCTTGTAGTATAATTTGAAGTCAGGTATTGTTATACCTCCCACTTTGTTCTTATTTCTCAAGATTGCCTTTGCTATTCGGGGTCTTTTATGGTCCCATATAAATTTTAGGATTATATGTTCTATTTCTGTGAAAAACGACGTTGGCAGTTTGATAGGAATTGCATTGAATATGTATATTGCCTTAGGCAGTATGGACATTTTAACTATATTAATTCTTCCTATCCATGAACATGATATGTGTTTCCATCTATTTATATCTTCCTTCATTCCTTTCATCAGTGTCTTATAATTTTCTGAGTATAGATCTTTTACTTCTTTGGTTAAATTTATTCCCAGGTATTTTATAGTCTTTGGAGCGATTGTAAATGGGATTGTTTTTTTAATTTCTCCTTCTGATGTTTTATTATTGGTATATACAAATGCAACTGATTTCTGAATATTAATTTTGTATCCTGCCACTTTACTAAATTCATCTATCAGCTCTAATAGCTTCTTGGTGGAGTCTTTAGGGTTCTCTATATATAGTATCATATCATCTGCATACAATGATAACTTTACTTCCTCCTTACCAATCTGGATGCCTTTTATTTCTTTTTCTTGTCTGATTGCTGTGGCAAGAACTTCCAGAACTATGTTGAATAGAAGCGGAGATAATGGGCATCCTTGCCTTGTTCCTGATCTTAGGGGGAATGGTTTTAGCTTTTCCCCATTGAGTATGATGTTAGCTGTGGGTTTGTCATATATGGCCTTTATTATGTTGAGATAAGATCCCTCTATTCCCACTTTCTTAAGGGTTTTTATCATAAATGGCTGTTGAATTTTATCAAATGCTTTTTCTGCATCTATTGATATGATCATGTGATTTTTATTTTTCATTTTGTTAATGTGGTGTATCACATTAATAGATTTGCGGATGTTGAACCACCCCTGCATACCAGGAATGAATCCCACTTGATCGTGGTGAATGATCTTTTTAATGTATTGCTGAATTCTGTTTGCTAATATTTTGTTGAGGATTTTTGCATCTATGTTCATTAAAGATATCGGCCTGTAGTTTTCTTTTTTTGTGGTGTCTTTGTCTAATTTTGGGATCAGGGTGATAGTGGCTTCGTAAAAAGTGTTTGGGAGTCTTCCCTCCTTCTGGATTTTTTGGAAGAGCTTGAGGAGAATTGGTGATAATTCTTTTTTGAACGCTTTGTAAAATTCACCTGTAAAGCCATCTGGTCCAGGGCTTTTGTTTGTTGGGAGACTGTTGATTACTGATTCAATTTCCGTGGTGGTAATCAGTCTATTCAGGTTTTCTGTTTCTTCTTGAGTTAGCCTTGGAAGGTTGTACGCCTCTAGAAAATTGTCCATTTCTTCCAAATTGTCAAATTTGTTGGCATATAGTTGCTCATAGTAACTTCTTAAAACTCTTTGTATTTCTGCAGTGTCCGTTGTCACTTCTCCTCTTTCGTTTCTGATTTTATTAATTTGGGTCCTCTCTCTCTTTTTTTTAATGAGTCTGGCTAATGGTTTGTCGATTTTGTTTATCTTCTCTAAGAACCAACTCTTGGATTCATTGATCTTTTGTATTGTTTTTCTGGTTTCTATTTCATTTAATTCTGCTCTGATCTTTATTATCTCCTTCCTTGTGTTCCCTTTGGGCTTATTTTGCTGTTCTTTTTCCAGATCCCTTAAATGTGAAGATAAACTGTTGATTAGTGATGTTTCTTGTTTCTTTAGGTAGGCCTGCAAAGCTATGAATTTCCCTCTTAGGACTGCTTTCGCGGCATCCCAAAGATTTTGGGTCGTCGTGTTTTCATTTTCATTTATCTCGAAATATCTTTTGATTTCTTCCTTGATCTCCTGCTTGACCCATTCATTATTTAGTAATAAGTTATTCAGCCTCCATGAATTGGTGTGTCTTCCCGTTTTTTTCCTGTAGTTCATTTCTAATTTCATAGCATTGTGATCAGAGAAGACAATTGGTATGATTTCAATTTTCTTAAATTTATCAAGACTTGTTTTGTGGCCTAACATATGATCTATCTTGGAAAATGTTCCATGTGCGCTTGAGAAGAAGGTGTATTTTGCAGCATTGGGGTGAAATGTTCTGAAAATATCGATTAAATCCAAGTGGTCCAATGTATCATTTAAGGCTGTTGTTTCCATATTGATTTTCTGTCTGGAAGACCTGTCCCTTGTGGTCAGAGGTGTGTTGAAGTCCCCGACTATAATAGTGTTACTGTTGATCTCTGCCTTTATGTCAGTCAGTACCTGTTTTATATATTTAGGTGCTCCTATGTTGGGTGCATAGATGTTTACTAGGATTATGTCCTCTTGTCGGATCGATCCCTTTATTATTATATAGTGCCCATCTTTATCTTTTAGTATGTTCTTCATTTTAAAGTCTATTTTGTCAGAAATAAGTATTGCAACTCCAGCTTTTTTCTCGTTTCCATTTGCATGAAATATCTTACTCCAACCCTTCACTTTCAGCCTGTGTGTGTCTTTTGTTCTGAGGTGAGTCTCTTGTATACAGCATATACAAGGGTCTTGCTGTCTTATCCAGTCAGCCACCCTATGTCTTTTGATTGGAGCATTTAATCCATTTACATTTAAAGTGATTATTGATAGGTACATAGATATTGCCATTTTTAAATTTGTAGTTAGGTTGTTTTGATCTTTCTCCTATTTACAGAAGACCTTTTAGTATTTCTTGCAATGCTGGCTTGGTGGTAATAAATTCCTTTAGCTTATTTTTTTCTGGAAAGCTCTTTATCTCTCCATCAACTTTAAATGATAGCCTTGCTGGATAAAGCAATCTAGGTTGTAGGCCTTTGTTTTCCATCACTTTAAGTATCTCCTGCCACTCCCTCCTGGCCTTCAATGTTTCTGTAGAAAAATCATTTGATAGTCTTATGGGAGTTCCCTTGTATGTAACCCTCCGTCTTTCTCTTGCTGCTTTTAGGATTCTCTCTTTGTCTTTAAGCTTTGCCATTTTAACTATAATGTGTCTTGGTGTGGACCTGTTTGGGTTAATCCTGGTTGGAACTCTCTGCACTTCCTGGACTTGTATGTTGGTTTCCTTCATCAGGTTGGGGAAGTTTTCAGACATTATTACTTCAAATATGTTCTCAATCCCTTGCTTGCTCTCTTCACCTTCTGGTATTCCTATGATGCGCATGTTGTTGCGCTTGATGTTATCCCAGAGGTCTCTTAGGCCATCTTCATTGTTTTTTATTCTTTTTTCTTTTTGTTGTTCCGTTTGGGTGATCTCTGCTACCTTGTCTTCTAAGTCGCTGATTCGATCCTCTGCTTCATCTAGCCTGCTGGTAATTCCTTCAAGTGAGTTCTTAATTTCGGTAATTGTGTTCTTTAGTTCCAACTGGTTTTTCGTTATGATTTCTACATCCTTCTTTATGTTTTCTCTAAGCTCGTTTGTTATGATTTCTACATCCTTCTTTATGTCTTCTCTAAGCTCCTTAAACATTCTTATCACCAGTGTTCTGAACTCAGTCTCTGAGAGGTTGGTTACGTCTGCTTCATTTGGTTCCAGTTGTGGAAGCTTCTTCTGTTCTTTTATTTGGGACGTGTATCTTTGTTTCCCCATTCTGGCTGACTGTGTTTATTTTGATATATTAGGTAGATCCCCTAGAGTTCTTAGTTCTTGCTAGGTTATCTTGTGTAGTATGTGTCCTTTATATTTGACTCGCACCACGTCGTCCTCCTCTGCGTGTGCTCCAAAGGTGAGTCTTGTGTTGTGTACACTGTCCCGTTCAAGAAGATCTTTAATTGCTTCCCGCTAATGAGCAGGTGGGGTCAACTCCTGGGCTGACCTGCCGTGAGACTTGGCTCTGCCCCCCGCAGGGCACTCTGCTGCGTGAGGGTTGACCACCCCAATGTGATTTGGCCTCTATGGGCTCCAGAGCCTGCCGAGAACCCCCTCTAGGTATGTGACCTGTAGGTCAACCCCGGCTGCACTCCGATTTGGTCTGGAGTTGGCCCCCAGATATGCCGAGTCCCGTGCCACCCAAGCTGGGCCCCGGCAGGGAAGTCCCAGAACAAGGCAAATCACCAAGCACAGCAGCAACGACAACAGCAAAGAAGAAGAAAAGAAAAAAAAAAAAAAAAAAAAAAAAAACAGCCGATAACCCCCGCTCAACACAGGCAAAGATATCAAAGATACAAGATAAAGCAAAACAAAACCAAGCAAAGCAAAACAAAGCAAAACAAAAAGCAGCGACCGTCTCGGCCTGAGCCCATCAAGCAATGACCAGGTTGTCCTCTGCTGTACCAAAGAGCCCCCTGCTTATTGCGCAGGCAGAGCCGGTCACCTGGTGCTCAGAGAGACTTTGGGACTGCAGACTTAAAAGCGTGGGCCTGAGGGGTCTGGATGATAGTCTCCACAAAGTCAGTGCAGCTTCTGCCCTTGTCCGCACGTATGCACACCGAGAGGAGCACCACCAGTCCTTTGTCCAGAGCTCGTGAGTCCTAGGGCACTCCTTCAGTGTGTGTGTATGGGTGCGGGCGGGAGATTTCTGATCTGCTGACCGTGCCTCACAAGCTGGGCCCTGGCAGGGCAGTTTCAGAACAAAGCAAATCACCAAGCACAACAACAACAACAACAACAAAGAAAAATATCAAATACGTTCACATGCAAAAACCACCTGATAACCCCACTCGACAGAGGCAAAGATATCAAAGATATAAAGACAAAGCAAAACAAGACAAAACAAAGCAATACAAAAAGCAGCGACAGTCTCGGCCTAAGCCCACCAAGCAATGTCCAGGTTGTTCTCTGCTGTACCAAGGAGCCCCCTGCTTATTGCGCAGGCAGAGCCGGTCACCTGGTGCCCAGAGAGACTTTGGGACTGCAGACTTAAAAGCGTGGGCCTGAGGGGTCTGGATGATAGTTTTTACAATATCAGTGCAGTTTCTGCCCTTGCCTGCACAAATGCACACTGAGAGTGGCACCACCAGATATGTGACCAAAACTCTTGAGTCTTAAGGCACCTCTTCAGTGTGTGTGTGTGTGAGTGCGGGCAGAAGATTTCTGATCTGCTGAAAGCCCAGAGCTGCGCCTGCCTCACTGCTGATCTCCGGGTGTGTCTCGGCCGCTGCACCCACCCCACCCTAGGCAAGCCAGGAAGGGTGGGGGCTGGAGATGGAGGGGTCTTCACTCTCCCAGCCCAGCCGTGCGTCGCCCTCTTCCCGCAGGCCAGAAAAGGTGGTGGCTGGGGGTGGAGGCGTCTCTTCTCTCCTAGCGCAGCCAAAATCACGCACACTGCCCAGTCTGCCTGGGTCAGGGCTGCCCGTCAGGCTTCCCAAAGCGTGAGCGTTAGATACCACTTCTCAGTTCAGGGGCTGGTTTAAGTCTCTGGAAGGGCGGGGTAAGATTGGGAGGGCAGGGCGGGGGGGAGGGGCCCAGGTATGGAGACTGCGCCCCCCGTCCGCCGCAGGGCGCGCCGCCTTCCCGGCGGGAGAAATCAGCCGCGGGACGCAGGGAAAGAGCCGCCTCCCGGTCTCTGCGCTCTCCGCTCCGCCTGGGCCCCTGTGCGCGCCCGGCACCGCGGGGCTGCACCGCGGTTTCCAGTCCCAGTCTCTGGAAGGGCGGGGTAGGATTGGGAGGGCAGGGCGGGGGGAGGGGCCCAGGTATGGAGACTGCGCCCTCCGTCCGCCGCAGGGCACGCCGCCTTCCCGGCGGGAGAAATCAGCCGCGGGACGCAGGGAAAGGGCCTACCCCCGGTCTCTGCGCTCTCCGCTCTGCCTGGGATCCCGCGCCTGCCCGGCTCCGTGGTTTTCGGTTTTCGCCCCCGCCAGCTGAGGCTCCGCTGGGGGCTGGGCTCTCCCGCCGCTGCCGGCCGGGCGCTCCCACGCCGCTTCTCCTCCTCCTCTCCTTGCTCCGTCCAGTTAGCTTATCCCCAAGAATTTCTTAGCTTCAAGCAATCCACGAATCTCTCCACAATATTGTGTGGTGAGCGAAAATTTCCTCGATGGGTTATAGTTCCCGTTTGCAACAAGATCTGGAGGAGAACTCAGATAGTGCGCCCTGCTGCCGCCATTCCTATGACGTCCTGTTTTCAGATTTTTAAGGTAGATTTAATAAAAAGTTTTTCTGAGACTTAGAGCAAAAGACTGATAAAAGTAATAGATTTCAGATTTTAAGTATTATAAGACTTAGAATTGTATCCAGAGTTTAGAACCCTTTTAATTCTGAAGGAGGTAAGGGACTTGCTCTAGGCCACTCAGTAGGGCTGGGATCCCAGGTCTCCTGGTACCCAGGGCTGTGTGCCCTCTCCTTCTCAGGATGGCACTTCTGTTCATACCTTTATGTAAATGGGTTATCTTCAATCCCTTAGCATGGTGTGACGTTTTCAGTAGGGCATGATAGACATGAATGTATTTTTATGCTCTCTTAATTTAAACGTTTCTTCCACGTTGCCTGGGATTCCAGCACCTTTTCATGAACTTTCCTGTCCTCTCCGTTGCACCAGCCTTTCAATTCCGCCAGACGCAGCAGGAGCAATGCTGTTCCTAAAGAAATCCATAGTTCATGGTACTGTCCTCTTATCTGTTCTTACCTTGGCACATGTTTATGGTTATTTATCTCTATCATTGAATGCAGTGCATTCAATCTTTCCTGTGTTAAATTATATGGTGCAAACTGTGTATGTCTTCATCCTCGTCTCTGTTGTGTGAATGGGAGGTTTTGTTTATGAATGGCCCGTAGGTGGGCAGCTCAGGTGCCTTGGATCTTCCTCCTTTGTCCCCTTCTTCCTGACGTCTAAGGCTAATCTCATGCCATTACAATGAATAACGACATACACAGAATCCTGCTTTCCACATAAGAGAGTCTTAAAAGGACAAGAGCCACAGAAGGCTAGAGAAAGTTCCTATGGGTTTACCTCAACAAAATAGCAAGTGTTGAAAGGCAATGCAAGCAGTGTGCTTTGGTAAGAGAATTGTAGCGTCTCAGGGTGAAAAGGGAATTTTAGGCAACATCTGTGTTAACCTCGTGACATATAAAGTCCCTACACTGCTGGCCAGTGGTCAGCCCACCTCTGCTGGACCCGCCCTGAAGACCAGAAATCTATGAGAGCAGCTAGAGTGACAGAAAGAACCTCGGCTTTTGAATCTGGTAGATCTCGGTATCCTGACTGCAGTGCAGGTGCTCTGACTTTGAGCAAGACCCTTAATTCTCTGGTCCTCCAATTCCTTATCGTAATCTCATTAGGATGTTATGAGAGTTAAATTAGGTAGCAGTAACCATTATTCTCAGGCAGTTCATCAGATTATTTCATAGTCGGAAGCTGAGCTGAATGTATCTTCTGGTTCTCGTCTCTCAGTTCTGAGTCTACCTCCTAGGGCTACACAGAACGTGTTTGTAACCTGTAGCTATCCTCCAGGGGCATTTAACTTCAGGTCTCAACTCTTCCTCTAGGGCTGTGTGGTGTTCCTTGTGTATTTGAAAGCTGTGTAATCTAAGGACAACTGCAGGCAAAATACTGGTAAGCTGGAGGCACCTTATGTCATTCTCTAGGATCTACCTGTCTTTTACTGTGTCACACTGAGTTCATGTTATGCAAACAGTCTCATTTGTGAACTTGATATGTTTATGAATAGTAGCCCAAATTAAATTTAGTTTCATTTCAATCTTCAACTGATGTGGAAAATTCTTGACTTTCTGCATGAATCTATACATGTGTTTCAGCAGAGGAAAGAGACTGAGAGTTATCACTGGCAGCAAACATTTATTTAGAGCTTACCCCTGAATCCTTACCCCTGAGGTATAAAGCACAGCCGGTGTATAAGTCTGTTCCACTTGCTACAGATAATCAAAATTCTTGCCCAACACAAACAGCCCATCAAGTAAACCCATAGGCACATAAGTACTACCTGACACACACTCATCGCATGTATTTAACCCTTCACATTCCCCCTAAATGCGAGGTCAGACCCGGAGATAACATATATTTTCACACTTGTCCTTTTGGAAGAGTGGATTTTATGCATGATGTCCCCATTACAGTTCAGCCTTGAACATTATGTTTGAACTGTGCAGGTCTACTTATACATGGACCTTTTTCCCAATAAATACCTGTACTGTTCTCGATCCGTGTTTGGGAGTCCGTGGATGCGGAGGGCTGACTGTGCATTTATTGATACCGTTTTTATATAGGGGATTTGAGCATCTGAGAATTTGGTATGAGGAGGGGGTTCCTGGAACCAATCCCCTTTGGATACCGAGGGACAACTTAAGTCTTTTGGGGATCAAAAGTTATATACAGGTGTTCTCGTGTGTGGGGGGGTGGGCACCCCTAACCTAGTCGCTACTCAAGTCAGTTGCATAATAAGTAGAGTTTACCAAAGATAATTCGGCAAATCTTTATGTCTGGGCATCTCCGTAAAGAACGTTCTGTGATTCAGAGCTGCCCTCAGGGTGTCTGGGGTGGGGAAGGATGGTGTGTGTCCAGATTCTAGGCTATTCCTGCTGCGTTTTCTTCTTTCTTCTCCTCATGGGCAGCTTGCCTCTCCCCAGTTGCTGTGCCTGCTTCTTGACTTGTTATCCACCACCTCGACTGCTTCCTTCTTTTTTTATGGTTTTTCTAGTTTCACTTGGACTGAAGTTTGGTTTTCATAGGGATTCTGAATTTTACTTCATCTTAACTGATTGCCACGTTTTATCCATTTTATTTTCTTGGGTTTGACTCTTCTTGGCTCTGTTTCCTGTATGATGTTTCTTTCTAGAAGAACTCTACCTTGAGTGATTTAACCACGAGGGTCGGAAAATGCCAGTTTGAAAATATTGTGACTTGGGCTTTACCTGCAAAATTGGAAGATGGAACCATTTTCTCTTGACTTTATGAGAAATATATATGATTGTATTACATTCTCATAAATTAAGTTGTTCTTTAACCATGCATTCATGGTCAGGTCTCTAGTGGCTTTAACAGACTGCTTTACTTCCCCTCATGTAGCTCAGATAATGTTTTTTGTTGTGCTTCAAATTTGCCATGTGAAGGAGTCCACTTCTGAGATCACTTTTAAAAGTGCTATTTGAAGGCTATCTGCATGGTCTCATTTAAGAAATTGGGCTATACAAATCCAACCTGATTACAGGATTCAAGTTTAAGAAAATTTGAAGTGCATTTGACGTTCTTGGTTACCGTAGATCTTAGATTTTTTTTTTCCTGCAACTAAAAGCCTTTTAAAATTTATATGAGAAGAATTCCACTTCTAGCAGCAGTGTATTTTCTTTAATTTGGAGTCCTAAGTGACCGGGCTATAATTTTCTCCATGTTCAGAAATTGATTTTATAGTCTTGATATAGTGTTTGCTTATCAGTCTGTTTCCTGCTGTTGTGACTCTTGACTCCTATCAAAGCATTTCATTTGTTTCTAATATAGATCAAGTGTTTAGCCCAGAAGTTCTGAAGATCTGCAATGTTCCTGATTGTGTAGGTCGAAATGTTTCCCAGGGCTTGCTCACTTAGGGCCCGTGAGGGATGCATTTGTCCTGGAAGAAGCTTGTTCTGTTTATTTGCATCTTATTTCTGAGAGAGGTCACGCCTTACAATTACCTGGCAGGGACTGGAGGCATCACCCCCCTTGTAGTACCAGCTCATGAACAGAAAGCCCAAGAATGTGCTCTGTGACAATTTTTTCCCCCTGCAGCAGTGCAGCCTGCACAGCCAGAAACTTTTTGGAAAATATGACATTTTCCTTTATCAGGAAAGATCGAAAGAGTTAAAAGAAAAGTCAGCAGTATTCTAGTGTGCACAGTTAGAAACTGTCATTTATTTTAGTTTGAATTATTGCTTCAGGAAAGCCATTATCCATAATCTTTCATCAGGTTTAGCTGTATGATGAAGTACTCTTCTAATATTTTCTTATTAGACAGTGATTATTATTAATATTAGATTACTATGTTTAGTCTGTATATGAGTGTAAAACAGACGCTTATTAAACGTTTAATCAAGAAGTCACACCAGATTCCTTGTCTCAGATGCAAGAACATATTTCTGATGTGGTGTGTTCATAAAACCAAAGGCCCAGTCCATACACAGATTCATCCCTTCTCAGCAGAGAGAGGCACCTCAGATGTTCGCCTGTTTCTGGTACTGTGTCTGACGTACATGGGCTCTGTATCCTTGGCCTGTTTTCCTCCACTGCTTGCTGAGCAGGGCCTCCAGACTGCAGAGTAAGGAGTTTAAGACTGAAAATGGAAGCTAACCTGTGAATGAGTATACATTATATGTAAAGAAAAGAGGTTGCATCATTACATACGTATTTACATGCATAAGTAACCTGTATGTGTCTTACGCACACATACGAGTGTAATGCACATGTTTAACCTATATTCTGTTTCCTCTGTTCCTTTGCTTCACAATAGGGCAATATTTTATTCTTTGGACAGTTGAGCTGACATTCATCCCTTTAACAAATAGGTATCAAGTTTCTATATTCTAGGCACTCTGGAAGGGTATTGGAGATACAAAGAGGAATAAAAATATGAATCTTGTTATCAGGTAACTTACAGACACCTGAGGGAGATAGAAAAATAAACCATTAATAATAGAATGAGGTAAGTGCTAATAGAGGGACTATATGTGCAAGGTTCTTTGGAACCGTAGAGGAAGTCCTTGGGATGGGGATTTGGGGTAGGAGGGAATTGTCAGGGAAGGACCTGCTCTGCTGAGGAATCGGAATTTCACCTCAAAGTCACTTAAGTAACCATTAAGGAGTTTTAAGCCTCGGAGTGACATGGTCAGATTTGCCTTCTAGGAAATTCACTCTGTGGATTGCAGCTTAGGAATCAGAGGGTCAGGTTGTTCCCCAAAGACTTAAATGTAGAATTACCATATGCCCTGCAAATCCTTCTCTGGGTATATACCCCAAAGAACTGAAGGTCGTTCTTCACAGAAGTATAATTTGTAATGCTTGTTCACAGCAGTATAATTCGCAGTAGCTGATAGGTAGAAGCAACCCAAATGTCCATCAACAGATGAAAAGATAAACAAACTGTATATCGATACAATAGAATATTATTCAGCCTTAAAAAGGAAGAAAATTCTCACACATGCTACAACATGAACAAACCTTAAAGCTATTAGGATAGGTGAAACAACAGAATGGTTCTGAGTAATAAATGAGTAAACCCATCTAAAGTACTTCAAAGGCTGTCTGACCCATGGTAACTCCTCAATAAACATTAGCTGCTGCAGCAGCTTTTGTTGCTGCATCGCTATGACTTCTTTATTTTAAGCAATATGGCAATTTAATCTTGCTTCTTTGGCTTTGATGAGATTTCTTATTTTTAACAGCTTTATTGAGGTATAGATGACATACAATAATTGTACCTGTTTAAAACATAGTTTGCTAAGTTTCGATATATGTATACATCCATGAAACCATCCCTGAAATCCAGAAGGTGAATGTGTTCATCACCCCCAAATTTTCCTCAGGCCCCTTGGTAGTCACTCGATCTCCCCCCTGGCTCTATCCCCACAGACAACCTCTGATATTCTTGCTCTTATTATAGATTAGTTTGCATTTTTCGAGAGTTTTATAGAAATAGCATTATACAGCATGTATTCTTTTTTGTCTGAGATTCATCCATGTTTATGTGTGAATAATTCGTTCCTTTATATTGCTAAGTATTATTCTATTGTATGGGTATATTATAATTTGTTTACCCTCTGTGCTTGTTGATAGCTATTTGGGTTGCTTCCAGTTTGCGGGTATTACAAATAAAGCTGCTCTGAATATTCATCTATAAGATTTACTGTGGATATATAATTTCTTTTCTCTAGGGCAAGTCAAGGAGTGGAATAGCTGGATCATGTGGTAGACCTATGTTTAGGTTTTCAGGAAACTCCCAAGCAATTTTACAAAGCTGTTGTTCCCTTTTACATCCCAGTAGCCATGTATGAGAGATTCTGCTGTTCCACATCTTCTCCAACCCTTGGTATGAGACGCTTTTTAATTTTAGCCTCTCTTAATAGTATGCTGTTGTATTTAGCTGTGGTTTTAATTTGTATTTCCCTAATGATTAATGATGCTAAGCATCTTTTTATGTGCTTATTTGCCATTCCTGAATTTTCTTTGATGATATGTATGTTCCAATCTCCCGCCCATTTCTTTATTGGGTCGATTGTTTTCTTATGGTTGAGTTTTGGGAATAGTTTATATGTTATAGATACAAGTCCTTTATCAGATATATGATTTGTGAACACTTTCTTTTAGGCTATGGCTTGACTTTTAGTTCTCCTATCACTGTCTTTGAAGCAGCAGCAGATTTGAATTTTGGTGAAAATCTAATTCATCAATTTTTTCTTTTAAGCCCTATGCTTTTCGTTCATTTTCTAAGAGATTTTTGCCTAAGTCAACATTACAAGGATTTTATCCTATGTTTGCTTTTATAAGTTTTTTAGTCTTAGGTGTTAGAATTAGATCTATGATCAGTGTGCATTAATTTTTGCCTATGGTAGAAGGCATGAATTGAAGTTTTTTGTTTGGTTTTGTATATGGATATCCAATTGTTCAATCATCATTGGTTGAAAACTATTCTTTCTTCACTGAATTCTCTATTTCTGTAAAAAATTATTGTCCTATGTACCTAGATTAATTTCTGGACTTTCTGTTCTGTTACATTGATCTCATTGTCTGTCGTATGCCAATACCACACTGTCTTGATTACTGTAGCTTTGTAATTAAGACTTGAAATCTGGTAGTGTTAACCCTCCAACTTTGTTCTTGGTTTTCAAAGTTGTTTTGGCTATCTATGCCTTTCATATTTCCATGTGAATTTTAGAACCTGCTTGTCAATTTCTGCACATACACAAAAGTCTGCTAGAATTCTAATTGGGATTATATTGACTCTACACATCAATTTGGAGAGGTAGGGATCTTAACAATATTGAATCCTATGACCCCTGAACAAAGTATATCTCACTTTATTTAGGTCTTTTGAAATTTCTCTCATCAGTGTTACAGTTTTCAGTGTACAGATATTGTATCTTTTGTCAAATTTATCTGTAAATATTTTATATTTTTGATGCTACTTAAAATGATATTTTCATTTCAGTTTCTGATTGTTCATTATTAGTATATAGAAATGCAACTGTATATAGAAAATGTCGACCTTTTATCCTACAGCCTCGCTAATCTTGCTTATTAGTTGTAGTAGCTTTTTGTGTAGAGTACATTGAATTTTCTACAGAATTATGTCATCTGTTTTCTTCCTTAATCAGGATTCTTTTTACTTTTCTTTCTGGATTTATTATATAATAATTCCTCACTGGCTAGAATTCCATTACAGTGTTGAATATAAATGTGTTAGCACAAACATCCTTGTGGATGTTCTTTCTTTGTTCCTGATCACAAGGGAAAGCATTCAGTTTTCTTACCCCTAAATATGATCTTACTTGCACGTGTCCTTTTTAATATTAAGGGCATTCTTTTATCATCCTAGTTTGCTGAGAGTTTTTGTCAGGAGTAGACGTTGGATTTTGTCAAATGATTTTTCTGCATCTATTGAGGTGATTATATCATCTTCCATTTTTAGTTTCTTAATATGGTGATTGATTTCTTTCAGTGTTAAGCTAACCCTATGTTCCTGGAAAAAACATCACTTACTGTTCCTTTAAAACTTGTAGAATCTGTAGTGATGTCATGTGTTTTTATTCCTAATATGGGTGATTTGTGTTGTTTCTCTCTTTTTTTTTAATAAGCC
Source organism: Rhinolophus ferrumequinum (assembly GCF_004115265.2). Taxonomy (NCBI): domain Eukaryota; kingdom Metazoa; phylum Chordata; class Mammalia; order Chiroptera; family Rhinolophidae; genus Rhinolophus; species Rhinolophus ferrumequinum. The sequence goes on along the minus strand of NC_046295.1, from coordinate 21,499,556 downwards.
TGCCTAGAAGTTTACCAATTTTATTGATCTCAAAGAACCTACTTTTGATTCCATTGATATCTCTCTGTTTTCCTGCTTTTCGTTTCATTCATTTTTGCTTTGAATTTTATTTTCTTTCTTCTGTTTATTTTGGGTTTAATTTGCTTCTGATTTCTTAAGGTGGAAGCCAAAGTGATTGATTCGAGACATTTTTTTTTCTTTCTTAACATAACTGTTTAGTTCTATTAATTTTTCTTTAAATACTGCTTTAATGCCATCCTGCTAATTTTGATATGTAATTCATCAAGTCTACCTTCAGGTGATAACTACTACTTCACATATAGAATAAGAACCTTACAGCAGTATACTTCTATTTCTCCCCCTCTTGGTCTTTATGTTATTGTCATAAATTTTACTTTTAGCTGTGTTATAAACCTCACAATAAATAATTATTGTTTTTGTTTGAGCAGTCAATTATCTTTTAAATAAATTTAAATAATAAAAAAAAATCTCATATATTTAATCATGTAGCATTTTCTGTGTTTTCTATTATTTTTTTGTACATGTATAGATACAGATTTCCAAGTGGTACCATTTTTCTTTTCCCTGAAGAACGTCCTTTACCATTTCTTCTAGTGTGGTTCTTGTGGTAGTTAATTATTTTCAGTTTTTATATGTCTGAAAGTATCTTCATGTTGCCTTTGCTTTTGAAAGGTTTTAGACTAGATACAGAATTTTTGGTTGACAATTTTAGTACTTTAAAGATGTTGCTGCACAGTCTCTCTAGTTTGTATTGTTTATGAGGTCAACCAGAATTTTAATCCTCTGTATGTAGCTTGTCCTTTTTCGTCTGGCATGCTTTGAAGACGTCTTCCTTTATCACTGGTTTTTGAGCAATTTGATTGTGATTTGCTTTGGTACAGTTTTCTTCACATTTCTTGTGTTTAGAGTTCATCAAGCTTCTTGTATTTATGGCTTTACAATTTTCCTCAAGTTTGGAAAGTTTTTAATGATTTTTCAAATGTTTTTCCTGCTCTGTCTACCAACTCTCATCCCCTTCAAAAACTCCAATTATCCTTATATTAGCTCAGTTGAAGTTGTCATCCAGCTCATTTACTTTTAATTCAGTTTTCACCCAGCTCATTGATGCTCATTTATTTTCAATTCATTTTCCTCTGTGTTTGATTTTTGGATAGTTTCTATTGCTGTATTTTCAAATACAATAATCTTTTGTACAGCAATATTTTGTGTTGTTAATGCCATCCAGTATGTTTTTTTTATCTCAGACATAGCAGTTTTCATCTCTAGGAGTTTGATTTGCATCTTTTGTATGTACAGTTGGCCTTTGAACAATGCATAAGTTAGGGGTGCTGATACCCTATGCTGTTGAAAATCTGCATTATAACTTTTGAGTCCCCAAAAATCCCTCGATATCTATAGGAAATTTGATCCAGGATCCCCCTGAGGATACCAATATCCATGGATGCTCAAGTCCTTTATATAAAATGGTCTAGAACAAGGCATACAGTCAGCCTTTCTTATCCCTGGTTGGTTGAATCGCATATGTAAAACCCGGGGATTTCTGTATATTTATTGAAGAATATCATCCATGCAAAAGTGCACCCACACAGTTCAAACCCATGTTGTTCCAGGGTGAACTGTGTATGTATCTTCTGTGCCTCTCTTTAACTTCTGGAACACATGGAATACAATTGCAGACAGTCTTTGACTTAGGATGGTTTGGCTTATGATGTTTTGGTTTCACGATGGTGCAAAAGCAATAAGCATTCAGTAGAAAGCATACATCAAATTTTGAATTTTGATCTTTTCCTGGGCTCGTGATGGTGTAAGACTCTTCTCGTGATGCTGGGCAGCGGCGGGGAGCTACGGCTCCCGGTGTACACGCCATCGTGGGGGTACACAGCCGATTCTCTGCAATGTGCTGTGTTGCCGGCGTTACGGGTTATTGTGTTCTGAGCGTGTTTAAGGCCAAGCTATGACTTTCAGTAGTTCAGGTGTATTAAATGCATTTTTTCATTTATGGTATTGTCAACTTCTGATGAGTTTATTGGGACATATCCCCACCATAGGTCAAGAAACATTCTTTGTAATTGTTTTAGTGTCCTTGTCAACTAATTCTGTCATCTGTGTCAGTTCTGGGTTGGATTTAATTGGTTGATTTTTCTCATTGTGATTCTTTTCCCCTTCTTTACGTGTTTGATAATATTTGGTTATGTGATGTTGTGAATTTTACTTTATTGGGTATTTTTATATCCCTATAAAAATTCTTGAACCTTGTTCTGGGATTACAGCTAAATTATTGGGAAACAGTTTTATCCTTTTGGGTCTTTTAAAATTTTTCTGGGGAGGACCGGAGCAATGTTGAGTCTGTAGCTAAAGCACCTGACTTGCCACTGTTGAGGCACAGCCTCTCTGAGTTCTCTCCTCAGTGCTGGGTCAGTTATGGTTTCCCAGTATGTCTGGTGGGAATATCCCTGGCTGCGTGTGAGTGATGGGCGTGATTCCGTCTAATGTTGGATGGTTCTATCAGCAGTCTTGGCTAGTTCCTTCACATGCTTGTGCTGGTCATTACCCCACTAGCCAAGGGGACCCTCCACAGACCTCTCAGTTCTCTCTCTGTGCCTGTGTAGCGCTCCCCACTTGGGTACTCTGGTTTACAAGTTCTAACTGCCTTGCTCTCCTCAGACTCTGATCTCTGAGGCTTCGCCTGTGTTTTCCCTTCCTGCACTGTGCCTCCAGAATGTCTCAAAGCATTCAGTTGGGACAGTTATAGGGCTCATCTCATTTGTTTCCTGCCAATCAGGGCTCACTGACTTTCATTTCCTGATGCCCCATCTTGAAAGCTGTTGTTTCTTACATACATGCACACTCACATGCATACATACATATCATATGGTTGGTTGGTTTCAGGAAGGAGCATAAATCAGTCCTTACTCCATCTTGCTATGGAGCTGAAGTCTAATGGGATGCCTTTTGAATTGTCAGAACTGTTAGCTAAATGTTTTCAAAGGTATCCATTGTGGTCTAATGGGAACAGTGAGAGGAGGCTGAGAGTGTTATCCTCTTTTGACCAATCACGAGCTGTGTAAGCTGTCTCAAGGGACAGACTTACCAAATCTTCTATTTGGATGGAACTTGATAGGATGTGTGGTCAATTCTCCAGCTGATATATAAATCCCCTTCTGCACAGCCTCTCCTATATTTTTACATGTTGGGCAACTCTCATTTTTAAAGAACACATTTCCTATTTTAGATGTTTCTCCTTGTTAGAAACTTCTTTCTAATATGAACTAAAATCTGTGTCCCATTAACTTCCATCTAGATTTGTCCAGTGAAGTCATGTGAAGTAAATCTAATCCCTTTTCCACACAGTAGCCCCACTCATGTTTGAGAGCTGCTTGCTTCCTTCTTTCCCAAGTCATCTCTCCAGGATAAACACCTTCTGATTTCTCTGAGTCTCAGTTGTCTAGATAGGAGACTCCTGTCTCATCTCTAGAATGCGGTATTTGTTTTAAAAAAGAATTCCTGTATCTGGGAGTGCCTTCTTCAATGAGTGAGACAGAGGACCAGATGCTAAGGATGCAGAAGAGAATATGCTGTCTCCCTCTTCCACAAACTCATGGGAAAGAGATGTCAAGTGGTGCAGCAGAGACACAGAAATGTCTGTTAATAGAAGCTTGCCAAGTGTGCCGGGCCCTTTACAGGATTTCAGAAAAGATAAAATTAATTAAGGTATCCGAAGTATAGTTTATACACTAAAAAGGACTATGAATGTGTTTGGTATTATTATTAGCTATAGTCAAAGGTGAATCAACAGCTGACCTGTCCCCATTATTTTTTCTGAAGCCTGTGATGCCTCTGACCTTTTGAGTTTAAGGATCTGTTTGAAGCCTCTGGATTCCGCATAATTAATGAGTTTCGATATGTGGTGGTGCCCACAGAGGGGGTAGGAGCATGCCAATATGTGAATTTTTTCTCCTGCAGGTTATTTGGGCTCAGCTCTTAGAAAGGACAACTTGTACTTGGGGAATTTTTATGTGAATCCAGGTCTTGTAAGTGAGGGGCACTGTAAATCTCTACTGATGCTTTATTGTTTCACACTTTTAAACTCCAGATGGCAATGATAATACTTCAGCATTTACCATATGGGGAAACAGAAAACAACTTTCAGAAGAAAGCAGTGGCAAAATTCAGATGTGGTGGTTTTGTAGAAGTGGGTCACGCTGTGTCTCCTTCACTGGTGTCAGAGCTTCTCATCGTAGTTTTTCAAGCATCTCATTACATTGCCAACAACATAATAAATGAATTTAAGAGGAAGAACTGCAAAGAGCGCCAAAAAAATGTATACACAATTTAAGAAAGGAAAAAAAAACCTGTTTTAAAATTGTACTACTCAATATACACCGATAACAAAAGATGAAAACAAGTCATGTGTATACATTTTTTTTTTTTGGCACCCCGGTATATATACATGACAGGTTGTTGAGGGAGGGGTTTGCAAGAGCACGCATTGTGGCAGCATTTCTTACACTTGGGGAGTGTGTTAAAAACGTAGATTTTCAGACCCACACCTCCAAATATTCTGATTTAGCTATTTGGTGGGTATGGTGTGGGGGAGGCGGGGAAGTGCAGTGTACTTGAAATTCGTTTCTGGGTGATTCTAGCACAGGTACTTTGAGAAACGTTGGTGGAGGAGTGAGCCAGTGATACAAAAGCAGGAAATCTTTATTTTTTATTTTTTATTTTATTTTTTTTAATTTATTGGGGTGACAATTGTTAGTAAAATTACATAGATTTCAGGTGTACAATTCTGTAACACATCATCTATAAATTACATTGTGTGTTCACCACCCAGAGTCAGTTCTCCTTCCATCACCATATATTTGATCCCCCTTACCCTCATCTCCCACCAAAAGCAGGAAATCTTTGCCTGCCTTCTGACCCTGTATTTGTTCTTGCCTCCACCTACTTCTGAAGGTCTACTTTTTGTCAGGAATTTATATCACAAGAAGTCAAAATGATGAGTTAATGTCTGTTCTCAAAGAATCTTTAGTCTATCCTTAAAACACCTGTATAATCTAGACAATACAATCTCCCTATTCTTCAGGGCTGTTGGGAAAAATTATTGAAAATCAAGTGACTTCCCACTGTCATAGCAAGTGTTCCTTTATGCTGTCTTAGCATAAAATGTGCTGAATGTTACTTACTTTTCGAAGTGGCTAAGCTAACGAAATAAGATTCTAAACTCTAAAATTTGAAGCATTGTATATGTGAGTTAACTATTTCTGTAGGAACTGTTTCTAGGCCTATTTCCAATCAGTGTTTTCATGATCTGGCAAATTATAAATATGAAGAAAGAACAAGATCTACCTGGAATATAAAATTAACTTTTGGAGTTACACACATGTCTTTCTGAGTGCATTTGACAGTTTTAGTGCCTTATGTTTATCAATATTTAAAAAGTATAGCACTATGTAAAGAATCTTTTTTATACTTCTTATTCCACCTCCATATAATAAACTGTAAACCTTATATATTTTTGATAAGTAGAATTTCTTTTTGTTTCTGTCACTTATTTACACAAACTTCCATACATTTTTAACATATTGCATATCCTATTTTGTAAAGTTGTAGTCCAAAACAAACCAAATCATCATGGACAAGTATATATGAATTTGTACTTTATCAATGAAAGGAAAGATATTTTAATTTATTGTGCTTGGTTCTAAAATTATAATTTTAGCAGCATCTATTCTTACAAAGAAATTGATTTGGTACCGAGATACAGATGAATTAACTGCATGATCTTGTACCTTTTTGTAGTAGGGAAAGGACAAAAGAGACAAGAAATTGACTTTCTAGCATAGTTTTGATACTTTAGGTGAAATGACATGTCAGGAAATGGGAGAACTAAAAGGAAAGGACTTACTACTCCATTTTCTAAATTTAACTTTACAAAAGCCCGGTAGTCTTAGGGATTCAAGATATACAGCGCTCTAAACTGGTAGTGCTTAGTTTATGAGCCATGGTGTCCATTTGTACCACGATCCCTTCATAGGTGAGCCACCAAAATGCGATCAGTGTACACAAGTAATGTTTGCTATAATACAGTCATCGCCACATTGTCTTCTAGAAGAAACGTTTTGATGATACCGAGTGGCAGTGTGTTGTTGAGCAGGGTACAGCTGTGGCAGAAGAGAGGTGAAAAGCTTAGTCGGAAGATGTAACAAAGCGAAGTCTCTATCTCAGGCCACGTTGCATACAACTTTCTGAATCTTCCAGCTCTTCTCTTTCTCACTACCTTGCTTGGGTTCTACACATCTGTCCAGCCCCTGGAGATGAGCAGTTTGGTTAGACTGACCACATGGCTTCTGGTTTCAGCTTTGGTTCCTATGTACAGACGCACCCAACCCAACGTTATCTGACTTAGGAAATCAACATTAAAATGGCCTCATCCAGTGGTTTCCAAGAAAGTTAACCATTTCAGGATTTCTTTTGGGATTGAAAAAGTTACATATATTCATTATGAAAAGTGTAAACAAACACAAGAAGAAAAATTTAATCTATCATTCTCTCACCAGAGATAGTTTTGATATTTTGAGGACTCGGGCTTCTCTTCCAATCTTTTTCTAAATACATATTTTCAAGACTTAGGATCATACTGTTTTAAACCTGACTTATTTTTACTTCACAACATCTAATTAATTTCTTTCCCATTATAAATGGTGGCTGTGTGTTACATTAAATAAAGTTAACCGGTTGGTTGTTTGTTTCTTAGTTTCTTGGGAAAGTTTCTCTTAAATTGCCCAGTTCCTTTCTAGCTGAAGTAAAGATAAAAGTGTATTTTCATGTGTGATCACACATGTGTGCACTTACATACAAGTTTCTCAGTATGTATTTGTGTCTCAGTATGTATTTGATCATTAATTGGAAAATTAAGCCCATTGGAAATAGGGGCAGCTCTACAGAGAAAGCCGTAGTGATGTTAGCAGTGGTGCTCAGTCCTCCTGCCTGCATCGCCCCAGACAGTCTCTTACCAGGGAGATAATGAATGCTGCAGGCTGAAGTAGAGCTGCTGACTCTTCACTCTACCTGTCTGCAATACTAATAAAATAATCATACCAGGGCAGACAATCAAGTTCGCCAACTCATCCTAGAAAGTGCTACATACCTCACTGCTGAATATCACTATGGTCACCTTGAAGTACCCCCCTTGAGAAGCTATGCACTGACGCCAGCGTCTAGTCCACCCTTCAAAGCAATTTTGGAACTCTTTTTCTGGAATGGCCATCAGAGCTGTTGTCATAGTACGCTTGATGTCCTGAATGTCATCAAAATGTCTTCCTTTCAATATTTCCTTTATCTTCGGGTAAAGAAAGAAGTCATTGGGGGCCAGATCAGGTGAGTAGGGAGGGTGTTCCAATACAGTTATTTGTTTTCTGGCTCAAAACTCCCTCACAGACAGTGCCGTGTGAGCTGGTGCATTGTCGTGATGCAAGAGCCATGAATTGTTGGCGAAAAGTTCAGGTCGTCTACTTTTTCATGCAGTCTTTATAGCACTTCCAAATAGTAAGTTTGGTTAACTGTTTGTCCAGTTGATACAAATTCATAATAAATAATCCCTCTGATATAAAAAAAAAAGTTAGCAACATCATTACAACAAGTTCGCGGACTTAATTGTCAGACCTCGTATGTGGATGCTATCCTTTCTGTGCTGGAAGATGCCTATTGAATATAGTTAATATCCATTCAAGGGAAAACATTTTCTCTGTGCCATTATGAACATTCATTTTCTTTTGGAAATACTCTCTTTGTTTTGTTTCATAATTTAACTATTTTGCTTTTGAGTGCAATAAAATGTTGGTTTACAAAAATTCCTTCTGTTACCAAATGGCTCATTAAGATTTACCCACCTCTGGGTCAGTACTTCCCTTCACTCTCTGATAGGGCCACTACCATCACCACTTATTTTCTCTGTAAAGTAGCCCTTTTCTTCTGTCAGTAATGTATGTCCATATCTGATCATAGGCTTCCGTAGGGAGTGGTAGTTTAGGTGAGAGGTGCATATCCAGGGCACAGTAAATATAATCGGCAAGTTTTTTGAGTCAGCTCATTATCTCAGCTTTGTTGGTGCTCCATGCCCCTTTCTCTGACATATATTTTGTCTAAATCACCAGTGCCTGATTAGTAAATTTTCTTCCATTGTGAAGGATAATCAGTACTCTCTAGTAAAAGCATGTCTAAATACATAGAAGAAAAAAAACAACACCTTTTTTTCTGAGCTACAGCAAGGTCATTGCAATGGTATAAAGGAATGGTCTTTGTAGATCTTATTTGAGTTATTTCTGTACCAAAAGTTTAGTAAAGTACTTTCAAATTCTCACTTTACATGTATGTGTCTTATCTTCTTTCATAGCACTAATAGTTTTCATGGAGCCTTCTATCATTTCTCCTGAATGTGCCCACTATTTTTACAAACTTTGAAATCGTATATTGTCACTAAAAATACGAATGAGTAAATTCTCTGGTTTTCTTATGTAATTAACCTCACATTACTTTGGCCTTCAGTGTCACCCACATAGCACATACTTGTAAGCTGTTAATAATAATTTTTTCATACCTTTCTGAAAACCAACACATGATTTGATACATCTTTCATACATCAGCTTAAACACAGCATGGCTCCCTGACAGGTCTGTTAACTGCTCATAGACTTCTAAACCATGTACATGAGAGATTTTCTCTGTTAAATAAAAAGTCAGGTGGAATCTTTTAACAAGTGTGATCTGTATTTTCCTTCATATTTTCTCTCAGGTAATTCTTCTCCATTCTTCCTCCATATGCCTGAGGATTCTTACTGCCTCTAACGACCCTTCTCAAATATTTTTTCTGGATTTTTCTCTCTCCCACAGTCAAAAATTACGTGTCTTTTTTTGATTTTTCTTTCAACTCTCTGGTCTCCATTATTTTTGATGAGAAGTCAGCTGTTAATTTTATTGTTGTTTCATTGTACCACAGTGCAACAAGTTGTTTTTCTCTTGGTGATTTCAACAGGTTATCTTCGGCTTTCAATATTTTGATAAATTGAGTATGAGTTTACCCTACATGGAGTTTATTGAACTCCTTAGCGGTGTAGATTAGTGTTATCCAGCAAATTTGGGATGTTTTCAGCCATTATTTCTTCGGATATATTTCTGTGTCTTTCTCTCCCCTCTCCTGTGGCGCTTTCGTTATGCATATGTTGTACGTTTAATCGTGTCCCACCTTTCTGAAGCTCTGTTATTTTTTTCTTCATTCAGTTTTTCTTTTTTTCCCCTTAGTCTCTATCTGTTATTAAGGTAGTGATTCTTCCTTCTGCCCTCAGATCTACTGCTGAGCTCTCTAGTAAATTCTTCATTGCAGTTACTGTGCTTTTTAACTCCAGAATTTCCCGGTGGTTCTTTTTTGTAATTGCTATTTATCAGTAAATAAATATTGTTTATTGATATTCTCTATTTAATGAGACATTGTCATCATACCTTTCTTTACTTCTGTAAGCATTAGTTTCCTTGAGTTCTTTGAATGTATTTATAATGGCTGCTTTCACGTCTTTATCTGTTGAATATAACTTCTGGCACCTAAGTTTCTACTACCTGTATTTTTTCCCTCTGTATGGGTCATACTTTTCTAGTTTTTGGTTTGTCTTTCACATGTCTCATATTTTTGTTGTTGTTGTTGTTGAAAACTGCACATTTTAGGTAAAACGTTGTTCCTCTGAATACTGTCCCCTCCCCAGTTTCGGAGACCGATTGTTGAAATTGTTTGTTTGGTCACTTGTTCACCTGCGTAGCGACTTCGCTGGACTCTTTCTGTGTCGTCTGTTTTACTGACATTGTGTGCTCTCTGACTATCTGCTCAAACTTTTTTTCTAGTTTTCATCCTTTAGCCTGGCTTCCTAGGGTTTTCCTTGGGTCTACAGAAACCGTTTATTGATCAAAGTTTGTGATTCAGCCACTTTAGCCAGTTGGATTTGTGTGTGGCTTGTAGACTGCTTTCACAGTTCAGTGACTTTCAATCCCCGCCCCCCCAACACACACACACACACACACACACACACACACACACACACACACTTAGCCAAGATGTAGTGGTTCAAGGCCCAGTCTCTCCTGAGAGGGTGCAGCACGGGCCGGGCATACAGTCTTTCAGACCATGAGGAGTGAATGTGATTTTATTTTTCAGCCTGACTTCCTCCTAGGTTAGAGGGGCTTATGGTTTAGCCAGTGTATGGTCAAAGTGTGTGCTTAAGCCCTTAGAGTCAGTAAGGCTTCCTCCTCTTGCTGATGGGTCTGGGTGTGATTTGTGGAATGTTTCCCTCTCTGCCCCGTGTACCACTCTGGTTACTCCTCAGTGGGTACAGCCTAAGGTGTGGTATCAACATTACGGACCTTCAGGGTGAGTGTGATCCCAGGGGAACTCTTCTTGGATGTCTCTCATGCTTGGATATCTCTGGTAAATTTATACATGGTCCATCATTTTGCGTTTTTGCCACTCATATTACAAAGCTACTGGCCCCCACGTACTTAATTGCTTGCCACCAGAACCTCCGTTGTTCTTGACTGTTTCCTTAGGCATGAATTTCTCCCTACACTGTCCCAAGTAAAATCAGTGTCCTCAGGCAGCGTGATGGAGCTCTGTGTCATCATGGCCTGCCTCTTCTCCTGGGCAGGACCTCTGCGCCATTGCACAGGGGTTTGGAGCAGGCACAGTAGCCTGCTTCTCTCAGAGTGACATCCCTTCTGTACAAGCTGGCACTGAGTAGCCCCTGGCTTCTTAGCTGGCTCCTCTCGGTGTGGAATCTTTGCCCTATGACTGCACTAGAATTGGGGTGCTTGGAGCCCCGATGTTCTGAGGCTGTCGCTCCTGGGACAAAGCCCTACCCAGCAAGTGGAAAGTGAGTGGAAGAAGAGAAATGTCCTCTTAGCATCACTTGCCCAGATGTGTGCATGTGCAGTGCGGGGTAGGGACAGTGGAATGAGAAGCATGGCAGCCTGCCCCTCGTAGGAGAAAGTGTAGCCCTGGACCAGGAGCTGGGAAGGGAGAGAGCCCCCATGTTCGTGGCTGTATCTGTCTAGAGTACAACTTCCCTCACACCCTCCTTTCCTATTTTGCAAGGCTTTGCTCCAAGCCAAGTGATGTTTAGCTCATCTGGACTAATCTTTCCCTGTTGTTGAGAGGGTTCAGGGGGCTGTGACTTCTCTCATTGCTAGTACTGTGAATGCCTCCTCATGGTTAGTGCTTGATACATGTCCGTGACTGAGTGGATGAATGGATGGATGTGTATCATATTTTTCAAGTGAGGCATTTAGATTTACTCAAAGGGGGTGGTACATGCAGTTGGGATTTTGGGTACTTGGTAGCCCTGCTGGGTGTGGAAGTAGGTCTAGACTCTGCTGGCCCAGCCCATTCATAGACAGCCAGAACTTTTAAAAAATAAAAAGGGTATGAAGAACTACTGCACGACATGTGAATAAGAAAAGACAATCCAACAGCAGAGCAAACGTCCATAACAACAACAAAAATAGGTACATGATATGCATAGGCTGCTTGTAGAATAAGAGTCACAAAAGATCAATTAGTGTGAAAGGATGTTCAGTTTCCCTAACAATCAGGAAAATGAAAACAAGGTGGTAATATAAATTTACAGTCATTAGTTTTACAAAATTTAAGAAGTCTGACAAAACTAAATAATGAGAAAGATGTGGAAAAATGGGAAATTTGGTACCTTACTGGTAGGACTATAAATTAGTGTAACTGCTTTGGAGAGTGATGTGGCAATAGCTAAATAAGTTGAAGATTCATACACTTGTGTACCTTCTGCCACATTAATTTCACTGAACTCCTAGAGAAAACGCTCACTCAGGCAGCAGGAGATGCAGGGGGTGCTTACTACCATACTGTTTGTACTGGTAAAAAATGTAAAACAGCCCAAATATACATCACTAAGGAAATGGATAAACAAGGGGGGAGGTGGGAGGGGCAGCTCTAGAAGAGGGTAAATGGGGTCTAATATATGATAATGGAAAGAGAACTGACTCTGGATAGTGAACACACAATGTGAGATATAGATAATGAATTACAGAACTGTACACCTGAAATCTATGAAACTTCACTAACAATTGTCACCCCAATAAACTTTAATTTAAAGGAAAAAAAAACACAAAAGCAAATGTTGATATATTCTTTCAGTGGAACACTATGCAGTAGTTAAAAATGAATGGTCTGCCATTGGGAAAGAGAGTAATGTGTCGGGGGGGGGGAGTTGGGAGAGCATTTTATTTATTTAAAAGTATTCATACCAAAGGGAGAAAATTGTTCGCTTTTTGGAAGCTGAGTGGCATATAGATGGGTGTACACATTTTGGAGTTGGAAATAACATGCCAGATTTCTATGTGAAACTAGCCTTCCTCTTTGATCTTTAATTTTTCTTCAGAAACTTGTCTCTTGTGGTGCTTAAATCCCGTTTCTACCTTGGCACATTCCCTATTTGAGTGACATTAATTCATGACGAGTGTAAAGAAAGGTACCTGTGTTTAGCTAGTAGAAAAGAAGGAGAATCACATTCATTAAATAGCAAGAGACTTTCCCTCCATTTTTTTCCCATGGTATAACTTTCTCTTGTAATGGTAGTGTGTTATCTAAAACCTTCTGCTTTACTAACTATATTCTCCTGAGCTTTAAATGACAAGTTGAGCATACTCTAAGTTAGGAAATATTATGTAAGAGTAGATGGTAATTCACTCAAGGGAAACACAGTTTGCAGGAAACTATAAAATAATTCATTGGAAACATTTATTTTAGGTTCCAGTAAATTAAGTCCCACTGTGGGTTTTCATGGGCTGTGTAGGGAAAGGGAATCATAACCAAAACAAATGGACAACAGCAATAAAACCTATATATTATGTTCTCTAAGTCTACTTAGAGAGCAAGATGTTTTTATTAGCGAGTTTGGGATTTGATGCATGCAGGACTTCTTCCAGAGAGACGACATATGTTCTCTTGTGCATGCCAGACTTGTGACAATCACAGTTCTCTGGTCCTGCAAAGGAAAGCGAAACGCTGTATAGCCGTTATGGCAGGAATGAAACCTTTTCCTAATGCAGCATCCTTTTTTGAATGCAAGCTCTTATTTGGCTCAGTGGCTTTGCACTAAGTCTATCTAGCATGATATTTTAGAATCATAAATCCTCTGATGTTTCACCTTCATTGCTCTTAGTAGGAAGGCCGTCGTTTAGTCCCAGAGGACCTGCTGGGTCTGGCTCTTGCAGGTATCTCCAGCTTCACGTTGGGTGCTTCCTCCTTCCCTCTCCGATCTTGAGTCATGCTGGCCGCTTGGAGGAGCCATGCTTACCCCATAGGCCAGGGTCTTTGCATATCCCCTTCGTGGCATCTTCAGTGCCTGCCACATAAAAAGAATTCAGTCTTTTCCAAATGAATGAACGGCAGAAATCAGAAGCTGTAGGGTGGTCGTGGTGGTGATGGAGATGTGGTGGGAAACAAGTGTATGAAAAGGTAACACCTTTGACTCCTCATCCGATCATTAGTGTTTGAGAGGCCGACTCTTTTACCCTCCTTCTTCTAACGTTTTTCATCACATTCTTACCAACAGTCATGCCAGCATTTTACCTTAATTTTTAAAACACACATTTAAAATACTACTGCGGTCGAAAGTGCCCAGAGCTGCTGCTGGTTTCCTGTTTTCTATATTCACCTTTTGTCTTCAAGCTTTGCCATTGGCTGAGGGGTATTTTGTGGGAAAGAAGAAAAGGCAAGTGCAATGATGGTTCAAGGGAATGAGATCAAATAGAATTGCATGGAAAGAAGAAGCTAAAGGAAAAAACAAGCAGACCAAGTGCGTGCAGTGGTGGGTGTGCTGTTCTACTGCCTTCTCTTCTGCTCACACATTGAGCGAGGCCCTGAGAAATAGAGATGGCAAGATTGAAATCACGGCCTTCCAGGAACTTGAAAAAGTTGGAGAGGCATGTAAACGGGTAATGGTGGTGCAAAATGCAGTCTACCAAGTGCTAACTAGAGTTAGGCCCAGGCGTGGTGGGAGGACAGAGGGGATTGGACTTCTTCACAGAGGAGGGCACAATTGACCTAGAGACAATCCGATTCAGTAGGAGTGTAGGCAATGGAAGGAAGCGATTGATTTATTATTGAAGGACAGGAAAGCCTAACTCATTTTAATCAGTCCTTGTTTGTTACCAGAGAAATGTTTAGCCACAGTGTTTAGCAATATACACAGTATGGGAACAAGTTAACAATTTCACCCGTTACAGTATCCCACAGTGCTGCCGGTTGATCCCTCTTGATTACCATCAGCCCACGTATACCGTTTCTTGGGAATCAGGAGTTTTATTGGGTGTAAGAATTAGGGGACCTGGGTTTCAGTCCGGTGCCTGGTAGGACCTGGCTGCCTGACATAACGCACCTGTTCATCTGGAGCCCACTTCCTCAGTGGCTCCCATCCCTGCCCCTCTCCCTGCTTGCCGGTGTGCACAGGTGCCCATGGCATGGTGTGTTCCCATCACAAACACAAGTTCACTCCTGCACTGATTCTTTGCTGCTGGATGACCTGACTTCCTCTTTCTTACAACCCCCACCCCAACTAAGAATTGACATCTCTCATTTTGACGCACAAAAAAGTCTATACTGCACTGGCTCATGAATGTATCCGCTTTCCTCTCATATTCTCTAACGTAACCTCTCCTTGCTAACTCAGTGAACGAATACACCATAGGACTCGGATAACATGAAGTGACTGGATAAGAAAACTTAAGGGGTCACTTCTGAAAAGTGCTTTCTCAGTATAACATCGCCTTCTGAAGTGTAAATTTGAGTGACACTTAATGAGTGACAGGGGCCCACAGGAACACCATTTTGGTCTTAAAGATCCTCATCTGTCATCATGCCGTATATGTTAATGTCTCTCCACCCTTTAATTGACCTGGATTTGGGAAAGTGTTTGTGTTTCTCTCTTTTACCACATGCTAGTCCTGGGTAGCAGCGTTTTGGAAGCCTTCACCTTCCAGTCACCATGTGCATGAATTTCCACATGTCCTGTCACCTTGTCACTCTTAAGTTACAGGGTCATGTCGTGGTATGTGGAGAGTAACAGCACTACTTTCCATTATAGAAGTACTTTACAGTTGACAAAGCTTACTCAGTTATATTCTACAGTCTATAACTGCCCTGGGAAGTAGCTTTTAATTATCCACCTCTTAAGTTGGAAAACTTAAAAGTGAAAATGACGTGCTCAAGGTTACCAACCTAGAAAGAAAACATAAAAGGTTCATCAACTTATGGATGTATACACAAAATGTGGTATCTCCATACATTGAAAGTTATTCTACTGTAAAAAGAGATGAAGTACTCATCCAGGTTATAACATGGATGAACCTTGAAAATACTATGCTAAGTGAAAGAAACCAGAAGTAACACCACGTAATTAGAAGATTATATTTATATGAAACTTCCAAACTAGATAAATCCATAGAGACAGGAGATTGGCGTTGTCGGGGGTGGGGCAGTGAATGGAGTTGGGGAAGTGACTGCTGATGGGTATGAAGTTTCTTTTTGGTATGAAAAGTGTTGAAGAATTACATTATGGTGATGACCACACAAATCGGTAAATACATTAAAAATAACTGAATTGTATACTTTAAATGAATAAACTTTGTGACATGTTAATTATATCTCAATAAAGTGGTTAAAATTGTCAATTCACTCTTTTCTTCCTTACATCCCAGAGCTTAAGGACAAGTGACTTCAAACCAACTGTCACTAGGCTGCCTTCTTGGTACATATTTGGCTTCATTCTTTTCCCTGCCATACCAAGAGGTACCCAGCCTCATCTTCAAAGTCTCTCCCTTCTGAGTATTCCTCTATCCCTTCCTCGCATGTCCAATTTGAACAAATAAGAGGACAGCCTCTCAGAGTCCCTGTATTCACCACCTACTGCTCATGAGCAGGTGCTGACATTGGGCCATTAGTAAGCCTGTGCAGAATTAAAACCAGAATATCCTTTCCTGTGTCCTTCCCATATTTTCTTTTTTGACATAATTTCATTAGAGTTCTGCAAGCAGTCAACCCTTTCAGGAGCAAGAGCAAGTCTTCCACATGGTTGAAAAGTGCTGGGCAGAAACTTGAAAGCAAAGGAAGCCATTAGTGCCAGTTTTTATTGCTAAGATCGTATTTAGAGCCTGTCCCCAACTTTGTGCCACTCTAAGCCTGTAGAAGAGCCAAAACCGTCCTTATTGTTTATTAAATGCTATGTATATTTGTATAAGAGTGGGAAAAATAACTATTGTTACATAGTTGATAGAGGCAATAGGAAATGGGATGATAAAGGCTGTAGCGTCTTTCCACATCTGGAAAGCATATTGGGAAAGAAAGAACCAAGTTAGCATGGGATGCAGTGGCATTACTTGAATATATGCTCCAGCTAATGCAGCAGCCTTTCCTCTTACATATATGCTGCAGGGGCAGAGGACACCTAGTTCTAATACCAGAGATTGTGGGTAAAAAAGCAAACCATGAATTTGTGTGATGGGTGGGGGGAGCTGCCACCCTTTCTCCTTCTCTGACTTCAGAGCCTGCAAGGTGTGAGTCTCCAGGGAGAGTCGGCTTCACTGCAGGCAGCAGACCTTGCAGCTCGGAGTGGAAGCAGAGTGGTGCCTCTGTCAGTGCACACAGCCTCTTTGCAGTGACAGGGTGCTTAGCATTCAGAAAATCCTGCCCAGGATTGTAAATGGAATATATCTCTCTATATATCGTTGGATCACTAAGGCGCCTTTCAAATTTTTGGTTCGGATGATGGAATTTCTGCAGATAGGAGTTATCAAACTTGATAATCTCAGACAGGGATCCATCTTTCTGAGTTTTGTATGGTTATTCTTTGTCCGAATGTAATTCCTTTGTCAATGGATCAGTGATCTGTATAAGATAGTGGGCCTGGGATTTCTTCATTGAATGCCAACTGGCTGTCCATCTATTTTCATGACTATCTCTGAAGTCTCTTCATATCTCTTATCGTTATTTAAGGTAAAATTTGTGATTTTTATTGCAGCTGTGAGCGTAATGCTAGTTTTCTCTGGCTTAGGAGGGGAAGAGCAGTTACCTCAGGATAGAGTGTGGCTGCCACATGTGACATAAAATGATGTATGAAATACTTGTAGGAGTCGCTCAGGTGTCTTGAGATACCCATTGGCTTGCAATTTGTCCCAGATGTTTGCTTTCTGCAGCGCTGAAGTACCTGCCTTGAATGGATGGAAGGAGGCTGTCTAAGCATGAGTGATGGAAATGGAGCATATTCTGAGCTGCCTGCCCTGCAGCTGGGACCTGTCAGTTATTCTACTTGTTATGAGTATTTCATGCAGTAGTGAACGATAATTCTATAGGCAGAAAGTGAAATGGAAGAAATGCTATCCACAAAAAGTATGAGGCTGTAGTTCCTGTTCTCTGATTCCTGGTGTCCCTTAGAGCATGTACTTTGCCTTTGAGCTCATTGTACCAACCGACATCAACACGTAGCAGTTTGCATGGTCACATAGCTGTCAGACTCTTGGAATAATTGTGCTAATCACGACCCACCACCACCTTCTCGTTCCTCCTCTGGGCTTGCTTGCACTCATTTGAGAAACGACTTCTTTGGTTTCTTTGATTCTTCTCTTTCCCAATTCTTCCTCTACTTTCTGACTTTTTTTCTTGATCGTTGTGTTGGCTTTCCCCGCTTCCTGTCGCTAATTTTTTGGTGATGCTTAAGGTTCTCTCCTTGAGCGATAACTGCTCTGTGGATACATATTCTCCCTGAGCAATCTCGTCTACTTTTCCAGTTTTATAAATCAAATACATAACTGCTGATTCCTTATAGCTGTTTCTTGCCTTGACCTCTCCCTACAGGCTTAGACTCATATATTCAGTTCCCTGCTGGACATATTTACTAGGACTTCAAACCCTATGGCTCTGTACCTGAGTTCTGCTCATTTGTATTCATCCATCTATCAAAGCCTGAAACCTAAGAGCCATCTTAGAATTCTCTGCTTCCCTCCTGTATCAAATCAGTCACAAAGACCTGTTTATTTTATGTCCTAAACATTTACTGAGTCTGTCCTTCTTCCCAGAGTTTGTGGTTTAAGCCCTCATCGTCCACCTGGATGATTGCAGTAGCATTCTAACTGATTTGCTTGTCTCTAATCTTGTTGTTTTTTTATAGTCTTCTCTCTGTAATCAGATGACAACAATTAATTTTACTATATTACCGAGCTTAAAACCTGTTGCAGGTTCCCCCATCAATTCTAAGATAAAGTCTAAGGTTTTATAGTAAGACACTTTGGAAAATATTTTGGCAACTTTTTTAAATGTTAAATACACACTTACCATAAGACCCATGATTCTCTTTCTAGCTCTCTACCCAAAAGAAATGAAAACATACATCCACACAGACTTGTATGCAAACATTCATAGCAGCATTATTTAAAATATCCCCAAACTGGAAGTAATCCAAATATCCATCAATTGGTGAATGGATAGATTAAAATGTGGTATAACCATGCAATGGAATATTATTCACCTATAAAAAGGAGCTAAACTACTGATACATGTAATGCCATGGATGAATCTCAAATGTCTTATGCGAAAGGAAAGGTACTAGATATTTAAGACTACCTATTGTATGATTCACTTATATGACATTTCCAGAAAAGGTAAAACTGTAGAGATGGAAAGCAGATCAGTGGTTGCCTAATGGTGGGAGTGAGCATTGTTAAAAACCGGCACAGGGAAACTTCTTGGGGTGATGGAAGTGTTTAAAATTGGATTGTAGAGATGATTACACAACTAGGTAAATTCCCTAAAACTCAGGGAAAAAAACCACAAAAACACTAAGGTCTTTAGCGTGGCATAGAAGGCTCACTACCATTCTCTTTCTGCTTTTTCCTGTATCACTTTTTATCATTCCCTGCCTTATGTTCTGAGCTCTGGAAGCACTGAAATATATCTACTTTGCTGCATACACTGTTGTTGTTATATTTGTTTTTCATCAGGTAGTAGCTTCTACTTGAGAAAATTTCTTCCTGTATCCCACATCTATCTATCCTTCTGGCTTACCTATACACATTTGAGAATTAGCCACACTGCGAGAAGCTTTCCCCAACCTTTTCTTCTTATTCAACTAGGATAAAATTGTCTATCCCAAGTTCTAATGATTGTCTACATATTTTTATGTACTTACCTCATTACAGTAAGTCCTCACTTAACACTGTCAATATGTTCTGCAACTTTAAGTAAAATGATGTGTAACAAAAACAGTTTTGTCATAGGCTATTTGATATAAATAAGAGTTAAATTCCTATAGTATCTCATCAACTTATAACGAAATGACATTGAATAAAATAATGCTATTCGAGGTCCTGCTGTATATTGAAATGGTTTGTGTATCCACATATCTCACCAAACTCATGTTCCCAGAGAGCATGTGCCATGTCTTATTTGCATATGAAACCTCCAGCACTAGCAAAGTCCCTGGTACATAGTTGGCATTCAAGTTGAGTTCTGTTGTATTCATTCCATTTGGTCAATTTAAACTAAAGATGATTTCTTGTCTTTTTTTTATTTTTTTTAGAATGAGAATCTGGGGGTTAAAGTATCATAGAGTTTCCTTCCTTCCTTCCTTCTTTCCTTCCTTCCTTGTTTCCGTTCTTTTTATTCCAAATGCTTTGCATGGTATTTTCTCTTTTTCTCTCTTTCCTAGCTTATTATCTACTTTTGATGTGCTATAAATAGCACTCCATCTAGGTTCTAGGTCATTCATTAACCAGGACGGAAATCTCAAATGAATTACTGGTACCATTTTTTCTCTTTGCAGCTTCTGTTTTTTTTCCTCAAGGGAATTTATGACTGAGCTTTAAATAGAATTTAAAAATGCTATATGACATAATTCTAGCCCTAAGTCTTAGGGTCTATTTTTAGAAAACACTGTCTTTTTATATTTTGTTCAATTTCAGTGGCTTATTGCAGTGGACTAGGAAAATGTATAAAACTTTTCCTGTTGTCAGGGATGGGAAACTTGATGGAAATATCATCCCCCTCTTTTGAAACTTGCTCCTTACTTGGTGAGGAACTAGATTATTTGGGGAGTTGAAAAATAGAGAAATACTGGTTGTTTTATTATACTGTACATTTTTATACTTTTAATTTTTTTTTCTAGAAGACAAAAATAGCATCATTTGCAAATGAAACTATAGGTGATAGTATAAACTGTCTTTCCAGGGAAACTCTGCATGATACCCTATAATAAATCCTACCAACTCTCTTTGAGGGGGTGTATGTAATTAGCTACATAGTCTGTGGGAAAGTCTCACTTTGGGTAAATGGAGTTTGGAAAGTTTTTCCTGTTAACCCTAGTGAACCACACCAGACACAATTAGAATATCATGTAAATCAATTTCTGAATTTTCTATGTAGTGTTTGACCAGAAGCAAAATAGGTTGGAGGCTGGGAAAAGGACCAAGTGCTTAGCTCACTAAACTCATTTTAATGTTTTTAGCTCCAGGTGTTCAAAGAAAATCAATCTTAATCTTATTAAATTATTGTGGGGGGAAATCACTAGTTTTTATATTATATAAGAGGATCCTTTCCACTTTTCTTCAATATATAAATTCTACTTGATTGTAAGAAATGGGCAGAATTAGCTCAATTTAGATAGATAAAAATGCCTTTACTCATTTTCAAAGAAAATCTGAAGTTTCTAGATGGGGGCTGGAATATAAATATATATATATATTTTTTTCCCCGAAATTCACTTTCAAAACATCATGGCATTTAAGCATTCCAATTTAATGACAGCTGAGAAAAACTAGTGTGAAACTTATATCCCACGGAATGAATTCACCCTGCCTTTCATACATGAGAATACCACCATCTGGAAAAGCAAGATCTACTTTATTTAGCCAAATACCAAGAAAATACTGCTGTAATTTTGACTCTCTGTGTCCTTCTGCATAGTTGATATGTCATTAAATATTTTCATTATAAATTTTATTTTTAGTACCTTTCTAATGATTAATGATTGAAGAAGCTTCACGAAGAGTCAGAATATGGACTTTTATTTATTCTCATAGGTGATGGTTGTCTACAAATGTTGGGAAAACAGTACAGTGTCCCACAGAGGTAGTTCAGTTCTTTCTAAAGAGCTTGTGCATTAAGTGATGTTGTTCTTTAAGGCATGTAGAATTTTTTTTGCCAAATGTAGGAAACCAACTTAAAATTCTACCTTTCATGTAAGACCACCTGTTAAGACACAATAAACCCCTTATTTTTAATAATGGTTTTTGATAGTTTACAAAGTGCTCTTACATGTATAGTTTAATTTAATTCTCCAAAAAATCTAGTGTTAAATGATGTGGTTTTCATTTCTTGGGTGTAGAAATTGAGGCAATAACAAGTTATGTATTTTCTCTTTCATTCAACTATTTGATATCATCATCAAGGCTAGAATTCAGGTGTCTTGATTCTAGATCCAGTTAAAAATAAAAATTACCTCCGTTGTCTCTCATTGACTTCATTTTCATTGAGGTTGCATTATACATGTATATAATTCTGTGGATTGTTCCATGGTACAGGTGGGCAGGAGTTCTACTTTCTTCTTTTGACAGACTAGTTATGCTTAACTTATGGAACATTAAAATAATTCTATCTGTTTAATATGAGTAAACAGATAGTACAGTACTTAGTAAAGTTATTTTTGATGATTTTTAAAAAGCACTTTGGAAAAATATTATATTTACTTTCTATTTTATAGTGTGGGTACACACACACACTAACATGTTTGCCCACATGTGTGTTTATGTACACACATGGACATATATAAAATACATACGTATTTAGAACCATGTTTAATGGGAAGAACGTATGTCATTACTCTTAATTGTAATTGTACTAAAAGTAATTTGATGAATGAATGTAGAATGGTTACAGTTAAGAGAATTTTCTTTAACTTTGGCTATAAATATCAGGCATCATAGTTCATTGAATTTTCTGCCTGTTGCTGATGGAGAAAAAGACATTACTCTTTGGAGGGGAGATTAAACTCCTAGAAAGGAGATACAGAACCAGTGCTAACTCATAGTTAAGGGTCTTCCTTTTGTGAGCAATTTTTGGTCTTAGAGTAATTCATTGAGATAAAATTTTTTCAACTCATAATTGTCTGCTCTGCAAGCACTATGTTCAGTAATGCAGTCTCGGAAGTTTTCAAATAAAGAAGCATGTGATAGGATTCCCTCCTTTAATGTCTTATAATTCAGATGAGCAAAGGTCCTCAGCAGTTTTACTCAGGTGGCAAGTTCCAAGTACTCCAACAGATGATGTGTTTCATTAAGCTGCAAAGGAAGTCTAATAACTTTCAACTAGGGTGGGCGGTCAAGTGGATGGAAAAGGTGAAATCTGGGCGAGCATTATAGATAATTCGTAGGATTTGAAAAATAGGAAAGGGTGAGTAGGTCCAGGCCCAAGGAAGAGGGAATAAACATAGTTGGTGGATGGTAAGGAAACCTGGCTTTGTATGATGGATAATAGATATAAAGCTGAACAAAAAGAGAGAAGCTAGGAGGTAAATAACTTCGCATTGTGTGAGGTATGAATAAATTTGGTCTTCAGTCTATTGAATTTCACTGATGATGTGATTTTCAAGGAGACCTTTATAAAAGGCAGTTGAAGAGATGGTTGGTAGTTGGCCCTCCAGTGTTTAATGCGATGCAATGCAGGGAATAATCTGAGCTGTGCTTAGAAGGTGGAGTGGCTTTTGCCTAGAGATGACAGTTAGTGAGGGGGAGCATGAGTCATTGTTGGAAAGTGCAGCATCCTCTGCTGAGAATAGTGGTCATTTATCTCAGCTGTCTCTTGCCGCTGGTTCCCATGGACATTTTTCTCATTTGGTATATGGAGAAGGATAGCATGAGACAATACTGGTGCAGACTCAGAATGAAGACTTTTAATTTAAAACATCAGTTGGTTTTTATTATTTATGTTGTTATTATTTTTTTTTTTTGGAAAAGTTGTGCATTTTGAAAGTCCATCCCAGAGTGAAATGATCAGTCTTACTTGCCTCACTTTTTGCCTCCTCTGTCATCTTAACATTAATATTTACAAAAGTACATTGTGCTTCGGTTCCATAAATCTTTACTGAGTACATTATTGAGAGAAACACAATGAAGAATAAAGGTAAGGTAGAGGAAGGTGAGATTTTGGTTTGGTTGGAACAGAGAGCCTGTGGAGGGTGTGAGAGAAGATAAGATTAGAAGCATAAGCTCCCAATGTCGTGCTAAAGTGGGTAAAATTAAGGAATTTGACTAGAGGAGTTTTTTGTTTGTTTGTTGTTGTTTGTTAAGATGCACAAGGGCATAGTGGTTCATTTGTACTGCTTTTTATTCAAAGAACTTGTTGATTTTCATTTAACTAATGGATCACTTTCTCAAATGGCAAGCATATTAGCACAAACAGCATCAGAAAATACTCAATACTATCAAATCTTGGTTTCAGGATTCACCTCACTGGAAAACAGGACAAAATTATTCTTAAATAAATGGCACTGGGAAAGGAAAACAAAACTAATTGTTGGCTAGATGGGCTCAGGGAGCCTACATTCCTTACCTTGACTCATGCATTAAATGATAGAAGTCTTAGTAATGTACTTAAGGAACCGGAGGAGAAAATATTTGGCATACTTCTAAGGAATGAGTCAGTTGTTATTTATCCCATTGTGTAATTCAGTGCCTAGATAGATTTAGATCCTCTGTGACTTGGGGGAAAAAAAAGCCCAGAGAACAGTGTAGATTTCAGTTTGAATACTCTTATTTTTCCAAGAATCTAATTAGGTAAGAATTTTTTTTTATCAACCAACCAATCAAATCAGTACTTGTATCTCATTCACTGTTTGCTGAACTGTTTTTCTCAGAGCACCTCTAATGTCAGCTTTTGTTGAGAAGAGAGCTTCACTCTCTCTCTCTCTCTCCCTCTCTCTCTCTCTCTCTCTCTCTCTCTCTCTCTCTCTCTCTCTCTCACACACACACACACACACACACACACGCACACGCCTTAAACCAAATAGTTACAGCTAATGGACTGATGAATTGGATTTAGTATGAGTTACCAGGACTAGTTCTAAATTATTATTAATGGACACAGTGATCCCATTTGGTGTCCTGTTTGACACAGTGAGCCAGCAACTGTGGTTCTAACCTGTGATAGATGCAAAAAGTAGAGAAATTAAAATCATTCTCAGTTAAGCCATATGGGGTTGAAAATGTGATATTGTGGTTTTTGATGAAAGCCATATTTTATATCCTAGAGATGATCAAAATGTAATTAACCCAAGGTTAACAGGGTTCTCTAATGTTATTACAAATGGAGACATTTCTCAGCTATGTGTTTTTTTGTGACAACTTTGCAAATAAAAAATATCTCATTCATAGGTCATGGGAAGGGTCTATTTATAATGATCTAGTTTTTACCAAAATGGGACCTTGGGATACATATACTGAGTTCCCTGGCATTGGAGACAGTCGACTGGAACTGAGAGTTGATTTGGGGTTGTGTAGCATGTGTTTCTTTATTCAATAGGAGATCAACTAGATTAGAGTTTTCCAGCCTAAATTTAACTAAAAACCACATCCTTCAAGAATAAGACACAAGAGGAGTAGAAATATGAGCCATATACAACTGCTACCACTGAGCAAAGTGAAAGGAGGAGAATCAGTGTAAAAAATCCGTTGGATGGTAGGGAAAATTTGATAACCTTTAAGGCCCCTTTGATTTGTGATTTCTTGTAATGAAGACCTGAATGTGCAGATCAAGTCACTGGCATGCAGGCTCCCACTAGGAGGTTCTAAACTGAATGCTAGGGTCTCCCCACCCCCCAATTCTGGTTTGGTAAACATTTTTAAGAAAGCTGGCAAAGAAGCTGACTGCTGGGCCAGATCGCAGTTGGTGCAAGCTTAAGATTAGGTGGTAGTAATGCCAGACAAAGCCGGGATCTGTGCCTGTTGTTGAAATAGTGAATAGCTAGCATCACCCAAGACACAAGTTAAGTGAGAGAGCTGCTGTGAAGGGTTAAGGCAGTGCATCCACCTCGGGCTTTTCTGAATCTAATGGAACTTCAGGCTGAGGAGGCCAGTACCATGGACAGCTCTTCAAAGTCGTGGTGGACGTGGAAAGCGGAGGGTTTAGCCTGGGAAAATTCCCTTCAGGTCCTGGCGACACCTCTTTATGGCTAAAGGTCTCTACCATGGGTAGGGAATTTAATTTATGCGACCCTCAGTTTGCTCATCTGCAGCATAGGAATAATATCTGTTTTACATAGTTCTTGAGGTACACAGATGATAAACTACAAGTGAAAAATTATGCGTCAGTTATACAGAGTAAAGATGCTTCATATCGCTTTTATTGAGCTTTCATGTTTCATCATTGACCTTTATCTGCCTAACATTATATTATGTTAATTAAAATTGCTAGATTCTTCTCAAGGTATGAAAGAACAGTTCAGTAAATGGCTGAGAAAGTCCACGGTACTATAAGTAGATACATATTGTACTGATGAGAGA
This sequence comes from Rhinolophus ferrumequinum, assembly GCF_004115265.2. Lineage (NCBI taxonomy): Eukaryota > Metazoa > Chordata > Mammalia > Chiroptera > Rhinolophidae > Rhinolophus > Rhinolophus ferrumequinum. The sequence continues at coordinate 21,473,919 of NC_046295.1, read as the reverse complement.
CAGGAGCTAGGATATACTACATATTGTGTAGGTTCAGACACAGATTCTTATATTTATTATGCCATTTAATTTTTATAAGAACTGAGTTTACCTAGCAAAGAGTAGAGGAGTCAGTCCATGTCATGCCTTTCCATCACAGCATATTTTCCTGTTATTGCTGCTGGGGTGAAATGAATGGTATCTGTACGAAGGGCTAGAGTGGTGGTAGAATTCAGATTCTTGGTTACTCCAAGAGTGATCTCTTCTAAAGGTTTTCCTGTGGCAGAAAGCAGAAGACAGAGAGAAAAAAGAGGGTAAGGAATATACCTTAGCCGCCCAATCCAGGATATACAAGCTTCCATGGCCAGGAGACTGAGCCATGCATCCAGAGGCCCTTTTAGAAGGAGGTGAACCACGCTCGCTGGGATGATCCAGGTTGTTACTGAGGTTTCTGCAGGGCTGGTCGTGATGGGAATCCTTCAGAGACCCACAACGCAGTGGCTACTAAAGGAAATGAAAAATCGTACTTTGATATCTGTGTGTGATAACTCTGTAGTACAGTGATGTCTTATTGAAAAGTGTCTATCTTTACAATTAGAGTATTGTAAGAGGAACGAAATTCTGATGTCGTTAGCATTTAACATATCTGTCTTGGATGAAACCAACGTATTTTTCTTGTGATCCCTTCATAAAATTTTATTAGACTTAATTTGAATCTTTATTTCAGAACAGAATAGTATAGCTAATGTTTTATGAATGTGAATCCTACATGTGAAAAATGAACATTTGCACGTATAAATTGATGAATATAAATTATATGATAATGGGAATTCCAAGAAATAGCATCAATATCATTCCATATTGTCTTCTCGTATGTACGTAAGGATGCAGACAGCTACAGGGCGCTTTCTAAGACTAGTGTTCAAGTCCTTTTATTTGAAGATCAGCTGGGATGATTTTTTTTTTCTTGCAAGTTTGATAAATGTGATTATCTGTTCAATAGTCCATTGAGGAATAAGTTGAAGAAGTAGCAATCTAATTAGGTAAGAATTTTATTTTTCTATCTAGGGAGCATTTTAGATCCATTATACAGAGGGAGATGAGTATTTTATGATGCTGTTGTCCCTCAGAACTTTGAAAAAGAGAATGTCAGTGATTAGAGAGTTATATCATGATTTACATAATAGAAAGAGTGCTGGGGTTGAAATCAGAAGACACAAGTTTGAATTGTTTCTTCAAAACCTACCAGGTTCATGGTCTTTGGTAAATTGTTTAAATTCTCTAAGCTACAGTTTCGTCTTCATGGAAAGTAGGACAGCCCATCTGTCATGGAGTGATGGTGAGATTATATTAGATGATGTTTGTGAAAGTGCTTAACATTTGTAATGTATTTTTAAAGAAACTTTATAATAATTTTCCGTTTGGTTATTTTCTACAGAAAGTGAGTGAGAAGGTTGGAGGAGCTGAAGGAACCAAGCTAGATGATGACTTCAAGGAGATGGAGAGGGTAAGTCATTACCGCTTAAACTTCCCTTTGACATAAAATTGCCTGGCTACTAAGAGAAGAAGGGAGAAAGGAAAGGGGAAACTGTTCTCCACTGGTGCCTGGGAATACATTTTTTTATTTTGAAAAATACTCTTCTTTTTTTTTTTCTTCCCAGTATCTATTTTAAAACAAAAAATGTGAAGTATCCCATCTTCCCTTTGTACTATCCCAAGGACAATACCTCAGTGAAGGTGGAATGCCATGATATAATTTGCCTGCTGGATTTTGTCATCATTTTTCCAAACAGGGACAACATAGAGCTGCTGTTGAATTGTGGTGAGGTGGGAAGAAAAGAGAACGTGGGAACCGATGTCTCACATGTTTTGGGGAGAGTTTGAGTCACTTTCTGGCTTTAGAAGCTGTCCCTTGCAGGACCATGCCAGCCAGAGGCAGCAGGTGGAGTGGAGAGAAGGCAGCTGTGGGCCTTTCTGACCTTGTACCTGCTCCACTTCCACCGCTTGTTTCCCAAGTCAATTTATTGCTTGGACCCTCTTTTTTCTTTTCTTTGTTTTTAAATAAAAAAACGAGGATGCTAATCCGTTCTTGGGGGACTTTTATTAAGGATTAAAAATAGTACAAATCCTTTAGGATTCTGCCGAAAAGTTGGTTCTCAGCAAGTGAAGGTGGAAGTGGTGAGCAAAATAATCCCATTTCACTTTTCTTGTGACATACACCATATTTTCTTTGTTTCTTTTCTTTCACTTTGAGATTGTTTATAGCAAGTGATTCCTAGGCTTATGGTGAAGTGTGTATTACATTGCGCAAAGGATTAATTTAGGTGTTCAATTGCAGATGGGTGAAGGAGCTGGGAATACAAACCCTGGACTTGAACAGAGAGAATGTCAAAAGCCTGTGATACCTAGAAACCGTATTTTTATTTAGTTCATATCAATTCCAGGACGTTGCCTCAGTTTTGCTATTTTTGCTGTTTGTGGGAAAAGTCAAAGAAAGAAAAATCCTACATACTTTCTGCCTTGTCGTTTTCACTTTTTCTTCTGACGAGTTCACTGCGGAATTCAGCAAGTTCTTGTTTTGTGCTTCCTGCGAGCCAGGCATGTCGGACCTGGCAGTGAACAGCTAGATAAGGGCCTGACCACGTGGAGTTCATAGTGTACTGCAGAAGGAAGACTCTGGACAAATACTGGCTGGTGTGGAAGGGGAATGACACAGGGTAGTAGAGAAGCATAGAGGAGAGGAAACGCACCCACACAGAGTAGTCAGGGAAGACGCTCCTGATATTTAAGTGAAGATGTGGAGGTAAGTAAGCATTTGCAGAGCCTAGTGTGTTTCTGGTAAAGGAAACAACAAACAGGAGAATAGGACACAATTGAATTCCTGAAAAAAAACGAGTTGCCAAAAGACAGGGGTCTCAGGAAATGAGACTGCAGTGTTTACACAGCTTGTCATTCTGGCTAAGTTCTTGAGCTGGACAGCACTGATAGGCTAGGTATCCACTGAGAGGAGATTTACAATGAGAGTCCTCAGTCCCAGCCTGAAGTCTGGGCAGCCAGCCTCTTACTCTGAATGTCTGGCAGCCACGTGCCCCATGACTGAAGTCTGCCTTGGTTCCCCTTTCTCATCTCTAGACAGTTCTAAATACCACCTGATCTTCAGCGAAAACTAGTAGTCATGGCTGTTCATAGTTCTGGAAATGGTATTCTCCCCATCCTTCTTCTACAGCATCTCAGTCTCCAGATACCTACTCACCTGCTCGGAGTGACTTGACTTTGACTCCTTTACGCCCTGTAATATTAGAGTTCCATGCTCCTTGTTACGAGCAGCCCTGTACATCTTTTCATGTGCATCAACTTCTGTCGTCACCCGATTTTCCTTTGTCCCCCCTTATCCTTTGATGTCTCCCCCCACCCCCACCCTGGAGGGAATCTATAGTATGCCACATGGCCAAATGTCCTATCGTTAATGACAGATTAGGCAGATATTTCAGAATTTAGAAATTTGGAGTCAGTTCGAATTCTGTTTTCTTCATCTGCCAGGACTAAAGGTAACAAGCTAGGTAGCTCACTGCCTAAGCTAAGACAAATTAACTTTCTGTTTCTTAAATGAGACCAAAAAGAATAAGAAATTTGGAGAAAAGAGGAGAGTTTATAACTGAACAACTAATTAAGGCTTTGAATCCATGCCAGTCTTGCAGACTAATTGAAATAAAAGAGGATCTTGCAAGTATTTTATTTCAGGCACAGAACCACAGACATCCCTCTGAGTCTGAGGGTTTATTTCTTCTATTTCCTAAAAAAATAATGAGTTCCTGAAGCTTTTATTTCAAAATGTAGATATTCTGGCAATAACGTGAACTTTTGCTGATTGAAGAAGACACCTACGGTTTTGTATTTGGGTTCATACCTAGGTAGATTGAGAGATTTAGATCTCGAAATTGTTTCATTCTGTTGTATTTCTCACATCTTTTGTGTTATCTATGTCTTCATTGGAAATTTTGTACTCTGTACTCATGCTATATTTGCAATAAAGGTAAAGGTATCTGTGGTCATCGCAAAGCACATGTTTCAGATTTAGAACATCAATTCTTTTCTCTCCCGTTAATATGTTTATCACTCACAAAAGTATTTTAGCTCAGTATTCCCAAGCCTACAGAAGAAACACCCTTCCACAGTTGGTGTTCTGCTCATCAGGGAGTTGGAGTAGAGACCTTTGTTCGCCTGTATCCTCAGAGGCGCAATTAGACAACACAATGAAGTAAATTAAAGGTTTGCATCAAGCAGCACTGCTGGGAGAGAGCAGTGGGTATTCCCAGAGATTGTTTCTCTGATCAGCCACCGCAGCCACTGTCCTGCTGAGATGCAATAAGGTTACCATGTGTGTCTCTTAGTGCTTGCGGTCGTCCTCTCTCAGAGCTGATTGGGTGAGATTCCTGCGTCTGTGTTGTCTGTGCAGCAGTCCTGCCCATCACCACTTTGCTCCTCCTCCTAAGACACAAGTTTGAATTCTTTCTTTAAAACCTACTAGGTTCATGGTCTTTGGTAAATTGTTTAAATCCTCTAAGCTACAATTTCGTCTTCATGGAAAATAGGACTTCCCATCTATGTCATAGAATGATGGTGAGATTATATTAGATGATGTTTGTGAAAGTGGAATCGTTTTGCATGGAAATTGTTTCTGTGTTCATTTTAAATGGTATCTGCTTCTTACGAGTTTCATTAACCACAAACTAAATTTCTCCCCATGGTACAGGCATTGTGTGGATTGGTCCTTTGAGAAGCTGCAGGGGTTTTTGTCAAGAGGAAGTTCTAAAATAAGGGACCTCTGCTTCCTTCTCAAATTGCCATCAGTCTCTGCAGTGAGTCTGTGTGTTTGTATGCTCAGTTATGTTCATTGATTCACATGGAATATCTGTGAAAGCCTCCACATGCCAGGGATACAGACATGATTAAGGCATAATTCCTACCTTCAAGTAGCTTCCAGCATTGATGGAAGAAGTCAGTGCAAAAAGCAGTGGCTTACAGGACTTAATGTCCTGGGGCGATTCCCAAGGAAGAACTAACTCAGGCTAAGTAGATCAGTGGAAGCTTCCTAGAGGAGAGAGCACCTGAGCTAAATCCTGGCCTTTTCTCTTGGCCCTGCGCTTAAGGGTAATGCAGACGCCAAGCCTAGGAGTGTAGTGTCTCTTTGCACCCTGCAAAGTATCCTGGGAAATCTCTTCTGTTGAAACCAGAGGGGTTGTAGGGTTGGAAATGTGATTTTAGACCATTTTAATAAGAATGGAATTCTTATCAAGGGGCAGCCTCAAGTTTTAAGAAAAGCAGAATATTGAGCAAGAACAGAAAGAATGCTATTCCATATGAAAGTGAGAAAGAGTGGGTTCTTTGCAGAGTGGGGTGTGGGGAAGGGCTGCTGGGAAAATGTCCTTGGTCGTTATTTTCATATAGTCATTGGGTGGCAAGGGGATAGATCCTTTTATCCAACCTCAAGTGACAGAAGTAGAATTGATGGGTAGAAACCGTGGGGAGATAGAGTCAGGCTCAACAAAAGGAAAGACTTTCGGCTGTAAGAGCTGTTTTAAAAAGGGAGAGAGCCTTAGGAAATACTGAATTCCCCGTCACTGCCCTTGTTTAAACAGAGGCTAAACCCACAGTTCTCAACTGCAGTGTGAAGTACACTAATCGTCATCTCTTTCGAGTTTTGTGGCAAGTAATTTGTTACTAATAATGTCACTTTTTAATAGTATCACACTTGCTTGAATTCTAGTAATTTATGTCAAATGGGAAAGGGGTTAAGTCCCAACCAGCACACTCGGAGTGACGCATACCCTGCATGGATCCATGGCTGTCTGTCGTGCTATGACTGTCTTCTTCATGGGCCTGGTGATAAAAGAGAAGATGTGGAGCTCTGTACGTAGATACTCACTCACTGGTGTAGAATTGTAAGATAAGTGAGAGCACCAAACAAGATGAGCTTTCAAGATGGCTTCTGCTTATCCTGAAATTCAAGGAAGACAAATTTCTTCCTGTTACGTGTTTTCAGTATATTTCCAAGCCCATATTCATTAAAGGTAATGGCCAAGATTAGCAAAAAAAAAAATATGCTGGGGCAATCTGAGCCTAATGCCTTGATTATTTTTGTTTTTTGACACCCTGTTTATTAATCAGGCTTTCTGAAGACATAAGGTAACTGCTATACGGCAGAACAGTATAGGGACAGGTCCATGAACCCTTGTGCGTCACTAAGGAACTATTACAAACATCCTATTGGACCAGCCTGTGTCTTACTGCCGGACAGACTCTCCTAGGTTGCAGTTTTCTTCATGACTTGTTCAATTACGTGTCCTCATTCAGGGTTCTCAGTGCTTTCAGTGGGTGCGTGTGCTTTCTTAATATGTATATTTTTTTAACTTTGGTGATGGAAAGTTAAGAATTTGAAAAGAGTTTAATGTTTCATTTAACATTTTACTTTTTTTTCTTCTGTGTAACCACTGAGTCACCCCATGTCCCAGGGGGTGTTTGATTCACCTATTTGTTATGATCACTGAACGCCCAAACTGTGCTCCATTTTAAGGTGTGCATTTTTTCTTAAACTCTGCGGCTGCATCCCTATGACAGTATCTGGTATAATGCAGTACCTTTCAGTCCTTTTGTTGCTCCTCAGAGAACGCTGTGCTGTTCATGTGTGCTCCCACCTAAGTTCAGGAAACTCTGATTCCTGTTTTCTCTAGTCGGAAAAAGGCAATATTCAGATGCCTCCAAAGAGTAACTAACTCCGTGCTAGTCAATTCAGTGCCTTTCAGCTCTCTTGTATCTTCTCTCTAAAGACGTAGGCCCCTGGTGAAATGGTCAGCATCATTCAGAGATCCAGCGTGGCGTGCCTTAGTGAAAATAGAACCTTGGCACAGTGATCAGCACACTTTTTCTGTAAGTGCATCAGGCTTTGTGGGCCAGAGGGCCTCTGTGGTCTCTGTGGTAACTCTTTACCTTTGCTGTGGAAGAGCAAAAGCAACTGTGGATGGTGTCCAAAGCAAATGTGGCCATGTTCCAATACAATTTATCTAAGAACACTGAAATTAGGAATTTCATATCATTATTCTGTGCAGTGAAGAATAATTTTTAATTTTCCCAATTGTTTAAAATGTAAAAACAAGTAGTGGCCTGGATTTGGCCTGCTGGCCATCGTTTGCCAACTCTTGCCTTAGTCAAAGAAGAAAATTGATATAGTGAGTAAAGAGGTTTAGAGAGCTATTTTTCTCTCTATCCAACATTGTAAATTACAAGAATGGATCATGGACGAAGAACTTCCTGACTCTAAAGTACAGTAGACCCTTAAATAATATGAGTTTGAACTACCCGGGTCCACGTATAAGGGGACTTTTTTCATTAAATATCTGTATTGTTTCGATTTGCGATTGGGAGTCCTTGGATGGTGAGGGCCGGGTGTATGCATTGATTTATGCCATTTGACATAGGGGGTTTGAGCACCCATGGATTTTGGTAAATGTGAGGGTTCCTGGAAAACCAATCCCTCACAGATACTGAGAAACAATTTAAGTTTTGGGGGAGTTAAAAGTTATACATGGATTTTCGACTGTGTAGGTGGTCGGCACCGCTAACCCCCACGTTGTTCAAGGGCCGATGGTATTGAGAGTTGCTAAAATGTTGGTATTGAGAAAATTGAAGAAAAGTGATGAGAAGAATAGATGCCTACACTTTTGAAAAGAAATTTATTTCAGGCAGAGTTTTTATTTCCTGAAAACATCCCCATATTTGCATGTATTTACAGTTGCACCTCCTTCAAACAGCCCTCCCTAATGGCTTCCTACCCCCATTCAGATAAGGTTAGCTAAAGAAATGGAGGCTCAGGAGCTCTTAAGAATGGAGGTTGTAATTTAGGACACAGCAAAACTTATTTTCAAGTAACAGGAGACTTTGGGCATTGAAGAAGACATTAGCTCTATGTCATAATTTCAAAGTTAAACTGTGCTGCTCTCAACTGGGAAAAGTTCTTGCCAGTTATAATGAATTATTTAAATGGAAAACTTCTGAGTTAATGCACATTATACCATGCCTGCATATGCTGGACATTGCCAATTTAAGTATATAAAGGGCTTTCCTAGCAAGTGCCTAACAAGGCACATTCAAGGTTCTCGCAAGGTGATGGCCCTCAGCCTGTCCCTGAATGATGCAGTGTGGTTTAGTTCAGCAAAAAGAGTCTTGGACATTATTCGTGAGGACAGAGATGGAGAGAAGTTAGAAAGTGGTCAGCCTCCTGCCTGCAGATCGTTATTGATCAGTTCGGTTCCTCCAGCACTCTTTCATAGAAACCCACTGATCTATGACCTTCAGGACGGCTTTTTCCGCATCATAGCCACACTAGTTGTGTGACCTCAGGGAGTTTATTTCCCTTCTCTAGGTCCAGACTTACATAGTTAAAAAACTAAGTCTCTGGACTAGATTCTCTACTGGTCTCTTCCTTCTGTGTTCATTAACTCTGTGAAGTAATTATCTGTCAGAGTAAAATCAAGAGCAAGATCCTGAGTTTGCTAATAGCTGTTCCCTGTTAGGGGGAATGTCTTGACAGTGCTGTACACAAATAATTCTATTGGATAAAGTTGTTTTGAGAGGTGGCGTTCAGGTGCAGGTTATTTTATACTCTGATCAAAAGGGTTTAGCTGGAGCTTGTTCTATGATGATGTCTAGATTAGGTAACTAGGAGTTGGCCTCGTTGGGCACAAAAATCTGTAAAGATCTGGGTTGGCATGGAGGGCTCCTTCCTGGGAGATTTCAGTCACACCACAGGGGATGCTGAGGTGGTTTTTATTCCTACTGCCATCTGCTGAATTCTACTGTGGGGACCAAACTTAATCATCTAATATTGGTATCTCTAGTGTATCTGTGCCTCCCCTGAGACCATGCCTTTAGCCTTGCTAGTAGCTTATCTTTATAGAGCCTGAGTAATTGAGCTGTCTATTTACAGAGCCCAGAGGGGAGAGCTGGTTGCATATCCAAAATAACAACCACTTTTCAAACCTTCCTTAGTAACCTCCCTGTGGGCCATTCAAGATTTCCATTGCTGGCACCCAGCCTCTGTAGAGAAGCCTGTGTAACTGAAGGTGTGGGGTCACACAGCTCTGTGTGGGAGAGCCTCCCTTTCTCAGAGGCCCAGGGCAGAACAGTACTTGTGGAAGAAGTTTCTACAGACTTTGAGGACTTTCAACACAAAAACAGAAGATGGAATGGCAGGTGCTTTCACCCTGGCCCTATGTGATTGGCCACTGCCAGGTCCCTAAACCCCATCTGGAGGACAGCACAAAGACTGGTCTCTCTCTTCAGGTGGGGAGATGGCCCTGTTGCCTGTCTTTTTAGGAGGAGATTACGATTTCAAGAAGTAGCCCTGAAGAACGCAGACTCTAGAGCCAGACCAGGCAAGTTTCTTAACCTCTCTGTATCTATTTCATAGGGTTTCTGAGGATTAAATGCGTAAAGATACTTAAAGCCTTTGGAACAATTTCTGACAAATAGAAAATGCTTTATGATGATGATAGTTATAATTATTATCGAATACAGTGATGAAGGAAAGTGAGAAATTGGTTAGCCTCCTACCATTAGGTAACTTGAGAATATAAAAGTTATTTTATCATTGGATAGTTCTGGCACTCTCTCTTAGAAACCTTGATCTTTGAAGTTACTTTTCTTCCCATTATAGCCACGCAGGACCTTTGGATACATTTGACATTGAATTCCTTAATCCTTGTCATGTAGTCAGCAGGATATCTGCATTTTCCTCCAGTCACACGTAGAACCTGGACTTCAGAATGTTTGTTCTGCATACAACCTTTGAATTCATTTCCCTGACATTGAGTACATAGAAGTTAGTTTGCATTTTGCTAGTACTTCCGGGACCTCCATGCATGGCCATATAAGTCCTGCACTGATCAACTCCGGGGGACCACTATTCACTTCAGAACTAAATACTATTTAGTACATACTCTCATCTAAGACATCGCAAAAACACAGACCCAAAGGACATGGTACTAGGTTCATATATAGGGAGGCACCTTTTAAGTTGGAGTGCTTTTTAATGTAATTTTGTACCAAGATGACCTCACAAGACAAAGCGTTTCCCTCTATTAATAACAGTAATAGCAAATTCCTTACATGACATTAATATCACCTCTATAGAATGGGAAATGATTAAGTACTGGAAAACCAAACTGAAAGGTAAAATTTTCTGATGGGTCATGGCTTGGTTTCTGACTATGAAAGAGAAGGAGGCTTACCCGACCATGAACAGATAATTTTATATGTAGGTGCAGTACATTATTGAAAAATTTCCTGGAATTGAAAGAGGAGCCCTTGAATTCCAATTAAACCCAAACAAAAATTTCCCATAGACTTAATTGAAATCTGAAACTCTACCATCAAAAATGAATTCCTTTCACTCATATCTATATATTATATGCACATAACTTTGAGAGGAAGATGTATTTATTTTCACTAGTCATTTCCCCTCTGGAGTGAATGAATGGACCAGACATGTTGATAAGAAAGGATTTCATGGGAGAATGTGGAGAACACCTAACTACACTGAACAGCTGACATTGCCTCCCCAACAGAGAGAGGCCATGGTGACCTGTTGAATGCAAATACTGACCATTCAGAATTGTACAGGGATAGACTCGAGCACCAAGACTTTTATTTAGAATTAACCAGAAGTTCAAACTGGTTATATACTTAGGATGTTCTTAGAAGTTAAATAATAAATAAATAATAAATAAAAACTTTGCCTCTTACTTAAATAAACAGAGTTGATGCTATATTTTTCTTTCCTTAGGGTACAGAAATCTGTCATGCCTGGCCCACGGTAGACATACAGTAAATGCCTCTAGGGCAAAATATAATTCATTATCTCCACCTTTATATTAACTTTAATTTACATTTATTTTATGCTGACTTTATTCCTGGGCTATATATTTTTATTTCTTCAGTTTCTTCTAGTTCTTTTTCTCCTATGCAACCTCTCCTTTTTCATTTAGGAACCATTTGTTCTTTTCAGTACGGATCATCTCAGGTGGCAGGGCAAACTCATGTCGGAGTTAATCCACTAGGAGATTGTAAATTGAGGCCTACCTTGGGGGTTTTGTTTACGTGGCTGTTTACCTCAGTGACCAGAGAATTTACATCAGAACCCTTAAGTTCGGCATCACTCTGCATTTTGAAGCATGTGCAGCAAAAATTCAGTATTCTTATTGGGTCATGGAGCCTGTGGCCAGACCCACTGTTTGGCCTGGGCACACCTACCAGATCCAGCATTGTAACGATGGAACATTGTAATGACGCATTGCTTCTATGAAGTGACATCTTTCTGATACTCGGTGGCTTTTTGGATATGCATATCTTAGATGGCCTGGACAGTTTCACAGATATTCTTAAAGAGAACAAGAAGATTGGAAATTCTTGATTTGTGTGATTTTGTTGGGTTTTCTGGGTCAGTTGAATAGTGAACCATTTTTAGAGATCACCTCAGGCTTCTACAGGAAGATGGCAGATCAATAATGATCAGTGATGCTAGAAGACAATGACGTATATTTTGAAAGAAATTTTAGGAAGTTACCAGGTTCTTCTTTGGATAAGTAGGCTTCCCAGTCTATATGGGACACACTGGATGCAAAACCATTATTAATCTTCCTCAGCCCTTGCCTTCTACTCAAGACTTGCCATTACTTCTGTTGCACTGCCAGTAGTTGTATATCTACTCAAAACTAAGGTAGTTGTATATCTACTCAAATCTAAGCAAAAACTAAGGTTCTAAAGCTAATAATTTCTGTCATTTTAATATATTTATTTTCTCATTTCAGAAAGTGGATGTCACCAGCAGGGCTGTGATGGAAATAATGACTAAAACAATTGAATACCTTCAACCCAATCCAGGTAAAGGGTCACTTTATAGGTTCAAAGTATCCCTCCAGGTAACATTTAATGTTCTTTAATAGACATTTCAGGTTTGGTGTGCTTCTGTTTCCTTAGCCCAGTTTTCTGGAGGTTCAATGACTTCAGGTATAGCATGTTCATTTGGGATCGGGGGACATTCTACGGCTTACACTGAAGTGACTGGAGGATTCTGTGGCATTTATCTGACTGGTGTATTTAACAGACAATATTGTATAGATAGATGGCTTGGATGACATGCAATGTCATTGTAGCAATAAGCTGTTATTAATGGAACTTTAATTTTCAAAGGATGGTAAGCAAGAAAATTGGAATGATATTAAGAGAAGACATAGTAATTCCCAGAAGGTGTGAAAATGTAGGAAGGTGAACAGTTTCTGTGAAATTCAGAGGGTTTCTGTTCATATAACATCACTAAAGTCTTTGGAGGGTTGTTCTTAATTCTTATTCCGCTCCAAGCACGTCACAGATCAGCATTAGTTCCTGCTAAGCTGTTACACTCTAAGAGAAGGAAGATATGAAAGAGATAATGGAACTATACCTTGAAAAGAGAACCAGGCAGAACTGGGGCAATCTCTACAGGCAAGAGGTATAACAGAGCAAAGCACCTGACATCACCAAGTGCCTCCTCCCTACTCTTTCTCTGTGGCGGTTCCTAACCCAGAGTATAGAGACTTGAAGCAAGGCTGAATGGATGTAAGTGAAACGCATTCCTATTTGGAAAACTGCTTACTCTTGAGACTAGTTTCTGGGCGTTTCTGGTTGGGGATTCCATTGTCTTTGGCAGTCCCGGGGAAGATAGTCCCGTCACTGTGCCAGGCTCAGTGTGCTTGCGTACTGAGCATGACTGGGCCAGAGATAGAAAAGGAGAGATGTGGGATAAGAGGAAGGCAGGCCTGAGTAGCTCTCCGCTGCCTGCTGGCGACACTTACATTCAACCTTTGTTTACTTGTGACAGTGCAGCTGCTGTTTTGAAGATGAACAAACTATGTGGGAATGACATTTCTATTTTTGTTTTCCTTCTTCAACCACATCAGAGATGGGATTATGTGAGGAAGGAAAATCTACTAGTTATTATGGTAAGCTGTAGGAACCAGGCATTTAACTGACAGCTGACCAAATGGTAGGCAAATAGGCAAAGAATAGCAAAAATCAAGTTTCTAATGATTACTCAGAGCTGTCTTCACGACCTTTGTATTCCACAGAGATTCTGGGATTGCTTAAACGTACACGTATTCTTTAGTATTTAAACAATTGTAGTAGGTCAAGTTCTGAAAAGAGAAATGCTCCCCTGCCTCACCATGAGAAATTATTCTATAGGGGCTAAGAAATTTATGTCTTTATCTTTGCATAGAACTGAAGTGCTCTCTGATTACCTAAGATTTACAGGTGAATTGTGCTAGTAACTCATTGTACGTCTAAGATTAATATAGGAAAGGGGAAGAACAGTATAGCATTTATTGAGCACTAATGTATTTTCAGTACAGTGGTAGTTATATACACTGCCTCATCTCTAAAAATAACCATTTTTTCTGATTGCAAAAACAAAATGCAGATGAGCAACTTAATAGTATAGAAAAAGGACTAAAAATCCATTGTAGTACAAAATTTCTGTGGGGACTCATCAGGGTTCCTGAGTATAATGGAATGATGCTCTGTTGTAGGCAGATATAGTGCATTGAATAATATGTCCCCCCCAAATTCAGGGCCACCCAGGACCTCAGAATGTGATTTTATTTGAAAATAGTCTTTTCAGATATAATTAATGATCTTGAGATGAACTCATCCTGGAGTTAGGACGAGTGCTAAATCCAAGGACCGGTGTCCTTATATGAAGAGAAGACACAGGGAAGAAAGCCGTGTGAAGATGGAGGCTGAGACTGCAGCTATGTCCCAAGGCAAGGAAAGCAGGGAGACACCAGATCTAGAAGAGGCAAGGAAGGATTCTCCCAGAGAGCCTCTACAAAGAACCAACCCTGCTGACATCTTGATTTCAGGCCTCTTGAACTGTGAGAGTAAATTTTTCTTGTTTTAAGCCACCCATTTTGTGGTAATTTGTTATGACAGCACTAGAAAACTATTACAGGAGGCTAGCCTCATTTTATGCAGGAAAAAAACACAAAACAAGGGCCAGAGATTTTAAGAAACTTTCCCCAAGTTACACACCTAGGAGGAGATGAAGTCAGGATTGGAACCCAGGTCTGATGGCTTCCTAAGCCCACGTACTGTACGTTTCATGATCTTGCCTCTGAGAAGGATGGGTTCAGTGTCATGTAGGTGCAAAGGGTCCTTCACTTCCTGATGGTACAGAAATTCAGAAAGGAAGCAGGTTGTGGGGTTGAGACTTATTTTTACTTTAATAAAAAGGATTGCAAGAAGAGGTAACTGGGGGAGATTTGAATTTTTAGAAATTACACAGTTTCAATAGAACGTGAATGTGCTATGTAGTTGCCACTATATTAGTTTTATAGCTATTTGAAAATAGAATGGAAATCTGCACTCAAGGAGAACAGTAAAGGCCATCATCAGGCACTCTCAAGTTGGTTTCAGAAAAGCAGTTATGATGGGCAGGCCATATATATATATATATACACATACATACACATACATACACACACACACACACACACACAAAGAAGGGTCACCCAGAAGAGTCCAGAACAAAATAATGTCATATACTCATTTTGCAGAATTTAGACAATATGTCCTTAATTGGTGTATGATAATGATTTAGTACCTTCATGAATTTCTTGCTTTGAGAGCAGCCAATGCCTGCTCTTGAAAGACACTGGCCAGTCAAGCACACTGGTTGAAAACCCAAGTGTCCTTGAGAAGGGGACACAGGAATCCAGCAAATACCGAGAGGCACCCTTGGGCACAAAAGACCATGAAGAATATTTCCAAACTCATGCAGTTTGCTAAATACTTTGACCACTCAGCCTCAGTGACCCCAGGAGCTGGTCAGTATGGATCACTGGGTGTTGGTCCTGAATACGCAAGATCTGGCTTGGGTCAGGACAAAGGCTGATGCCAAGTAACAAGTTTACGTGGCCAGGCGAGTAGAATCCGTGGAAATCAGTGTTGTGAAGCTGCTTCGAGAGTGTCTTATAGTAGACTAATACTATAGGATGCTTTCTGCTCTTATAGTTGTGGAGCATACACATCTTTTATATTCTCAAACTCAGTGTCTGTTGAAAGGATGACCAAAGAGAGGATGATTCATTTCATCAGTCTGTAGCTATGCTCTGTGTCGGTCCCACATCTGCTCTTCTTACCCACCTCCAGAGTGATATTTTTAAAAGGCAAATCTGATCAGATCATTATTTTACATAAAACCCTTGAATGGTCTTTCATTGCTTTTAGGATTAAGTTTAAAAGTTTCAGCGTGGCTTAAAAGTCCCTTCCTGCAGGGTCAGCCAGTCCTTTCCCTTCCACCTTGCCAGGGAGACAGTTCCCTCAAGTCCAGTGCAAAGGTTACTTAGAAGATTTCCTTACCCCGAACTACATTAGGTTCTCCTGTCGGTGTCCCTCTCACGATCCCAGCTGCTTTTCGCTGGTGGCACATGCCAGTTACTGTAATCCTGTCATGTGGCTGCTTTTGTTTGTCCTCATCTGTAAGATCTGGACTGTGCCTTCCTCTTTCATCATTGAATCCCCCGCCCCCAGCTCATAGTTGACAGTCAGTGGCTGATGTGATAAAATTGCTCTAATGTATAAAGGAGAGGAGGGAAAACTCTTTCGCTAAACCATCAGCTCTACCCATGTAACCCCTGTGTATCAAACACTTTCGCTTTTCTATGAAGACCGATTCTAGATGCAGTGTGGGTAGAAACAGGACCAACACTGGGCCCCTGCTCTCTGAGACCTCACAGTCTAACAGCCTCAAGTCCATATCCTCTGCGGAGAGTGGCTCAGCGGGCTTCATGGCCTGTGCCTTCTGGGAGTCCAGCTAACTGATGAGGTAGGAGGGTGAGTGGGGTCACGGGTCTACAGGTGTGCCCTGCGAAGCGGGGCTTTGGAGAACATACAACAGAGAGCTGTAAAGTCTTTCCGTGCAGACTGTGAAATGATTCTAACAGGAACAGCATAAACCAGCACACATTTCCAACCTGCTAAGACAAATAGTTTGAACATGAAAAGTACTGTGCAGAAATTCCCTTCTACAGATTGTGAGCCCCGCTTTTCATGGTATCTAACAGCAAGGATCACCAGAGAAGATACACATCAGTTTCCTTGTTTGAGTATTCTGATGCCTTGTGGGAAGGGAAGTGCACTAAATGAGCATTCTCCAACAGACATAAGATGCAAGCCATATGTGTAATTTTGAATTTCTTAGTAGGCACATTTAAAAAGGAAAAAAGAAAGGTAAAATTTATTTTAATAATGTATTTTATTCATTAATGTATCCGAAATACTAACCCATTTAAAAAATTATTGAGAAGTTTTTACTTGTACTAAATTTTGAAATTCGTTGTGTGTTTTATATTTGCAACACATTTTGGTTTGGACTAGCCACATTTTAAATGCTCAATAGCCCCATGTGGACAGGGGTTTCCATAATGAACTCACAAGACTGTTTGCCATTCAACCTATTTTTTATATTTTCGTGTGTGTTTGATGTTTAGCTGCTTGGTTTTTGTATATTAGTGTTTTATTTTTTAATTGAGAAATGGACTTGATTTTGGATCAGGATGTCTTTAAATTTGTTTGTGTTTTATAACCTCCTGCAAATCTGTTTCATGGCGCTGTATTGGAGGTAGTCCCCTTCAATAGAATAATAGACATGGCCAAACTGGGCTGTATTTTCTTCCCAGACGTAGCATACTGGTCATGACAGAGGCTTTCTCAGTTGGCACTGAAAAGTTATTCTGACCCTGATGTCATAATCCAATGCAGATTTCTATGATGCATCAATAAAAAACAGTTTGAATATGAAAAACGCTGCACAGTTGGGGTTTAGTTCCCTACAGAAATGCTTTCCCCTTGAATGCTGTCTACATGATCTAGCTTTTCTCTAGCATGCCTAAGATTGGAATAGTAAATAAGGCTCATTAGATGTCTATTCAGAATTTTTCAGTAATAAACTCAAATCTCATTTGTGGAATGTTGCCTGTGGAAGTAAAAATTCTCTGTATTAATTTTAACATGTCATATTAATCCCTGGAAAGACATTACATCAAAATTATTATACTTATTTCCCAACGCTGCCCTTTTAGTTATCTCCTTCCAAAGATGAATAAATACAGTGATTATAAGTTGTTTGGTGGTGGTTGAATTGAAAATCCATACGCCTATTACGTGGCATTCACGTATTCAAATCCTTGGCTCCGGGACACACTGAATGTGCTGTTTCCTGGTGGGCGGGACCTGAGTTGTATCCCTCTTCTTGTCTTTCGGGGCTCTTTGCATTGTGCTTTGTACAGTGGTCCCCTTGTATGTCTTCCTAATAGGCGCATAAATGAACATGTCCATCCTTCACTTAAAGAATAGGGCATGTGGACTGAATCTAGTTGCCAGAGCATTTACTTTTCCAAATCCTGACACTGAAAAATAAGCAAAACACATCAAAGACAGGTTTAGAAAAGTAATTTTGAGGAAAATGTTGCTGAAACTCAAAGGACTAGGGTGGTCCAAGGATGCACATGTTAAAGAAGAAAATATAGGTCGGGTAATACATGGTATGATTCATATACTCTATGTATTGAAAACGCTGGAAGATTTTCCTATTTTTACTTCATCTGTCGGAAAAATATTGAAAATTAATAGGTTCCTAGTATATTTCAGGCACCTTACATAATTCAGAGTATTAAGTCAGCTGGAACTGGTGTGTTAACGATACTCAGTCACTGTGTCTATTAAGACTGCTAAAGTCAGACCTTACTTCAAATGTAATTGATCATAACAGAGATAGTGTGCCTTTAAAGATACATATATAAATGGAAAATTAAGCGAATGGAATCTCACTTTAATAGTCTTGAGCTACTTATACACGATCTGCATGTGGTAGTCCCTGCAGTGTCTCTGTCTCCAAATCTGTTCTCCCTCTTGTTCATTCTACTGTAGCTACTCTGGCCGTTTAATTTTTCCAGTGCGTCAAGCTCCTTCCTGCATCACGACTTTGCACTGCCTGTTCCCTCTTCCTGGAATGCCCCATCGGCCCCTTATGTGGCATCTGTCTTCTTACTCATCCTTCCTGCCTCAGGCTTACATATCACCTCCTCTGAGAGGTGTTCCATTGGCTCCTGTGCAAATCAGGTCCCCTCGAGTGTTGTAGTCTCACGACACCTTCACATAAATCCCCTGCACAAATCTCTCAGGTCTTTCCCCACTTAGGATAAGTTCTCAACATGGGTTACAAGGTCCAGTGATCGGGCTTCATTTCCTGCATTCCTACACACAAGCACTCTCATTCATCCCGAAACGCACCAGTCCTTCTGCCTGAATCACTTCATCTCCAGGTCTCTGCTCGAATGTCACTGTATTTATGCAGCTTTCCTGACCGTCTTGCTTAACCTATTACTCACCACAAGTCTCTATGCCCTTTCCCCATTTTATTTTTCTTCATGGCACTTATTACTACTTAAATTTTTATTATATTTTACTTGTTAAATTGTGGCTTCTCTTTCCCACCAAAACGCAAGTGGCCTGAGTGTAGCATTGTTGTTTGTACACTGCAAAGAACCCTGTTCTTATCTTTTAATGTGCTTATCACAACATTTACTTTTATAAGTCAGTTTTCATTTGTTCAATATACTACCTCCCTCTATTCTTACTCCCCTATTTCACATTCTCCACTTAGCAGTTAGCTCCTTCCATGAAAGATGTAAGTCATATCTCACCTTTCCTCTGCTTATTACTCTCCAGTGCCTCCGATTCAGCTCATCATAGACATCCTGGCTACAAGGCCCTGTATAGTTTGGCTCTTACTCTGCCCTCAACCCATATTGTCCTCTGTCCACTGTCACTGGCTTCTTTCTGATGCTCAGGCATGCACAGCTTGTTCCTGCCTCAAAGTCTTTGCACAGGAAGTTGCTCTGCCCAGAATGGTCTTCTCCCGGCTCCCATGTGGCTGCTCCTTCTCCTGACCCCACTCCACCTCCCTATGCAGTCCTTCCCTGGCCACCCTATCTGAAATAGCCCGTCCCCACCCTCTCATATCCCCTTCTATTATTCTGTCACTATTTTAAACTCTCTTCTATTTTACCTTTTTTTTATTTATCATTTGCTCATCACCCTCATTTCCCGTCTAGAATGTAGTCTCCACGAGGGTGGTAGGGGTTTTGTCCTGTTACATGTCTCTAATATACATATCGCACCCTCAGGAAATATTTAGTGAACGAATGCTGTTGATCTCTCCCACTTTATCATACACTCACTGAACAAAGAACTGTCTGTTTTGCTCATGTACGTATACCCAGTACCTAGCACAGTGTTTGGTGCTTAGTAGATGCTTAATTTGCTGAATGAATCAATCAAATCATGTTAAGCATATTTAAGCTCCATCTATTAGGAGTAACTAACCTTACAGGTAGACGCGTGCTGTGAAGACTTGAATAGGCCAGGATCAGAGCTATTACTCTGTCTATATTATATCCGCTTGGTGTCATGCACAGTTAATACTTTTCACAGTTGCTTTGGAAAAATTGTGGAGGTGCATACTCTCATATTTTAAGATCATTGGGCTGAAGCCCTTGACAGAACATTCATATTTACAGACATAGGTAATGTTCCTATTTTCAGATTAGAAAACTGAAGCTTCAAGAGAGATTAAATAAATTGCCCCAAATCATGCAACAAAAGAACCAGAATCATACTGAGATACAGCTGTCTCCAGAGTTCATTTTTTCACTGTCTTATGCTACAAACTGTGATAACACCTTCAGTCTTGGTATGTGTGGTGAATACACTCTAGAGTAACCTCTATTGTTCACACCCTGGTATAATCCCTTCCCTTTGAATTTAGGTGAGATTTGTGACTTGCTTCTAACCAATAGAATTGGCAAAGTTGATGGGATCAGCCACTCACCATTTCCTTGATTAGGTTATATGGCAAAGTTGATGGGACGTCGCTCCCATGATCATATTACGTTATACAAAAGTGTCATAACAGACTGGAGTGAGAGAGATTGTCCTGCTGGCCTAGGAGAAGCAAACTTCCATATTGTGACAGCCTGAGGAGAGGACCAAGTGTCAGGGAGCTGGACGGGGGGCAGGGGTTTCTAGAACCTAAGCATGGCCCACAGCTAGCCCACAGCTAGCCCGAACCCAGCCCCTCAGTCACATCACCGCAAGGAAGTGAAATTGTGTCAACAACCTGAGTAAGTTTAGAAGCAGAACCTTCTTTACGCAAGCTTCCTGATTACAGGGCAGCCTAGCCGACACATCCATCGTAGCCTTAAGAGACCCTGCATAGAGGACTCTGGTCACGTCTGGACTTCTAATCTACAGAAACTGTGAGATAAATATGTGTTGTTTGAAGCCACTAACTTTGTGGAATTCTGTAATGCAGCATAGCAAACTAATATAGTACGGCTGTTTGTTCCCCAACCAGAGCTCCTATTTCAAACTTGTCACTGTCTGCTGGGCCATCAGGCCATTTGCTCTTATCACTTTTGGTCCCTGGATATGTTACATTGAAGCCGGAGGTAGACTGGGAAAACCCGTCACATCTTTTCAGATTAGGATGAAGTCTCCCGAGTCCCCTAAGGAGTGGTTGGACAGGTCCACTCCATGCTATGACTAAAGATACCTTTGAAACATGAGACCGTAGAAAACTCTCGGCACAGTGCCTAATACTTTGTAGGGGCTTAAGAAATGTCACCCACATTCTCTTCTCAGTGGCTTGCAACCCTCCCTGGGGATTCAGGTGCTTACCCATCAATTCCTCCATTCCTCCATGTGTGTGATCTGCAGGGAAAAGCACTGCAGGACCCTTCCCAAGACCATGTCATAGCGCCAAGCACCCACACCCTACCTGCTCCAAAAACCTAACGAGGCAAACGCTCATGACATTAGTACACAGAGGGCTGTGTATTTTTTTAATTGCAGGAACTACGTTGTACTCCTCTGGTATGATTGCCTGCTTTCCCAGGGTGCACTGTGAGACCTGTGATGGCTTCTTGCAACACCTCATGTGGAGGTGGGAGAAGTTCGCTGTCCCCACTCACAGATCCTTAAGGCTGCTGACTGTGTACCACGGCTCAGTGTCTTAAAATATCTCCCCGCTGCTTCCCCTTCAGCAGGGGCATAAAAGAGTTCTGTCACCTCGGAGAGAGGTGTTACATAAATACCATTATTTGTGTTGAGGGTCACATGATTCAGTGCTAAAGTTACGTATTTGTATTACAACAGCAGTTGAGGAAATGTACCTAAGTCATCATCATATAAATCTTCTGCATCCCTTAATAATTGTTAGGTACAAGGCCAGGAACAGATTGCTTGTAGTGGATAGAGCAGCAAAGGGTTCATTTTAGATTTGGAGACGTTCTGAGATTCCACCTGCGAAAACCAGGCCATTGTGTATAATCATCGCAGGTCGCCAATGTGAAACACATGCTAAAATATTATTTATTGCATACATTTTTGTTGCAACTATTAGACTCCAACTCTAGTGTGATTTGGAGATTTATACTCATATTCTAATTATAATCTTTGTACTAAACTTTACAAATTTAGTTTAACTAATTCAGAGTTATTTTTTCCCCTCCAATACAGACATCACTGAGCTTTGATAGATAATAAATAAAGAGGTAGGTAGAATTTTTCGCTATTGGTGGCCATTTCACTGGAATGGCTATCATTAATAGTTTTCTCCAGCCAAAAGTGGGACAGAGGAGAAAAGACTAACAGTGGTTTAGTGTCTGCTTTGGTTACATTCATCACCTCATTTCACCATTGCAACAATTCTATCCCTAAGTATTATTATTTCTCGTTTAGAACCAGGCACCGTGAGGCAGAGAGGAGGTAAGCACCTTCACTGCCCTGCAGAGCTGGGGAGCGGCAGAGCAGGAGTTTGAACCTGCCCCGTGTTAGTTTTTGTTAGTACATGCCCTTGCCTTAATTAGATAGTACAGTCTGTCACAGGAGAATGCAGTTCTAATTTTTTATCTTCAAAAAGAGGCTGCATTTTCACATTTAAATGGGACTTTGCTCTAAATTTTAACAGTGCTTGTTCACAACGTTTATTGTATTTGGTAATTACTTATCGTTAATGAAATTTGATAATTTTTCAGAAGAAGAGAGAATAAATTGCCTTTTTGTTTTTCTTGAAATATCTATCTTTTTTAAAATCTTTTTGTAGCAACCCATAAACAGAAACCAGATCATTAGAAAATGGGCTGGCTGTAATTTTCATTTTTACAGAAATAGAAACAAACGTGGTGTGTTTTTAAAAAGAGTCAAGTTAAAATTTTTACATTAGAGTTTTAAAGGAAGACTCACTGGTTTTGATCTCAGTTACAGTTTACCCAAGGACACGTTTCACTGGTTTTGAAAATTTACATTATGTTTTTTTGTACACTTCGATAGAAACCGTCTACTCATTTGCAAATGACCTTGTCCACTTATCCTACTGGATTCTAATGCTTGTATGAGAGATTTTTAGATTTGAAGGGCATTAAAGAAATCAGGTAAGCAGGTCTTATGTTCGTCGTGAGGAAACAGAGATGGAGAGAGATGAGGCAACTCGCCCAAGGTCATGCCGATGGGAAGACCGCCAGTCTCCGCACTCATGTGCGTGCTCATCCTGCTTTCTGAGTCGCAGCCTCTATCAGGCTTCCTCCCCTCTGCATTTTAAACACCTAACGAGTGTAAATATAGCTAAAGCTCTACACTTTGCTGCTGACAGTCCTAATTTGACTTATTTTAATGGAGGCCTAGTAAAGGAATGAGAGCCAGTGTGGCCTCCTGGGATGAGAACAGGCCTTGGAGACACAACTAGGATTCGTATTCTGCTCTGCTTCTTGTTGCTATATGTCCTTGGGCAAGTTACATCATTTCTCTGTGCTTCATTTTCCTTATCTGTAAAATGGAGAAGCCAAACCTGTCTCTTGTGTCGTTGGGAGGATTGCAGAAATGATGTATGTGAATTACACGTAGGAGAGACTTCTGAAATGATAGCTGTGGGACGAATCGTGGTCCTGATCTTCAGTTTCTCAAAGATATTTCAAGGCTCTGTCTAAGTTTTCAGACCAGATGGTAGCTTTTATGAATACGAGTACAAATCATTAAGTATTTGTCTGCTAAAGATCTTTGCTCTTTTGAGCACTGGGTTTGGTTTCTGTAAGGTAGGTAGTGATGGTAAAAGAATTTAGTTCCTAAAAGCAGTGAAAGGCTCCCAGAAAATCTCTTCCATGTCTTTGGTCTTCCCTTGTGGATGCCAAGTCCATTAGGTTTCTCCTAGCAGTCAGAACACAAAGATATAACTTGGAATGCTGTGGCCACCTCTTCTGCCTATTGTGTCAACCACATTTATCAATACAAGCCAAGGTCAAGGATTGGCTTTTCTTCTTCCCTGTTGTGATAGACAGATGCTCTGTCAGTGTTTTTTAACTTGAAATTTCACACTTGAAAAGGAAAGGAAACCACTCTTAAGAGCATAATACAGCAGTTTAAAGCAGGTTGTAATTGTATTTTATTTACACAAGGGTTTCTGCCTAAACACTCCCGTTGTGATCCTTTGGGGTGGGGAGGAGGGTGAGTTCATCCCTGCCCCCCTGCAGCACTGAATACCCATTATCACGTCCTCTGTACACCCACACCCGGTGCTCAGATATTGCGCTAACCCTCTTCATTCCAACTTGCTGTTCCATAAGGACTACTAGTCTCTAGAGCTACACAAATCCCATTTGCTATAAACCTTAATTTTGAGTTATAGTGAATGAAACTTAATAAAATAGAAAATGACATCAGGGCTCCCTAGGTTTCTTTTCTCCCCCTCCCCCCTTTAGGAAAACAACACACTCCATCCTCTGCCATCGTTGTCTAAGGGCCCAAACCCCCTTAGGAGTCACCACTTTGCCTTGTCTTCAAAGGCTTGGGATCCAAATGTGCTGATATTTCACGGTACTTTCCTACGAAATGGATCTCCAGAGTTTTCCTACAAATGTCTGTCAAAACCTCAGCACCCACTCCTATTTTACATCCTGTTTTAGAAATGTAAAAGGAAAACGACTGTTTTTCTCTACACTCTACCCACAGAACACTTCTGACACCAGATATGTGGGATTTTCCCGCACACCAACCAATTCTCCAACTTCAGTGGCATATCCTACGATTCAGTTCAATTCTGACCCTATCAACTTCACCAAGAATCACCCACAGAACTCATAGAAACACTTACTTAATGTTTACTCATTTGTTATAAAAGATACCACTCAGGCATAGCAAAACAGAAGAGATGCATAGGACAAGTTATGGGGAAGGGAGCACAGAGCTTCCAGGCACGCCACCTTCACAGTACCGCAATGTGTTCACCAACCTGGATGCTTTCTGAAGCCTTTTGGTTAGGGATTTTAGGGAGACTCCATCCTAAATCCATCCTGGATAGAGGCTATTCAGAAGCCTTCAGCCACCAATCATCTCATTAGCATATAAAAAATACTTACCACTTTAGATGTTGGGAGGGTTTTAGGAGTTCTATGCCAGGAAAGGAGGGGAAGCACAGAAACCAAACGGTGTATTTCTTCTTTTGTGATGGATGGAAATGCTAGTACAGAAGTACCTGTTCAGAGATTCACAGGAACCAATGGATTGATAACCATACTGAATAATGATGTAATTGAGTGGTGTATACAAGGTGTGATCAAAACAGATGGTGAATGTTTAAATTTAAAAAATTTGTTACAGTAAAAGACACATTGCCATTAATCCCCCTCAAAATATTCCCCCTCACTTCAAACACGCTTACTTCATCATTCTTGCCGCTTTCTGAAGCAGTTCTGAATGTCCTCTTTCATGAGTGTCTTTAGTTGTGCTGTCATGGCTGCCTCGATGTCCTGAATTGATTCAAAACACTTTCCTTTCATTGTCATTTTGATTTTGGGGAAGAGCCAGAAGTCACATGGTGTCAGATCTGGTGAATAAGGTGGTCGAGGGTACACTGTAGTGTTTTTATTTGACCAAAGCGATGTGTGACATGGAGCATTGTCATGATGGAGGATGATTTACAGCACACTTTAAAATACACCTTCTCTCAACCACAGCTCACACCTGACTGACTGCACCAAACAAGTTGAAACTTGTCACACATTGTTACTAACGTTCCATGCACTGCTTCTGATATTGAAGATCCCTGCCTTTCCGTTGGATGGCACTCAGCAGCAGCATTCATCATATTTTTTATTAACAATGGAGAGGCTCTGTGTCACACATGGCTTCTGGTATGACAATTTCTGCCAAAAACAAACACAAAAAAATTATGGTGTTTCCTCATCTACCCTATTCACCGGATCTGGCACCGTGAGATTTCTGGCTCTTCCCCCAAATCAAAATGACTATGAACATTTTGAATTGATTCAGGACATCAAGACAGCCACGGCAGCCCAACTAAAGACACACAAAAGAGGACTTGCAGAACTGCTTCAGAAAGCGGCAAGAACGATGGGATAAGTGTGTTCGAATCGAGGGGGAGTATTCTGAAGGGGATTAATGGCAATGGGTCTTTTACTGTAATAAACTTTTTTTATTTAAACATTCACTCTATTGTTTGATCACACTTCGTATATGACTGTACTTCGTTATTCTCTATACTTCTTCATATGTTTGAAATATCTCATCTTTTTTTAAAGTAAAGTATAATATTACTTAGCCCCACAAATGAGAATTGGAGTGCAATAAAATGCCCCACAAGCTGAGGGAGTTGGGGGGTTAACCAGTGGTGTGCTGCTTAAAGTTTAACAACAACAGTCTTTTGAAGAAAAACCTTGACTTGTAGCATTTTCCAGTTCCTGTGTTGCTAAGTCTCCCGTGGCCATTTTCAAGATACCAACATGACATCACTGAATGCAGAATTGTGGAGAGAATCTCACAGCTGGCTCCTGTGAGCCAGCGCTGGCTGTGTCCAGCACACCAATGGGGGAAGCTGCCAAGGAAGAATAGCTCCCATAGGTAGAGGCAGCACATGCTCAGTACATAAATAACTATAGCTTTTTCTGTTAAGTCAACACTGCAGTCTCTTTAGATTTAATCCACAGACCCAGGGGTGGTGAGAGGAAGGAAGGAGATGGGAATGGAGAATTTTCTGGATATCCTCATATGCCTTCCTGCTCTCTGAAGGACTCTGTTCCTTTAACCCAGAGAGGGCTGTGTTGTCCCTGCCCTTTGTGTTACGCTACAGGCAGCATTAGATATTTATGTCTCGACCCACCAGCTCTAAGAACACTCTCCTTGTGATAATTTGGGAACACCATATTTGTTCCGTTCAGTATACTGCTTGGTGCACTTACTTTTTATACAATAACTAATTTATCATGTTGACTATAGCTTTCATTTTATTAAGTGTTCTTCAAATGCCAAGCTCCGTGCCAGGTACTTGACAGTCATCATTTCTAATCCTCCCAGCAACCTAGCAAGGTAGCTTTGATTTTCCCTATTCTGTAGAAGAGGAAAACCATTCATTTCCTAAAATCATCTGCTACCTTTACTCCAATGTGGAGTTCTAAGCCCTGGACACACATCAGTCAATGAAGCAGACCAAGACCTTGCCCTCATGGAGCCTGCAGTCTAGTGGGAAGAGAGTATAGAGACTAAATATCCAAGGTCAGATGGTGGTCAGTGCAACAAAGAGAAATCAAGGGTAAAGAAACAGAACATGACCGAACACGGTGGTGGTGTCTCGGGGCACTGAGAAGAGCACAGTGGGAGGGAGAGATCATGGGACCCAGAGCGCGTGGGACCCTGTTGCCATCGGAAAGACTCTGGCTCCTATTCTGAATGGCATGGGGACACATTAAAGAGATTTGAGAAGAGTGAATGCTCTGACACTGAAAAGGACTCACATACAGAACGAAAGCAGGGAGGCCGGTGGGAGCCTCTTTGAATAATCCAGGCTAGAGATGATGGTGGCTCAGACCAGAGTGGTCTGAT